>NC_086099.1:117389735-117749199 GCF_963921235.1 Mobula hypostoma | reverse complement strand
AGAAACATAACAGAATCAATGAAAAACTACACACAAAGATGGAAAAACAACCAATTTGCAAAATAAGACAAATGATGCAAATCTGATAATAATAAATAGATAGATAAATAATATTGAAAACAGCAGTTGTAGAGGCCTTGAAGGTGAGCCCAGGTTGTAGAATCAATTCAGTGTTGAGGTAAATGAAACTATCCACACTGGTTCAGAAGCCTGATGGTTAAAGGGTAATAAATGTTCCTGCACCTGGACAACAGACTTGAATGAAGCAGCAACATAGAGGCTGTGTGTAAGAAGGGCTAGAGTTGCCTCTACTTTCTGAGGAGACTGAGGTCCTTTGGAGTATGCAGGCCTCTCCTTCACATGTTTTGCCAGTCTGTTGTCACCAGTACGATCTTTTATGCGGTGGTGTGCTGGGGCAATGGCATCAACACAGGTGATGCCTCTGTTACAGGAGTCAAACTGGACATACTGGAGGCTTTGTGGAAGATTTCAGAGAGTGGCTATAGATGGTTGCCTCTCTGACTAAAGCCTTGTGACTAGTGGTATGCTGCAGGAACAGTGCTGGGTCCATTGTTTGTCATCTATATCAACAATCTGGATGATAATATGGTTAATTACATCAGCAAATTTGCAAAAGACACTAAGATTTGGGGTGTAGTGAACAGTGAGGAAGACTACCAAAGCCTGAAGTAGGATCTGGACCAGCTGAACTTCGAGAAAATTAGGATGTCATCCAAGTAGACAAAGGCATGCTTATAGAGAGCATCCCAGAACATATCATTTATAAAGGCCTGGAAAACTGCTGACACGTTCACAAGGGCGAAGGGCATGTACTCATAGTGCCCTGTCAGTGTGCTGAATGCCGTCTCCCACTTGTCGCCCTCCTTTATGTGAACCAGGTTGTATGCACTTCGCAAGTCCAGCTTTGAGAATACTCTTGCCCCTTGGAGAGTCTCAAAAGCAGTGTTCATGAGTGGAAGAGGGTAAAGATTCTTGACCATTATGTGATTCAGCCCTCTATAATCAATGTAAGGCCGCAGAATCTGTCCTTCTTCGTACGAGGCAGTCAGCGCTAGCTGGGGAGGTGGAGAGCCAAATGAATCCCAGGGCAAGAGCCTCCTTAATATATTCCTCCATAGTGCTTCTTTCGGGGCCCCATAGAGGACACGTACCTGGTAGTAGATCTATTGCAGCTGCAGGGTCAGCGCAGTGGAATAGTCGAGGCCTTTCCTTTACTGAAGACTGCTTCCAAATCTTTGTAAACAGAAGGGATTTCTACCAGCTTGGGTGCTGCAATTACCCCTGAACCTTCCTCTGAGGATGATATTTAAGACTGTGTCGGTATTGGGGATGCTTTGGCATACCCCAGAGTCTTCCCCAGGTCCATAAGAGTCTTTAGTGGAAACAGAAGCCAAATCCTTGTCCGTCTCCTCAGATATTGGCAGCAAGGCATGACAAATGGTCCCTGTGCTCTCGGGACTAGGCTCCAAAGGTCACCGTTTTGGAGCCTTCCCCTTGGAAGAGCAACTGGAGTTCCAAACTGCTTGGGCATCTCCTTGCTTTGCTGCTGAACTAGAGATCTAGTTCCAGTACACCCCTGATTGGACAGGGTTGGGACTTGCACGGGCTTATTGGTTGGGGCCTGTTTGTCCTTCCTTGAAAGCAGGGATGGGTTTCCTGAAGGCTCCAGGTTACCCTGAGCAGGTTTGCCCCCTTGTCAACTGTTGTTCTTGGGAAGGTCTGTGGGAACACCTAGCTGAACACATACCTTCTTGCAGCGACTAGACCCTCCCTTCCTTCCAGTTCATGGAAGGGTTATGCTGGGACAGCCAAGGTGCCCGAGGATCAGGGGTATGTGAGGAGACTCAGTGATAAAGAGATTAATGTCCTCCGCATGATCTTCTATCCTCATCTGCAAGACCAATGTCTGCTGCTGGATCTGCCCAGAACCAAGTGGACAGCCATCCAAAACACTTGCGGGCATGAGCTGACTCAACACTTGCAGCAGTATGTTGAGCTGACAGGCAGTTCCCAAGTCCAAGACATTTCCAGCTGCCATAGAGTCCAAAAAAGTATTCACTTCTTGTTGGTTCATACCCCAGGAGATCTCTACCCTTAGTGAGACACCAAATTCTGTGAGGTTGGGAGTAGTAGCTGCTACTATCACAGTCCTCCCAACACCGGACGATCTGAACAGTTCTGCAGCTTCAAGCGTTCGCCTGCATGTGACCACCTTCTCCACAGTAAAGGCAGCAACCTCAACTCCAACACGGGAATCTCTCTTTGGTAGAGATTCTTATGGGACCAATTTGCATGAGCTTGACAGGATCCTGAGTAGGAGACGGCCTGGCAATCGTCCGAGGTTGGGGGATGGATCAATGATGCATTGAGTCCGGCCTTGGGCCAGCCTGCTTCGATCTCTTGATGCTGTCCTACTTATACTTTGCCAGATGATTATCGAGACGAATGGATTGGTTGATCAGAACCTCTAAGCCATCAGCTGGTTCTTCCAAGGTGAGAGCATTCTTCAGTTCATCTCAAGGTCAGTGGTAGTATAGTGTGGTGAAGGCATCTCCGTTCCAGCCGCTCTCTTGGGTCAAGATCTGAAGTACAATTGCATAGTCAGCTGGTGACCTTCCACCCTGTTGAATCTTCATCAGGCAGTCCGAGTCTTTACTGGCTCCAGCAGAGTGATGAAACACCTACCTCATGGTGGCCATGAATTCCTCCAAATCTGAGCAAATCTTTGATCTCCATTCCCAATACGCAGTGACCCAGGCCAGGCCAGGCCAGGGCTTATAGTTAGAAGTGAGATAATGAAGGCCACCTTTCCACGATCCAAGGGAACCAGGACATCTGCAGTTCAAATACTAATGAGCATTGGACAAAGAAACTGTGGCAAGAACCCGAATCACCATTAGATATCTTCTGGGTTAGAAAATGGACTGGCTCTGTAGAATGACTGAAAGCCTCACCCGAGTGACTTTGGCTTCATCCCTGCAGAAGTTGGCACATAGCGACCTGAAGGTCATGTATCTCCAGGCTCTGTCTTGAATCTTTTCGCTATGGCTGGCCACAGCTGACGAAAGGCTCCGATACCCCGCTGGATCCATGTTGGCTCAATCATACTGTGATGAGAGTTCTTGATGAGGATGGCTTGGATCCAAATGCTGGAGTATCTGAGGCTAGGATCGAGACATGGTTTCAAACTGGATCGAGAATCGGAGCACAAACCAACACTAGATGAAATTATGAGTAGGCTTACGATTGAGCACCGAACCTCAATTCAGGTGCTTCTTAAGTGCTCAATCCATGATGCCCAAAACATGATTGCCAATTAGTGACGAGTTTCTGAATCTATAAATCTATTCATACTCCATGGAGTTAGAGTGTCTAAATCTTGGAAGCTGGCATGGATGGTGCAGTCAGCCAGTAAAAACAGGCAGGAGAAAAGTAATAGATATGATGGGGTGGATAGTTTGAAGTGTGTATATTTTAATGCTTACAGCATTGATCAGCACATGGAACTATGATGATGTGGCCAATACAGAGACTTGGTTGAGAGAGGGACAGGAATGGATGGGTAAAATCCTAGGGTTTTGATGTTTTAGAAAATATAGACAGAGACGTAAAAGAGGTGGGGGACTGGCAAGGCGACTGACATTTCAGTAGGTGAGCAGCAAGGAGCAGTGACCACAACTCCTTAAGTTTTAAGATAGATATACAATGCCTATAAAAAGTGTTCACCACATGCCCCCCTTGGAAGTTTTCATGTTTTATTGTTTTACAACATTGAATCACAGTGATTTAATCTGGATTTTTTGACTGATCATTAGATAAAGACACCTTCATGTCAAAGTAAAAACAAATCTCTGCAAAGTGATCTAAATTAATTACAAATATAAAACACAAAATAATTGATTGCATAAGTATTCACTCCTTTCAAGTCAGTATTTAGTAGATGCACCTTTGGCAGCAATTAGAGCCTTGAGTTGTGTGGATAGGTCTCTAGCAGCTTTGCACATCAGGATACTGCAATATTTCTCAATTCTTCTTTACAAAACTGCTCAAGCTCTGTCAGATTGCATGGGGTTTGTGAGTGAACAGCCCTTTTCAAGCCCAGTCACAAATTCTCAATTGGATTGAGGTCTGGTCTCTGACTTGGCCACTCCAGGACATTAACTTTGTTGCTTTTGAGCCATTCTTGTGTAGCTTTGGCTTTATGCTTGGGGTCATTGCCTTGCTGGAAAACAGATCTTCTCCCAAGTCACAGTTCTCTTGCAAACTGCATCAAGTTTTTCTCCAGGCTTTCTTTTTACCCTCTACCTTCACAAGTCTTCCAGGGTCTGCTGCAGTGAAGCATCCCAACAGCATGATGCAGCCACCACCATGCTTTCTGGTAGGGATTATGTGTTCTTGATGATTTGCAGTGTTTGGCTTAGACCAAATGTAGTGTTTACTCTGATGGCCAAAAAGCAGAATTTTGGTTTCATCAGAGCATAGAACCTTCTTCCAGCTGACTTCAGAGTCTCCTACATGCCTGTTGGCAAACTCGTGAATTTTTCTCAACAGTGGCTTTCACTTTGCCACTCTCCCATAAAGCTGCGACTGGTGAAGCACCCGGGCAACAAGTGCTGTATGTGGAGTCTTTCCCATCTTAGCCACTGAAGCTCGTAACTCCTCCAGAGTTGTCATAGGTCTCTTGGTGGCCTCCCCTTCTTGCATGGTCACTCAGTTTTTGAAGACTATCTGCTCTGGGCAGATTTACAGCTATGTTATATTCTTTCCATTTCTTGATGATTGACTTAACTATAGTACAAGGGATGTTCAGTGACTTGGAAATTTTCTTGTATCCATCTCCTGACTTGTGCTTTTCAATAATCTTTTCATGGAGCTGCTTGGAGTGTTCTTTTACCTTCTTGGTGTAGTTTTTGCCAGGGTACTGACTCACTTGCAGATGAACCTTCCAGATACCGGTGTATTTTTACTAAAATAAATTGAAACGCCTTGACTGCACAGGTCTCCAAAACCAGATCTCCATTTAACAAATTAATGACATACATTGTAACTTTTGTTTTGCAGCAGCAGTACAGTGCAAAATATACAAAAATTCTATAAAGTATAAAAATTTATAGTAAAAGTAGTGTAAAAGAGAGCAAAAATAGTGAGTTAGTGTTCATAGGGTGGTTCATTGTCTGTTCAGAAATTTTATGGTGAAAGCTGCTCTTAACATTTTGAGTGTGTGTCTTCAGGCTCCTGTACCTCCTTCCCCTCTGATGGTAATAATAAGATGAGAGCATGTCCTGGGTGATTGGAGTCTTTAATGATTTATGCCGTCTTTTTGAGGCATCAAATTTTGAAGATGTGCACGATACTGGGGAGGCTGGTGTCCATGATGGAACTGGCTGAGTCTGCAACCCTCTGCAGCTTTTTTTGATCCTGCGCAATGCAGAGCAGTAATTAATATAGTTTTATTTGTAGAATAAATGTGAATTTAATTTGGAATGGAAACCTAGGCTAATTACGAATGTGCAAAGAGCCTTTCTTGGTGCTGTTTAAAGTCTGTTCATATTTAATTCAGTGAGGATTCAGGACATAATCAACCAAACAACAGGAATTCTGCAGATGCTGGAAATTCAAGCAACACACATCAAAGTTGCTGGTGAACACAGCAGGCCAGGCAGCATCTCTAGGAAGAGGTACAGTCGACGTTTCAGGCCGAGACCCTTCGTCAGGACTAACTGAAGGAAGAGTTAGTGAGAGATTTGAAAGTGGGAGAGGGAGGGGGAGATCCAAAATGATAGGAGAAGATGGGAGGGGGAGGGATGGAGCCAAGAGCTGGACAGGTGATTGGCAAAGGGGATATGAGAGGATCATGGGACAGGAGGCCCAGGGAAAAAGACAAGGCGGGAGGGGGGGCGGGGAACCCAGAGGATGGGCAAGGGGTGTGGTCAGAGGGACAGAGGGAGAAAAAGGAGAGTGAGAGAAAGAATGTGTGTATAAAAATAAATAATGGATGGGGTACGAGGGGGATGTGGGGCATTAGCGGAAGTTAGAGAAGTCAATGTTCATGCTATCAGGTTGGAGGCTACCGAGATGGAATATAAGGTGTTGTTCCTCCAACCTGAGTGTGGCTTCATCTTTACAGTAGAGGAGGCTGTGGATAGACATGTCAGAATGGGAATGGGATGTGGAATTAAAATGTGTGGCCACTGGGAGATCCTGCTTTCTCTGGTGGACAGAACGTAGGTGGACAGTCTGCGTCGAGTCTTGCCAATATATAGAAGGCCACATCGGGAGCACCGGACACAGTATATCACCCCAGCCAACTCACAGGTGAAGTGTCGCCTCACCTGGAAGGACTGTCTGGGGCCCTGAATGGTGGTTAGGGAGGAAAGTGTAAGGGCATGTGTAGCACTTGTTCCGCTTACAAGGATAAGTGCCAGGAGGGAAATCAGTGGGGAGGGATTGGGGGAAACGAATGGACAAGGGAGTCACATAGGGAGCGATCCCTGCGGAAAGCGGGAGGGGCGGGGAGGGAAAGGTGTGCTTAGTGGTGGGATCCCGTTGGAGGTGGTGGAAGTTACGGAGAATAATATGTTGGACCCGGAGGCTGGTAGGGGTGATAGGTGAGGACCAGGGAAACCCTATTCCTAGTGGGATGGCGGGAGGATAGAGTGAGAGCAGATGTACGTGAAATGGGGGAAATGCGTTTGAGAGCAGAGTTGATAGTGGAGGAAGGGAAGCCCCTTTCATTAAAAAAGGACATCTCCCTTGTCCTGGAATGAAAAGCCTCATCCTGAGAGCAGATGCGGCTGAGACGGAGGAATTGCGAGAAGGGGATGGCATTTTTGCAAGAGACAGGGTGAGAAGAGGAATAGTCCAGATAGCTGTGAGAGTCAGTAGGCTTATAGTAGACATCAGTGGATAAGCTGTCTCCAGAGATAGAGACAGACAGATCTAGAAAGGGGAGGGAGGTGTCGGAAATGGACCAGGTAAACTTGAGGGCAGGGTGAAAGTTGGAGGCAAAGTTAATAAAGTTAACGAGCTCAGCATGCGTGCAGGAAGCAGCGCCAATGCAGTCGTCGATGTAGCGAAGGAAATGTGGGGGACAGATACCAGAATAGGTACGGAACATAGATTGTTCCACAAAGCCAACAAAAAAGCAGGCATAGCTAGGATCCATACGGGTGCCCATAGCTACACCTTTAGTTTGGAGGAAGTGGGAGGAGCCAAAGGAGACATTATTAAGAGTAAGGACTAATTCTGCTAGACGGAGCAGAGTGGTGGTAGAGGGAACTGGAATCCAAAAAGAAGCATTTTAATTTTAATTTTAATTCCATTTTAATTCACATTTTAATTCCACATCCCATTCCCATTCTAACATGTCCATCCACGGCCTCCTCTACTGTAAAGATGAAGCCACACTCAGGTTGGAGGAACAACACCTTATATTCCGTCTGGGTAGCCTCCAACCTGATGGCATGAACATTGACTTCCCTAACTTCCGCTAGTGCCCCACCTCCCCCTCGTACCCCATCCGTTATTTATTTTTATACACACATTCTTTCTCTCACTCTCCTTTTTCTCCCTCTGTCTCTCTGACTATACCCCTTGCCCATCCTCTGGGTTCCCCCCTCCCCCCCGCTTGTCTTTCTCCCTGGGCCTCCTGTCCCATGATCCTCTCGTATCCCCTTTGCCAATCACCTGTCCAGCTCTTGGCTCCATCCCTCCCCCTCCTGTCTTCTCCTATCATTTTGGATCTCGCCCTCCCCGTCCCACTCCCACTTTCAAATCTCTTACTAACTCTTCCTTCAGTTAGTCCTAACAAAGGGTCTTGGCCTGAAACGTCGGCTGTACCTCTTCCTAGAGATGCTGCCTGGCCTGCTGCGTTCACCAGTAACTTTGATGTGTGTTGATTCAGGACATAATATGTACTTTTTAGCTCTAAGATTCATTAAAAGACCAATTGAGAGGCTTTGGATTTGAGAAGTATTTCCAATGATATAAATTACTTGTCTCGTAAGAGTCCTGCGAGTCAAGAGAAACTAAGACAATTTATGATGGTAAACCAGAGCATCTGAAGGAAACCTGTAGTCAGAGTGAGAATGAGTATACTCCACACAGCAGGCCCTGAGGTCATGATTCAATTCAGGCAGCTGGAGCTGTGAGGCAGCAGCTCTACTAGTTGCAATGTATTACAAGTGTAAAGATTTTAAAGAAAGATAGTATAGAATAACATTTTGAATAAATACTGCGATAATAAAATATGTTGGAGTGAAAACATTTGATGATATGAAACTTAGCGATTTACTTATCATGTGGATTGTTATCACTATCTTGAAACACTAACTTTATATTGAAAGCCATGTGCTTTAGAATATTACAATTTAAGTTATGTTCTTGCTTTTATTTATCTCAGATGAATCAGAAAGAGATGAAACACGGCGACTTTATGCTGAAAATTCTGAAAATATTGAGGTTAGTTTTATTTCATTAAAATGAGTGTAATAGGAATTGATCTCTTGTAGTGCTATCATGCTTGGCAAAGAGAAGCACTCACATTTTGTTTCCTCCTAACTTTTTTCTGCTGCTCCTTCTGTTCAGTAAACTGGCTCCCTGTCTTGTTCACTGTGTTTACACTATTCAACTGAATGTTCCTTCTCATTTCCCAACAATGGAATATTTTCTTGTTTCCTTTTTTAGTTCGATTTTCTGTTTTTCCTGCATTTCAACATAACCTTTCACACTCAAGGATTCAAAATTCAAAGTATCATCAAAGTATGTCTGCAGTATGCAACCCTGAAATTTGTCTTCCCCACAGACAGTCATAAAACAGATAAGAACCATGGAACTAATCTGTTCAAAGAAAAACATCAAAACCTCAAATCCCCCTTGCCCCCATGCACAAAACAATTGCGCAAATGGCAACAAAAAATGAGCAAAAACACAGCATATAAAAACACAAAAATCAAAAGATATATTTCAATACAGTTCAGCTCAGTGTTCATTATCTGCAGACTGCCCCAGTTCAAAAGTTGCCCAAAAGTAGTAACAAAAAAGAACGACCAGAACTAGAACTGGAAACTAGAACACATAATAAACCTGAGTTAGAGTTCAATTCTACAATCCACTTTGTCTAAACCTTGCTCCAGCAGCATCGAGGGAGAAAGAGAGATCACTTGAAAGCAAGGACCTTCCCTCAGAAGCAGGAAGCCAGAGACCGCCTCACGCATGCACCTTCTCCAGGAGCAACGAGCAAGAGGCTGGCAGATGGTGCTGAATATTTGCTCACCCTCCGCACCTGCCTCAATGATTTCAGTCTTCCTCAGCACTTTAATCGGAGAGATTGAGTCAATCATGGGCTCAAACCTCATCTAGCTTCCTGGCCTCCATATGGTCACAGCCTCGTGGAACACTCACAGAGACAGAAAAGTGTCAGATTGCTTGATTGGCTCGCAAATAACACTGCCTGAGTGTCGGTTACAGGCTCTAACAGTAGCAGAGCTATATCTGATACAAGAAGATGCAAAAGATGTGAAAGGAATTGCTTCATGACCTGTCTTGAGGATATTGTCTTTGGTAGCATTGTCTGTTGGCATCATCTTCTTCTGGAACCGTTGAATAAGATTGAATTTTTACTTTATATGTTTGAAAATAACCTAGAAAATGAGGAGTAGGAAAGTTTTTCCAAACTCATGGAATTGTTGTTGGAAGGATATTAATGACCCTATTTTTCTCTCTTCAGTCCTTGGATTGAGCATGCCTTGGTTGCATTCATGTTTTGTTAGGTTTAATGATGAGTACTGAGGCCCAGTGTAGGAAATGCAGACTCTTTCATAGAAAGAGCAGAAAGTGGCTACCAATACAGGCAGATGGGTAGTTTGTGAGGTAGTGCACTGTTTTGACTTTTTGCCAACAGAGATCCTCAAGGAAGGTAGACCAGCACTCTTGCACCCCATACACTCCCTGCTCCTGAAGGTCTGGGAAAAGGAACAACTTCCCTTAGAGATCAGGGATGCTGTAATAGTGACCATATTCAAGGAGGGAGACAAGGCAGATTGTGGCAACTACAGAGGCACCTCTCTCTCGTCAACAACAGGCAAAGTGCTTGCACGTATCCTTGTCAACCGACTCCTTCCACTATCTGAAGAAGTACTCCCTGAATCAATGTGGTTTCCATCTATCTAGACGTATCATGGATATGATATTCACAGAATGCCAATTACAGGAAAAATGCTGTGTCAAAGCCTTTGTATTTGGCTTTCATAGGTTTGACAAAGGCATTTGATAAAATAGACTGCCAAGCTCTCTGGCGTAAACTATCAAGACATGGCTGTCCTGACACATATTTACAAATATTGAGGCTACTGCATGATGGCATATGAGCCACAGTGCTCAACAGTAGTGGCGCTCAAGACAGGAGTCAAACAGGGCAGTATCATTGCACCCACCCTCTTTGCCATCTCTATTGCTGTCATCTTTCACTTCATTGGCCAAGAACTGCCACAGGGAATTCTAATCATGTATAAAGTGGACAACAAGATTTTCAACCTCAATCCGTTCAAGGTCAAGAATGAGGTCAGCACCACCACCATCATAGAACTTCAATATGTGGTTGACAAAGCCATCGCAACATACTCTGAAGATCTGTAGTCACCTGAAAGCCCTGGAACAACACCACCAAAGAGGCTTACAAAAGATTTTGAGAATCATTTGGAAGGACTGACGCATTAGCATCAGCGTACTGGAGGAGGCCAATATGAACAGCATCTCCACCATGATAAAGCAACACCAACTCCAGTGGATAGGTCATGTCATTCTGATGTCTAACTCACATCTCCCCAAACAGATCCTTTACTCCCAGTTGAAGGAACGTCAGCAAATGCCTTATTCTGAATGTAAACTTGATTCACTAGTATCTCCAGGTTATGTTCATTAAAAAGGGATGCATATTTCTTTCCCTTGCTCTTCTCTCTCTGCCATTCCATAAGCCATACATTTGTAAAAATGTGGTTTTGTACAGGGCTCTTTAAATGCTGAAGCTGTGTTTGTTAGCTGCTCAGCTCAGTAGGTTGACTCAAAAAAAAGGACATTTCCTCAAAAAATGCCTAAAATTGTTCCGAGTGATGTGATAGGCTGTTTTCTTTCAGGTTGATTCATATAGGATTTTTGACAAACTGACAGGATCGGTTAGTTTCACATTTTTCATTTCACTGATAGTCAATAGGCACAGAATAAAATGTAGCCAAATTGTGCAAAATAGAGCAAATTGATCATGTCAGATTAGGATGAAATTGTATCCTTTAGTTGACTTCTAATTGCTGATAATGGAGCTTGTAAGTGATTAGTAAAATTCTATGATGTATTATTAACATTAATATGAGATCTGTGACTATTATTTTGAATCTGAACTATATGACAGTTTCTTTTGAGGTTTGATGAACAATCTCCCTGCACTATAGCATAAACCTTTGGATTAAGCAATAACAAGTAATTATGCTTATGTTTAGATGTTTAGAACTCATTTGTATTAATTACATTTTACTATTTTTAATTCTTATTTTAGCGAATAATTATGGCCTTTGAAGAACTTCGCATTCAAGCTGAAAATACAAGATCTGAAATTATATTTAAGTGTAAGTATTTGGTCATATTGCCAAATACTAAAATTATTAATAAATAAACAACAGTTCTTTTAAATAATATAACTATTGTTATACAAATAATACAGACAGTTCATGTGAGACATCTGTATTCACTGAAATCTGCAACCAGCTTAAGTCACAACATCAGCTTCACAATAGGTGATAACTATATTATCAGTGATTGATCAAGACCATATTGATGAAGTGTCTGTAGCTGAAAATATTACTTTTTTTTGTTGTTGACTGCTATCTGCATGGGAAGTCACTGAGACCATTATTCATAGAGAATCAGTTACATTTCATTCATTCTTAAGAGATGCCAATAAGTTAAAAGAACTTGCAGCTCTACAAAGATTAGAACTTTACCAAAAAGGCCTTCACTGGCAGTACACAAATTCCTTGGGCAGGTACCACTTGGGAACTTCTGCTTCAAAATAGACTCCACTTGCTCAATGTCCAGCTGGTGCATGACTAGAAGCAGTGAATCATGCAGGTCATTACCTGATGCATGGCAAAAAAACCATGCAGATTTTATTCTGCTTCAGACCAGTGTGCTTACTACATTTGATGAAAACCAAAGGGTGCTTATTGATGTTACTTCATGTAAACACTCCTGTTGACTCATAACCATACAGCTTGCCTGTATGTTCAATATAATATCGGATGAATTGTCAGAGCTGAACTTTGGCAAGCTGAAATCAATGGTTCTATTTTCTGGATTGCTTTGCAGTGGCTCTGCTATATTTACACAACTAGTGTCAGTCTTTGCAGTGGCCTACTGCACATTACACAATTTTGCCATCAGGTTGGTAAAGTCCTCTTGCCAATTATAATCTGGGTGGCTGAAGAACAAAAGCACAAAGAGAAGGCTGAGAAATATAATGGAAAGATAAAAGTCTTTTAATATTTGATTTGTTGTAATGAACCCATTCAAGTGTGAAATCAGAAATTCCACTCATATTTGTTAAACATCATTATAGTATGTATTTGACCACCATTTTGAAAGAAAAGGCTTTGCTAAATAAACCTTTATAACCAAATTTATCAAACAAATCTTCATACTGCATATATAGTAAAAGACAACCAATCGCTTACACTATATTCCCTTTATGTGTTCTTCTCATATATATTTGGCTGAGCTGCTCTCAACCCACGTCTTGCCTCTCTACTAGCAGCAATGTGGCTAAGTGTATTGCTGATGTTTAATGGAAGAGACTGCAGGTGGGCTTTTGAATGCCCTTGAACATCCCTTACACATAAGAGATTATGCAGATGCTGGAAATCTTAAGCAACACACACAAACCGATTCAGCCCCTTTCCTTTTTGGTCCTGATGAAGGTCCTCGACCCAAAACTGTTGGACCATGCCCAATCAGTGAACAGGAGCACAAAAAGAAGCTGCAATTTCACTTAGGTCTGTAGTGGAAAATGAAAAAAGGTAGCGCTTTGCGGAATTTCAGGCTTGGGCGAGGTAAGTATCTGGTAAGTTTCTTCTTCTTTATTCTTCGTTCCTCATCTGTTCGGGCACAGTTTGTGCTGTGAGAATGACTCCAGGGGCTCTGTTTTGTTTTGTGTGTGAGATGTGGAAATTTTGGGAAACCTCCAGCCTCCTGGATAACTATATCTGCACCAGCTGCACTGAGCTGCAGCTCCTCAGAGAACATGTTAAGGAATTGGAGCTGCACTTTGATGATATTTGGCACATACGGGAGACTGAGGAAGTGATACAGAGGAGTTGCAGGAGACAGGTAACTGAGTGACTATCAGGAGAAGGAAGGGAAATGAGCTGCCATTACAGAGTATCCTTTTGGCCATTCCCCTCAACATAAATACACCAAAGCAACACACAAAATGTTGGAAGAACTCAGCAGGTCAGGCAGCATCTATGGAAATGAATAAACAGTCGATATTTCAGGCCAAGACCCTTCTTCAGGACTGAAAAGGAAGGGGAAAGATAGCAAAATAAAAACATGGGGGCAGGGGAAGCAGGGTTTGCTAGAATGGGGTAGGTTGAAGCCAGGTGGGTTAGAAAGATAAAGAGCTGGAAAAGAAGGAATCTGATAAGAGAGCAGAGTGGATCATAGGGGAAAAGGAGGGAGGATAGGACTCAGTGGGAGGTGAAAGGCAGTTGAGAAGAGATAACAGGCCAGAGTGGGGAATAGAAGGAAGGGGGAAGGGGGAGGGAAATTTTTTTAACTGGAAGGAAAAATCAATATTCATGTCATCAGGTTGGAGGCTAATCAGACGGAATATAAGGTGTTGCTCCTCCATCCTGAGGGTGGCCTCATCTTGGGACAAGACAAGGCCATGGACCAACATGTTGGAACAGGAATGGGAATAAGTATACCGCTTTGGATATTGTGGAGGGGTGGGAAGGCACAGCAACTGAGTCTCTGGTGCTGTGGCTCAGAAGAGAAGAGAGTTGAAGTGGACTGCAGTAGTGATAGGAGTTTCCATCGTTAGTGGAATAGAGATGAGATTCTTTGGACAGGGTAGAGTCATCCAGATGATATGTTCCCTCCCAGGTGCCTGAGTCAGGGATGTTTTGGATTGGTTCCACGGCATTCTAAAGGGGAAGGGTGAGCTGCCAGAAGTTTTGGTACATATTGGCACCAGTGACCTAGGTGGGAAAGGTGAGGAGGTATTGAATAGAGGTTTTAGAGAGGTAGAAAGCTGAATTGTTGCCTATGCCACAGCCAATGAGTATAAGAATAGGATGATTTGGCAGTTGAATGTGTGGCTGAGGAACTGGTACAGGGGGTAGAGTTTCAGATTTCTGGATCATTGGGAACTCTTCTGGTGAAGGCATAGCCTGTAGGAAAGGGTACAGCCTGAACCCAAAGGGGACCAATATTCTTGTGGGCAAGTTTGCTAGAGCTGTTCAGGAGGGTTTAAACTAATTTAGCCAAGGGGTTGGGAACTGGAGTGATAACAGCTGAGTATGGGGAAGTTGGTTCATACTCAAGAGGCAGTGTGTAGTGAGACTGCTAGCAGGGAGAGGCTGATGATAGGGCAAAATTGCAATCAACGAGATGAGTTGCAATGTAAAAGGGGGAAAAATGAAAAGGGTGATGAATACAGGACCGAAGGTGTTATATTTGAACGTGCGCGGTATATGGAATATGGTAGATGAATTTGTAGTACAGTTACAAATTGGTATGTATGACGTTATGATCATCACTGAATTGTGGATGAAAGAAGATTATAGCTGGGAGCTTAATGCCCAAGGATACACATTGTGTTGAAGGACAGGCAAGTACACAGAGAAGGTGGGGTGGCTCTGTTGGTTTATAAATGAAATCAAATCATTAGAAAGAGGTGACAGGATTGGAAGGTGTAGAATCATTGTTGGTAGGACTAAGAAACTTCAAGGGTAAAAAGACCCATATGGGAGTTATATGCAGACCTCCAAATAGTAGCAAAGATGTCTACAAATTACACTGCGAGATAGAAAATGCATGTCAAGTTGGCAGTATTATGATATTCATGGGGGATTTCGGTATGCAGTTAGATTAGGAAAATCAGGTTGGTGCTGGATCCCAAGAAGTGGAATTTGTAGAATGTTTAAGACATGGATTTTTAGAGCAGCTTGTGGTTGAGCCCACTATTGGATCAGCTATTCTGGATTGAGTGTTGTGCAAGGAACCAGAATTGATGAGAGAGCTTAAGGTAAAGGAACCTTTAGGGGTCAGTGATCATTATATGATAGAATTATATCTGACCTAGGGCCAGATGGTCTGCATCCCAGAATGCTTAAGGAAGTAGCCCAAGAAATAGTGGATGCATCAGTGATGATTTTTCAAAACTCCTTAGATTTTGGATTAGTTCCTGAGGATTGGAGGGTGGATAATGTAACCCTGCTTTTTAAAAAAGGAGGGAGAGAGAAACCGGGGAATTTCCAGCATCTGCAGAATTCCTGTTGTTTGTGAAGTATAGACCAGTTAGCCTGACATCGGTGGTGGGGAAAATGCTAGAGTCAGTTATCAAAGATGTGATAACAGCGCATTTGGAAAGCGGTGAAATCATCGGACAAAGTCAGCATGGATTTGTGAAAGGAAAATCATGTCTGACGAATCTCATAGAATTTTTTGTGGATGTAACTAGTAGAGTGGATAGGGGAGAACCAGTGAATGTGGTATATTTGGATTTTCAAAAGGCTTTTGACAAGGTCCCACGCAGGAGATTAGTGTGCAAACTTAAAGCACACGGTATAGGGGGTATGGTAATGATGTGGATAGAGAATTGGTTGGCAGACAGGAAGCAAAGAGTGGGAATAAACGGGACCTTTTCAGAATGGCAGGCAGTGACTAGTGGGGTACCGCAAGGCTCAGTGCTGGGACCCCAGTTGTTCACAATATATATTAATGACTTAGACCAGGGAATTAAATGCAGCATCTCCAAGTTTGCGGATGACACGAAGCTGGGCGGCAGTGTTAGCTGTGAGGAGGATGCTAAGAGGTTGCAGAATGACTTGGATAGGTTAGGTGCGTGGGCAAATTCATGGCAGATGCAATTTAATGTGGATAAATGTGAGGTTATCCACTTTGGTGGCAAGAACAGGAAAACAGATTATTATCTGAATGGTGGCTGATTAGGAAAAGGGGAGGTGCAACGAGACCTGGGTGTCATTGTACACTAGTCATTGAAAGTGGGCATGCAGGTACAGCAGGCGGTGAAAAAGGCGAATGGCATGTTGGCATTCATAGCAAGAGGATTTGAGTACAGGAGCAGGGAGATTCTACTGCAGTTGTACAGTGCCTTGGTGAGACCACACCTGGAATATTGTGTGCAGTTTTGGTCCCCTAATCTGAAGAAAGACATTCTTGCCATAGAGGGAATACAAAGAAGGTTCACCAGATTGATTCCTGGGATGGCAGGACTTTCATATGAAGGAACACTGGATCGACTAGGCTTATACTCGCTGGAATTTAGAAGATTGAGGGGGGATCTTATTGAAACGTATAAAATTCTAAAGGGATTGGACAGGCTAGATGCAGGAAGATTGTTCCCGATGTTGGGGAAGTCCAGAACGAGGGGTCACAGTTTAAGGATAAAGGGGAAGCCTTTTAGGACTGAGATGAAGAAAAACTTCTTCACACAGAGAGTGGTGAATCTGTGAAATTCTCTGCCACAGGAAACAGTTGAGGCCAGTACATTAGCTATATTTAAGAGGGAGTTAGATATGGCCCTTGTGGCTAAAGGGATCAGGGGGTATGGAGAGAAAGCAGGTATAGGGTTCTGAGTTGGATGATTGAATGGTGGTGCAGGCTTGAAGGGCTGAATGGCCTACTCCTGCACTTATTTTCTATGTTTCTATGAATTCTCCCTGGAGACTTAATGTCAGATGTGTCAGTATTGGAGTGGGGTGACGGGAATTACAGAGGCATGAGAGAGGAGCTGGCCAAAATTGATTGGAAAGGAATACTAGCAGGGTTGATGACAGAGCAGCAGTGGCTGGAATTTCTGTGAGCAATTCAGAGAGCTTAAGGTAAAGGAACCCTTGGGAGATTTAATCATAATATAATCGAATTCACCCACAGTTTGGGAAGGAGAAGCTAAAGTGAGATGTATCAGTACTACAGTGAAGTAAATGGAATTACAGAGGCCTGAGAGTGGAGCTGGCCAAAACTGATTGGAAACCTAGTAAGGATGATGGTACAGCAGCGAAGACTGGAATTTCTAGGGGAGATTCAGAAGGAACAGAATTGGTACATCCCAAAGATGAAGTGTTCTAAAGGCAAAATGACGCAATCATAATTGACAAGAGAAGTCAAAGCCAAAGGGAGGGCATATAATAGAGCAAAAATGGAAAGTAGATGATTGGGAAGCTTTTAAAAACCAACAGAAGGCAAGTAAGTAAGTCCTAATGAAGGAAAAGATGGAATACGAAGGTAAGCCAGCTAATAATAATAGAGGATACCAGAAGTTTCTTCAGAAGTGTAAAATAGAGGTAAGCGTAGATATCGGACTGCTAGAAAATGATGCTGGAGAAGTAGTAATGGGAGACAAGGAAATAGTGGATGAACTGAATATTTTGCATCAGTCTTCACTGGGAAAGACATCAGCAGTATGCCGAAAGTTTGAGAATGTGGGTGAGCAGAAATGAGTGAAGTTGTCATTACTAGGGAGATGGTGCTTGGGAAGCTGAAAGCTCTGAAGATGTTGAAGTCACCTGGACAGATGGTCTACACCCCAGGGTTCTAAATGAGGCGGCTGAAGAGATTGTGGAGGCATCAGTAATGAACTTTCAAGAATCACTAGATTCCTACATGTTTCTGGAGAAATGGAAAATTGCAAATGTCACTCCACTTTTCAAGAAGGGAGATAGGCAGAAGAGAGGAAACTATAGGCTGTTTAGTCTGACCTCAGTGTTTGGGAAGATGTTGAAGTCGATTGTTAAAGATGCGGTTTTGGGGTACTTGGAGGACCATGGTAAAATAGGCTGAAGTCAGCATGGTTTCTTGCCTGACAAATCTGTTGGAATTCTTTGAGGAAATAATATGGAGTATAGATAGACAAAAGAGAATCGATGGATGATGTGTACTTGGATTTTCAGAAGGCCTTTGACAGGTGCAACACGTGAGGCTGCTTAACAAAGTAAGAGCCCATAATATTACAGGAAAGATACTAGCATGGATTGAGCATTGGTTGATTGGCAGGAGGCAAAGAGTGGGAATAAAGGAAGCCTTTTCTGGTTGGCTGCGGGTGACTGGTGGTGTTCCACGGGGGTCTGTAATGGGACCACCTCTTTTTACGTTACATGTTAATGATTTGGATGATGGACCTGATGGCTTTGTGGCCAAGTTTGTGGGTGTTATGAAGATAGATGAAGGGGCAGCTAGTGTTGAGGAAGCGGAGATGCTACCAAAGGACTTAGACTGACTAGGAGAATGGGCAAAGAAGTGGCCAGTGGGATACAGCATTGGGAAGAATATAGTCGTGCACTTTGGTAGAAGAAATAAAAGCATAGATTATTTTCTAAATGGAGACAAAATTAAAAAATCTGAGGTGCAAAGTAACTTGGGAGTCCATGAGCAGGATTCCCGAAAGGTTAATTTGTAGGTTGAGTCTGTGGTGAAGAAGGTGAATGCAATGGTAGCATTAATTTTGAGAGGATTAGAATATAAGAGCAAGGATATAATGCTGCAGCTTTAAAAGGTGCTGGTGAGGGCTCACTTGGAATATTGTGAGCAGTTTTGGGCCATTTGTTTAAGAAAGATTATGCTGACATTGGAGATAGTTCAAAGGACATTCATGAAAATTATTCTGGGATTGAACAGCTTTTCGTATGAGGAGTGTTTGATGGTTCTGGGCCTGTACTCCCTATACAGCATTGAAAGGCCTCGATAGAGTGGATGTGGACAGGACATTTCCTATTGAGGGGGAGTCTAAGACTAGAGGACACGGCCTCAGCATAGAGGGACATCCACTTAGAACGGATATGAGGAAGAAATTTTTTAGCCGGAGAGTGGTAAATCTGTGGAATTCATTCCCACAGATGGCTGTGGAGGGCAAGTCATTGGGTATATTTATGGCAAAGGTTGATAGTTTCTTGATTGGTCAGGACTTGAAGGAATATGGGAGAAGGCAGGAGACTGGGGCTGAGAGGAAAATTGAATTAGCCATGATAAAATGGTGGAGCAGATTTGATGGGAGAAATGGCCTAATACTGCTCCTATACCTTAAGGTCTTACGGTCAAAATGTTGACTGTGTATTCCCTTCCCTAGGTAATGTCTGACTTGCTGAGCTCCTCCAGCATTTTGTGTGTGTTGAACATCCTTAATCTGATGCACCTGATATTCCATTTTCTCAGTAGAATTGGAAGTAATCCAGGCATTTGTTGACAAACAGTAGTAGGGTACTGTTTAGATGATAGGAGTAAATAACCTGAGAGAAATCACAGGTTCATATCCATTCCCTACCCCTGTAGCTCTAAAACAGTCCATAAGACCATAAGATATAGGAGCAGAAGTTGGCCATTCTGCCCATCAGGTCTGCTCCGCCATTCAGTCATGGGTTGATCCAATTCTTCCAGTCATCCCCACTCCCCTGCCTTCTCCCCACACCCTTTGATGTCCTGGCTATTTAAGAACCTATCTATCTCTGCCTTAAATACACCCAATGGCTTGGCCTCCACAGCTGCAAGTGGCAACAAATTCCGCAGATTTACCACCCACTGACTAAAGTAATTTCTCCACGTCTCTGTTCTAGATGGATGTCCTTCAAGCCTGAAGTCGTGCCCTCTTGTCCTAGACTCTCCTACCATGGGAAATAACTTTGCCATATCTAATCTGTTCGGGCCTTTTAACATTCGGAATGTTTCTATGAGACCCTCCTCATTCTCCTGAACTCCAGGGTATACAGCCCAAGAGCTGCCAGATGTTCCTTATATGGTAACCCTTTCATTCCTGGAATCATTCTTGTGAATCTTCTCTGAACCCTCTCAACTGTCAGTATATCCTTTCTAAAATAAGGAGCCCAAAACTGCACCAAATACTCCAAGTGTGCCTTATAGAGACTCAACATAACATCCCTGCTCTTATATTCTATACCTCTAGAAATGAATGCCAACATTGTATTCGCCTTCTTCATCAACGACTCAACCTGGAGGTTACCTTTAGGGTATCCTACACAGGGACTCCCAAGACCCTTTGCATCTCTGCATTTTGAATTCTCTCCCCATCTAAATAATAGTCTGCCCGTTTATTTCTTCTACCAAAGTGTATAACCATACACTTTCCAACATTGTATTTCATTTGCCACTTCTTTGCTCATTCCCCTAAACTATCTAGGTGTCTCTGCAGGTTCTCTGTTTCCTCAACACTAACCGCTCCTCCACCTATCTTTGTATCATCGGCAAATTTAGCCACAAATCTATTAATCCTATCGTCCAAATCATTGACGTACATCGTAAAAGCAGCAGTCCCAACACCGACCCCTATGGAACTCCACTGGTAACCAGCAGTCCGCCTGAATAGGATGCCTTTATTCCCACTCTGCCGATCAGCCAATGCTCCACCCATGCCAGTAACTCCCCTGTAATAGCATTTGGAAAAAAAATTCAGAATAGTAAGATTGGAATATGCATTATGGATAGAAGCCTTTATGCTAATTATCAAGAATAGCTTGTTAGTGCCATCGCTGATCAAGCTAGCCAAGCTCTGAAGGATATGACTGTCTGAGCATATGAGTAATGCATTTAGAATAAACTTTTTTTTATCACTCATTTCTTGAAAGGTGGTTGTGAACTACCTTCATCAACTGCTGCAGACATTCAGGTGAAGCAATTGCATTGACCTTGTGACAATAAAGGACTGGCAAACAGAATTCAGGTCTTTAATGTCAAAGTGAAAACAGATCTTTCTAAAGTGATTTAAATTAATTATAAATATTAAAATAATTGATCACGAAGTATTCACCCCCCCCCTTTAAAATGACACACCAAATCATCCCTGGTGCAGCCAATTAGTTTTGGAAGTCACATAATTAGTTAAATTGAGATCTGATTTTGGAGACCACCATGCTTCACGGTAGGAGTGGTGAGTTTTTGAAGATATGCGGTGTTTGGCTTACAGCAAACATGCTGTTTAGTCTGATGGCCAAAAAGCTCAATTTTGGTTTCATCAGACCATAGAACCTTCTTCCAGCTGACTTCAGAATCTCCCACATGCCTTCTGGAAACTCTAACCAAAATTTCATGTGAGATTTTTCCCCTGAGGGATAACAAATATTTCAATGATCATCTAACTTGTTTTAACCAGCATATTATTATTTGGTGAATAAAATTACCAGGCAGCAGAAATTTCTGTCTTCCCATTTATAGCAGATGCTGCAAAGCTATAGTGAATTTCCCCAATGCCCTATCTTCAAATACCACCTCCCTCCCGAATTCTACTTGCTGTTTAAGCAAAACAGTGCCAGCTTTCTCCCCACTTAAACATCCTCAGAATTGTCTCCAGTTACACTCAGCTTGGTCTCATGTTTGTAAGAGATGCCTTATATTATCTCTCTCTGATTGCTGAATCTTGTTTATGTTGACTCAGCTAATGAGAATACATTAAATCATTAGTGCTCAGCAACTGAAAATTCAAACAGCAGGTGCTGGAAATCTGAAAGTAAAACAGAAAATACTGTAAGCGCATAGCAAGTGAGGCTCTTTTGCCTATGTATTGTGTTGATAAACAGTATACCTTTACATTGGGACATAATGCAAGCTTGAGGTACAACAATTCATTGAGTAGTACAGCACAGAAACAGGCCTTTAGGCCCACCAGGTGCACACCAATATCTATATTAGTCCCATTTGCCTACAATAAAGACCATATCTTTCTTTCCCTTGCCTACGTAAGTGTCTATGCTTCTTAAATATGTAATGGTATCAGATCCCACCACTTCCTCTGGCAGCAATTTCCAAATACAAATCACATCGTAAACATTGTTGCTTGCTGCCACTTACATGTGGGAGGGAGGGGAGCTGGGGGGTACTTTGGGGTTCTAACATTTAACTGTCATTCATTCTTTGGGACACTTTTCTATTTTCGTGGATGGTTGTGAACAAAAAGCATTTCAGGATGTATATTGTATACATTTCTCTGACATTAAATTGGACCTTTGGACCTTTGAACCTTTGAAAAAGACTTAACCCTCAGACTCCCTTTAAAACACCCATCTCTTGTTTTCAATACCCTACCGTGGGAAGGTGATCTTACTTCTACCAGGTAATCACTCAGTCTCTTAACTCCAGCCCATTTTATCCAATCTCTCCCCATTCTGAAGCCCTCCATTTGAGGCAACATCCTGATGAATTTCTATGCACTCAATCAGTGCAATCACAGTCTTCCTAAAGTATGATAACCAGAACTGTATACAGTATTCTAAAAGCAGCCTAACTAGTTTGTAAGGTTGCAACTTAGTATCCCTATTCTTATATTCAAGGCCTCCAACTATGAAGGCAACATTGCCATATGCCTTCTTGATCACCTTATCTACTTATGTTGTCACTTGCAAGGAACTATGGACCTGAGCTATTAACATCTCTAGTCATCAATATTCCTTAGTGCCCTATTATTTACTGTATATAACATACCCTATTTAGCTTCTCAAAATGCATCCCTCACATGTCAGCATAAAAGTCCTTCTGTCAACATACTGGCCAACTTTCCAATTGATGTATATCCTGGATCAGGAAGGTTTTGGCTTAAAGATCTTTCTGTGCTATCCACAACACCGCCAATTTTCATATCTTCAGTAAATTTACTAATCATACTTCCTATGTTTATGTCCAAATGGTTGATATAAATCACAAACAGTCCTAGTACTGATCCCTGTGGTATACCACTAGACGCAGACTTCAAATCATTTTTGTCTAGACACCTTGCAACCTTCTCCTATAAGAATCCTTCTTCACTTCTTTGCTTAGTCTGCCTATCACCTTCCACATTCTTGCATCATTCCCTCTTCCCACCCACCTACCTTCTCCCTTTCACCTGGGTTCAGCCTATTACCTGCCAGTTGTGCTCCTACCCCTTCTCCGAACTTTATATTTAGGTTTATGTCTTCTTCTTTTCTATTCTTGATGAAGTGCCTTGGCCTGAAATATCACTTCCCTTCACAAATGTTGCCTGACTAGCTGCCTTCCTCCAGCATTCTGTAGGAGTTGCAGAATTGTCATTAGTATTGGCCTACATGTTGAAGTCTAAGCTGAGCAAATGGTGAGCAGATCAAAAGAAAATGATTTTTACAGTTGAGGGTTGGCTGGAGAGAAAGAAGTGAAGATGATCAAAACATACAATATAACATATAAACAGAAAATGCTGAAAAGAAACTCAATAGGTCAAGCAACTTCTATGGAAAAGGAAATAGTTAACATTTTAAACGAGAGAAAATCTGCAGATGCTAGAAATCCAAGCAGCACACACAAAATGCTGGAGGAACTCAGCAGGCCAGGCAGCATCTATGGAAAAAAGTAGTTGACATTTCGGGCCAAGCCCCTTCGGCGGGACTAACAAAGGGTCTTGGCCCGAAATGTCAACTACTTTTTTCCATAGATGCTGCCTGGCCTGCTGAGTTCTTCCAGTATTTTCTGTGTGTTGCTTAGTTAACATTTTAGCTCTAAGACTGTCAGAACTGAGAAAGAAAGAAAACAAAGTTTGTCCAGGTACAGAGAGCAGCGACGGGGACAATGAATGCATCAAACAGGATAGTTGTGAAAGAGCGAAATAATGTAACTGTTAAAGACCAGTTTTTGTCTGTGTTGCTAATGTTGTAAAATCTTAAGTATTGTTAATGTTATGCTCTGTTTTACTGAGACCTGCCCAGCAGGCCAGAATATACAAATGAAAGAAAGAGAAGATCTGGATGGCAGGCAAAAGTGGCTGGTCCTGATATAAACAAAATGAATATATTATCTAAATTTAGAGATCTTCTGTTAGCTGCAACATGCCCTTATGAAAGATGTGGTAGTGTGCCTTGAGTTTGTGTCAGACCTTGTAACACAGGAGACCACAGACAGAAATTAGAGGAGGGGGTGGTTATTAATAGACAAATCAATCAGATGCCAGGAGTGGCGTGGTCATTTCTGAAGAGTGAACACATGTGTTCTGTACCCAGTCTGTGTTTGATTTGTCCATTTTGTTGGATATCACTTACTAGTTTACATTGTTCTATAGTTTGTAAAGGTTCATAAGTTTGTAGGAAATCTCATTGAATGTTCATTGTTTAATCGTGTAATTATCCTGTCCTTATCCTGAATTAAATATTCATTTGTTGCTCATGGATAGAAAAAAAACTCTGTTAGTAATGTGTCTGCATACTTATAACTATCTGATCACTTCTTTTGGAACCAATTTGGTAAACATTCTCAAGGCGAGGTGTGTACCCTGAGTGCAAAGTGAGGTAACAGTGAACTGCATTCTTCCGGCAAAAGAATGACATGTGTCAGGGTTTCAATTTTATTTTAATGTTGCCATCCATTTCAAATTGATGATACAATCATTATTTTTCACATTATGGCCAATACTTTACATGTTATGTTTCTAAATACAGTGACAAATGATCCTCTTTTTTGCAGTAAAAGAAGAAATTGAACAAAGAGAACAGCTTACGAATAAGTATCAACATCAATTGAATGATAAAGAAAATGAGGTATTTTAGTACTTGTACTGCAAATCTTAAAAGGAATTACTTTATATTCATAAATTAAGAAAAAAGGTTTGATTTAGTTTGCACAGTGTAAATTTTATGGCTGAAACCTTCTGTACTGAAGAAGCGTGATAATTACCCCAGAGTGAGAATTGGAAAACTCAGGAATATGTCTGGAATCCACTCTGTTATTACTCAGTGAATTTCACTAATATCTGACCAACTTTTCTGAGTGCATGTGGTCATCCATTAAAGCAGCATAAATTATGAAGTTATATTAGCTTATGATATTGGGTCCACCAAAAATGGGTACTCTTCCTGGTCTTCAGACATTTGTTTATCATTGAACATTGATGTTAATTTAGGATTGTTTGATTTTATGTTAAATTATCCAGTGCTTTTATATACTTCAT
The DNA here is from genome assembly GCF_963921235.1 of Mobula hypostoma. NCBI lineage: Eukaryota > Metazoa > Chordata > Chondrichthyes > Myliobatiformes > Myliobatidae > Mobula > Mobula hypostoma. Next base: position 117,723,998 of record NC_086099.1, on the reverse strand, counting down.
TTTTAATTTATTTCTTTCAAGTTTACATTTTCTACTTTTCATGTTTTAGCATTTCATTTTTTAATATCAGCAAACCATTTTGTAGAATTTTATTTTGCAAAGTCCTGCATTCAATGAGTTTAAAAGTGAAAAGTTTCGAAAAAATTATGTGCTACTTTCACATCTGATAGTCTGTATGGAAACATCTTTACCCCACTATGCATAATACTCAATGAAATGATCCCCAATGATTCCTTCAGAATCAGATTTATTATAACTGACATCATGAAATCTGTTGTTTTGCAGTAGCAATATCATGCAATTGATAAAAAAATTATCAGTTACGCTAAGAAAAATATAAAAATAAATAAATAGTGCAAAACAAGAGTAAGATAGTGAGGCAATGTTCATGATTTATAGTCTGTTCAGAAATCTGATAGTCGAGGCAAAGGAGCTGTTCCTAAAACATTGGGTGTGCATCCTTAGGCTTCTGTACCTCCTTCCTCATGGTATAATGAGAAGAGGGCATGTCCTGGATGGTGAAGGTCTTTAATGACGATGCTACCTTCTTAAGGAACTGCCCTTTGAGATGTCGTTAGTTGTGAGGAGGCTAGTGTCCATGATGGAGCTGGCTGAGTCGACAACCCTCTGCACCTTTTTTTCAATCCTGTGCATTGAAGCATTCATACTGGGCATTGATGCAGCCAGTCAGAATGACCTCCACAGTACATTTCTGGAAATTTATCTTGACTTTTGAATTATATACCACTTTGGTGGTCAAACTTATGAAGCAGATTATGTCTATTCTGTAGTGAGTAATAATAAATCGCAGCTCATCTTGTAATAAGTTGCTTTATAATGAGAGTTGAAAGCTTCCAATTGTAGTAGTGTGATCACTGAAGTTGAGTATGATGTTCACCAAAGGGGTTATTCCCTTAATGGAGAATGCCCGTGTGTGGCTTTATTTAATATGGGGAGACTGATGCATAGGCAGTCACCACACGGTCCCTGACAGATTGGGGTTAAGGTCTAGGAGCGTGGCATCCAAGATGACTGGGGACCCTTCACTGCTATAGCCTTCCTCCCCCTTCATTGCCATTGTGATGTGTCATCATCTTCCACCAGCTGTGCTGTTGGGGTCTTGGTTGGATCACTCTTTGTCTGGAACCTCTCACTTGACTTTACCACCGTGGGTGATCCCAGCATCGCTCTTGGGATCTCAGGAACTCAAGCCTCTCCACCATGACAAGATGACAAAGCTCTGAAAAGTTAAATTGTACACTGCATCTTGTTATTATATCCAGGTGAGCTCCAGTGCAATAAGATGCAGTGTTAAGCAATGAGATCGAGCCACAATGTATGCAAAAGTGGGATTGTATGAATCAGCTCTGATTTCAACTATTTCCTTCTGCACTAATTTTTTCACTGGTAATACAGACTGAGTGTAATAGTGCTTTACTGTGTCACTTGTCTAGAGAATTTATTTTGTATTACCATATTGTAGATTCTGTTTTCATATTTTCTCCAGGTACTTTTTTTCCACTTTTATTTTTGTCAGCTTTAAATTAATTTGGTTAAAATTTACTTGAGCCTTTGTGTAGAGCTAATTCTTGTCTGTTTCAATGGCCACTTGCACAGAGATTCTCTTTAAATTTCAGCAAAATTTTGATACTTTTCTATTTCTCCCATTAGGCTATTTTGGGCTATACAAACAAAATGTTGCACCCAAAACTAAACTTTGCATTTTTCACTTCTTCTTCCACCTCCTCCTCCTCTTCCTCTTCATCCCTAGAGATCAACACATGAAAATCTTTAGCCTCTGATTGGTTGGCTGTGATGGTAAGATGGCGGCATGCTCAGACACAGCAGCCTCTCCAGGGCCAACCAAAGGTGTTTTTGTCTTTTTTTAAATTTATTTTTTACAATCACGAAACATTAAGAACTTCAGGTGTTACGGATCTACCCCATTAGTGAGTTTCTCATTGGCAGAAGAGCTGGAGGTGCTGGACTTGGTGCAGATAGTGTTGCTACCTGCTGCAGAAAGGCATCAGAGTTGGAAGGCGAAACCAGTGTGTAGCCTAACAGTGAGTGATTGTCTTGGATGTTTTGCTTGCGATCAGAGGATACTGTTGGACATTGGTAATGTAAAATACTGCAAGTCCTGTTCACTGGTTTAGTGACAAGGCTGATGGTAGAGGAACTGCGTGGCCTCAGTTATAGAGAGGACAACCCTTCATGCTGCAGTCCTACCTATTGAAGCAGTCCAGGAGAGGAGATGCTGGAGGCAGTGTGGCATGGCATCCATGATGGATTGGCCCCTCACATCGGTGCTGCCCTTCAGTTTTTGCTCAACAGTAGACAAAGTAGATTGAGTGCTCTGTACATTTGTGCGTAATGTTTGTCTACAAGCTGTTGAGAATTGTTTGTTCTTCCTGACAGCAACCATGCACAATCAATTTACAATACATATCACTCAGGAACTTGGGCTGTATATTTTTCTGTATAACTGCATGTTTACTGCTATTTTATATGTGCTATATGTGCTTTATGCTGTGTATGCCTATTGGTACTGTGTTTTGCACCTTGGCCCCAGAGGAATGCAGTTTTGTTTGACTTTACTCATGGGTATTCATTTATGGTTAAATGATAATTAAACCTGAACTTGATTAAACTAGAAAATAAGCACTTGGACTAGTATTAAAACCTTAAGCCATACTTGCCCATTCTGTTCATAGTTACTTGGAATCAAGGATGACTTGCTTCCTTCCTGGTCTTGGGAGTTTTGAGATGTCTAATGTGGCCAATGTTACAGATCTTCCACAAATGGAACAGGACGTAATTGATGGGTGTCAGTTGGATAATTTATGACTATAACCTCTTGGGTTTCCTCTGGGTGCTCCAGTTTCCTCCCACACATCAAAAATGCATCGGTTAGTAGGTTCACAAATACAGAAAATTTGCAGATTCTGGAAATCCAAAGCACAACACACACAAAATGCTGGAACAACTCAGCAGAATGAGCAGCATTTATGGAAGAGTTAGCAGTTGATCTTTCAAGCCGAGACCCCTCGTCGGGACTAAAAAGAAAGAGAAGTCAGAGTAAGAAGGTTGGGGGAGGGGAGGAAGAATACAAGATGGTAGGTAATAGGTGAAACCGGGAGAGGGGAAGGGTTCAAGTAAGGACCCGGGAAGTTGATTGGTGAAAGAGATAAAGGGCTGCAGAAGGGGAGACCTGATAGGAGAGGAGAGAAGACCATGGAAGAAAGGGAAAGAGGAGGAGCACAAGACGGAGGTGATAGCCAGGTAAGGAGGTAACGTGAGAGAGGGAAATTAGAATGGGAAATGGTAAAGGAGGAAGACAATTACTGGAAGTTCAAGAAATCAATGTTCATGCCATCAGCTTGGAGGCGATACAGACAGAATATAAGGTGCCGCTCCTCCAAACTGAGTGTGGCTTCATCGCAGCAGTAGAGGAGGCCATGGATTGACATGTTGGAATAGGAATGGGAAGTAGTATAGAAATGTGTTGCTAACAGGAGATCGCACTTTTTCTGCTTAGCGAAATGGTCTCCCAGTCTATGTCAGGTTTCATCGATATACAGGAGGCCACACTGGGAGCACCAAATACAGTAGATGACCCCAACAGACTCACAAGTAAAGTGTTGCTTCACTTGGAAGGACTATTTGGAGCCCTGAGTGGTAATGAGGGAGAAAGTGTAGGTGCAGGTATGGCACTTGTTCCACTTGCAATGGTAAGTACCACAAGGGAAATCAGTAAGGTGGGACTGAGTGGACGGGGAGTCACGTAGAGAAAGATCCCTGTGGAAAGTTGGTTGGAGGGAAAGCTGTGCTTGGTGGTGGGATCCCATTGTTACAGAAACTATGTGCTGGACACAGAGGCTCATGGGGTGGTAGGTGATGACATATGGAACCCTAGCCCTAGTGTAGCAGTGGGAGGATGGGGTGAGGGCAGACGTTGTATAAAGTGGAAGAAATACAGTTTGGGGCAGCATTGATGGTGGAGGAAGGGAATTCCTTTTCTTTGAAGAAGGGGGCACCTCAGTAGTTTTGGAAGTAAAAGCCTCATCCAGACAGCAGATGTGGTCCACTATGGTGGTGTCTTCTGCAAACCTGGAGATGGAGTTAGAGCAGGAAATGACTATACAATCATAAGTATACAGGGAATGAAAGAGGGGGCTGTGGTTACAGCCTTTGAGGACACCAGAGTGGAGGAAAATATGGTGGAAGTGGAAGTGTTGCTGCCTATACTTACTGTCTTTTTGTCAGCAAGTCAATAACCCGGCTGCAAATAGCTGTTAAGTCCCAGGTCGAGAAGTTTTGGAAATGTACTTGATGAGGACTGTAGTCAATAAACAATCCTTCTGCCTGGTAGCAGCAGCAAAAGCTGCAAAATATTTCTGTGAGTTGCCTCTGAGATGTTTGTATGATGTGCAAATATTCTTCAAATACTCTTACTGGTAAAGCTCCACAAGAACAGTACTTAAATTATGCTTTATAGAAAATACAAGGAGAGGATATATATTCAAATAAATCTTAAAACAATCTTAGCTTAGCCACACTTGCTTTTTCCAGATTTATTTGTGTATTGATTATGGTTAAACTGTTCATTTCAAGGTACTGCAGTTCCAGCAGCAGTATAAACAAAAAGACACTGAGCTTCATGAAACATGGATTAGTCTGCAGGAGTCCAAAATCAAATGTGATCAGCTAGAGGAAGCAACGAGTAAGCAATGTTACTTATTTTGATCAATCTAAAATAAATTTTTGTATGCATTCTGTATGAAATCCAGACCAAGCCTGTTGTTTAGAATTCATGGGAGTTATTATTTTGCTGTTCTATGATAACTAACAAAAGAGCCACTGACAGATAAATTGGAGTGGTGTCCTCTACACTGGAGAAGCTAAATGCAGATTGGGTGATTGCAGAGCACAGCAGTGATCGTGAACTTCTGGTTGACTGCAGTTTAATTATCCATTTAACTCCCAAGCTGATCTGTCCTTGCCTCATGCACTATTACAACAAAGCCCAATGCAAATCTGAGGAATAGCACTTCATCTTCCAAAAGAACATGTTACAGGCTTCCAGAATCAAAATCAAATTGTTGAAATTTGGGTAATTTTCTCTTTGTTTCTCTCTGTATCAGAACTGGTCATTTCTCCGAGACATCCTTCAGATCTCCTAGGAGCTTTTTCTAATAGATATAATAATAATTATAGTAAGTGCTTTATTGATCCTGAGTGGGAAATTATTTCATTATAGCAGCAACATTTAAGAACACATTAAGCAAAAATAAATAAATACTATTACCTAATACTAAAGTACAGAATAATAATATACACAATAATTTACCAATGTGCAAAACTGTGCAATAACAATTTGTGAAATAAGCAGATTGTACTATGAAGTATGTTCTCCTGTTGCACAGAGATGAACTTTTGTATATGCTTATTGCATTTGGTAGGAAAGATTTTCTGTAACGATCCTTGTGACAGTGGCGCTGAATGTACCTATTCAAAAGGGTGCTCCACTGCTTATTCAATAGGTCATGGAGAGGATGTGCCTGATTTGTCCATGACGGATAATAGTTTGTTTAGTGACCTCCTCTCCATCACTAACTCAAAAGTGTCCGGGTTGTAGCCAAGGACAAATCCAGCCTTTTTGATGAGTTTATTTAGTCTTTTTGCATCACCAGCATTGATGCTGCTCCCCCAGCATAAACCCACAAAGAAGACTTCACTCGCTGAAACAGACTGGTAAAAGATCTCCAACATCCCCACACATTGAAGGATCTCAGCTTCCTTAGAAAATAGAGCCTGCTCATTCCCTTCTGTAAACAGTGTTGGTGTTAGTTTTCCTGTCAAGAGTGTTGTCAAGGTAAACACCCAAGTACTTGTACTCCTCTACCACCGCAACTTCTTTTCGCAGAATGTATACAGGACTCGTCACAGTCCTCTTCCTCCTAAAGTGATTTTGTCACTCAATGGCAATAAAGATGTGTGATATACTGGAGCCAAATCTCCAGATATGTCTCTCTGCCTGAGCTGTTCTGCCTGTGGAGCTAAGGAGAACTGACTCTGATCTTCCTAACCTTAAGGTTACCCTAGGAAGTGACACCTTATCATCTTTATACATTACAGTTCTTAGAATTTCATTATGGAGATCACTGCTAAAGGAAAAGTGATCATCTCTTTTGCTTTGAGTAAAGAACATCAGGTGCATGTAGGTTGTGGGATTCCAGAATTGTTTGAATTCATAAATAACACTTTTCCTCTTAAGAATCTGGAGATCTATGTGAATTGCAAGACCTATCATTGCCCAAGTATCGAAACAAGGGATAACATTTCTCATTATTGTTGCCACATATTTGGAAAATTCACACATCTCTTTCATAGCTAAGCTCTCTATATTACCACCATATGTTATTTATCGTGCTTAGAGGAGTTCAACTCTAGAGATACAAGCTGAATTAACCTGTCCTCCTTTGGCTTCCAATTTCTGTTCGTGCTCTGGCTGGTGTAGCAAGACCCTTTTGTAAAATGTTTGCAAATGCTGGTAAGGAGTACTATGGAAATCATAAAGGTGAAATTTTCTGCCATATAAGCAGTTTCTCCGTGTTGAGGCCAGCGCCTCTTCCTCAAGGTGCCACTGCTCAATACAAGAGGACATGGCTTTAAGGTAAGGGGTGGGAAGTTCAAGGGGGATATTAGAGGAAGGTTTTTTACTCAGAGAGTGGTTGGTGCGTGGAATGCACTGCCTGAGTCAGTGGTGGAGGCAGATGCACTGGTGAAATTTAAGAGACTACTAGATAGGTATCTGGAGGAATTTAAGGTGGGGGGGGTTATATAGGAGGCAGGGTTTAACGATTGGCACAGGATTGTGGGCCGAAGGTCCTGTACTGTGCTGTACTGTTCTATGTTCTATGATTGTTCACAATTCACTGTTTACATCCTTACTTTGCTTGTTTTTAATTTGTTGCACTATTGCTTCATTCTTATTAACTCAAAACAAAATAGCTACAAGTTGAATTTTGTGTCAAGGTATGATGCATAAAACACACTGACAAGAAGTCTTCATTTTAGGCAAGATAAAATTAAATCTAATATTAAGAAAACAAATTAGACATTTGATCCTGGGGTTTGAGATATACAAGAAACTTACCTATTTGACTTAAATACATTGCAAGCACAAGTAATTTACCATAAGTAAAAATGATAAAGAAATTTAAAGTGTCGGATGAAGCTGAGCATCTGACCATCGCAACTATTCTCCAGATGCCAGCTTTTCTAGTCATTCATACCAGAATGAATTCCATCACAACATATATGCTTAGAACTTGAAGGAAGATTGTTTCTCTTAAATTCTTAATTTGGATCAATCACCCTTGTGTTAATATATATTTTTATTATTTTAAATAAAAGTAATCAAAGTAAATGTTTTACATTAATGCTATATGGTTTCACTTTAATAGGATTCCCAAGGATGTTACAAATACATGTGGTTATGCCATAATTTGTATATTTTATTGGCAAGTATTTCCTACTCATTGTTGAGTAACAAGAGGAATTATGGTGGAATGGACAATATGATATGTTTTAATACATATTCAGTACTTGTGGAAAATATTTAGAAATGTATTTTTATATTACTATAGTTTTCATTCTTTTTTCATTTATTAAATTGTTTTAAAAGGACATCTCAATGAAAACCTTCTGGAGTTACATGCCAAAGAACAAAATTTGACAACAGAATTAGAAAAAACAAAGGACTTACTGAACAAAATGGAGGTATGAATTACGCCCTTGGAAACAGGGAGATTGCCCACAAGTCTTTGTTATGTAAGAGGGAAAATGTCTGAATTCTAAAAGATGCTTCTAAGATCGAATGAATCTACACAGGGAAGAATCCAGATGTTCCTCTTTAAAGCTGAGCTTATTAACTATTTCTATTTGCTGATTTGATAAGAGCTAACTTTAGAATGTTCTTCTGGAATAATTTTTAGTTTAGAGGAACATGATAAATGTAATGGCCTTTAACAATATTCAATTTTCTTTTTTTTTATTTTTTAAATTTTATTTTTATTTGGATAAGGAATTCACAAGTATCGTACTTTTTTCACACATATAACCTTTTTTATTTTTTATATGTATAAAACTATAATTATTTATACATTCTTAAGTACACATTGAGATGATATAAAAGGAAATTAGACACGTAAATAGGTAATTATGTACAGTGGTAATTCTGATCTATTAGGCTAAGTAATGGTATTAGTTGTTAAGAAAAATAGTAATAATAGTTTCCATACATCTCTTCTGGACCATTTCCACTGGTCCAAAATGTTGTATGTAAGCCTATGTAACAACCATTGTAGGTGTTTATATCCTAATTTGTTCATGCTTGCTCCTGCCCCCAGACATAATTATCCAATCCCTATGTACTTATTTACCTAATTTTATCATTTTTTATCCCTTTCCCAAATCTTTTCCTTTACTTGTATTAATTCTCTATTTTCCAAAAGAAAACAAAAAACAGTAAACATTTAGACTAGGGGTGCTTACGTTAGCAATATTACTGTGTTGATGAGAAGAGCAGTATAAATCGTTAGGAGAGTCATCTAAAGTCTGCTCGCATTGGGGTTATATATTCAATCCATTTATTCCAGATTTGATAAAATTTTTCTTTTTGAATTCTCAGGGAGTAAGTCAACTTTTCCATTTTAAATATTTCCGAGATAATTGCGTGCCAATCTTCTAATGTAGGTGGTATTGGATTTAGCCACTTTCTAGTGTTTGATTTCTTACTTGCCGCTAAGAGGGCCTGCAGCAACTTTATATCTTCCTTCTGTTCAAGAAACAGTACATGCCCCAATTAGAGCGTCTCAAAGTTCAGAGGTATCTGGGACCTAAGTACCTTAACTAATGTTCTATGAATACATTCCCAATATGTACTTAATTTAGGGCAATCCCAGAAAATATGAAAATGATTTGCCTCCTTGGAGCCGCACCTTCTCCAGCACGTCACTTTATATTTATATTTATCTTTATATTTTTCCTGCTATGGGGTCCTGAAGTATCTTATAATATTTTTCCAACAATGTTCTCTCCAAGTCAAAGAATTAGTCGAGGACCATTGAAAGCTGCAGATTTTCCCCCAAGCCTCCTCTGAAAGTACCAACCCCGCTTCTTTCTCCCACTTCTCTTTAATATACAATGTGTTTACATTTTTAGCATGGGAGAGTGCATTATATAATCGAGAAACTGATTTACTAGGTATTGAACTGCAAGCTGAATTCAGGATCTTGAAAAATTCTAATTCTACTGTTGATAGGTCTGTATATCTACAACTCTGGTTAACATAGTTTCGTACTTGAAGGTACCTAAAAAAGTCATTGTGTTCTAGGCCACGTTTGTCCTGCAGGATTTGGAAACTTTGTAATACTCTTTTATCTATAAATGAGAGGTAGGTTGTAAGACCTTTCTTTATCCATAGATCACATCTTTTATCTCCTCTGTTGGGAAGGAATTCGGTATCATATGCACACCATCTGAAGAGTTTTAACATGTTATTAATTCCACATGAATTAACCACCTTCTGCCATACTTTTAATGTAAGATTTATCCAACTGTTTTTAAATTTTTCCAATCGGGCCATCAATCCTTTGTCAGCTATTGAGGCCTGTAGAGGAAAACTGTCAACTAATCCAAATTCTATTTCCTTCCATCTAGCCTTATATTCCCTATTACAACAATATAACACAGGGGTTATCTGTGAGTCAATATTCAATTTTCATAGTTACTTTGAAGATATATTAACAAATTTTATTTAACAACACACAATGATGGAGGAACTCAGCGGGTTGGGTAGCATCTATGGAGGGGAATAAGTAGTCAATGTTTCAGGCTGAGATTCTTCAACACTGGAAAGAATGAAGGTAGAAGCTAGCATAAGAAGATGGATGAAGGGGAAGGACTATATGCTGGAGGGCGATAGGTGGAAACTAGATGAGGAGAAAGGTGGGTGGGGGAGAGATGGAATGAAGTGAGAAGCTGGAAGGTGATAGGCAGAAAAGGTAAAGAGTTGTAGAAGGAGGATTCTGATAAAGAGAAAAATGGAGCATAATAGAGAAGGAGGAGGATAAGAAAAGGGGCAAGAGAGGAGTCAGAATGGGGAATGGAAAAATAGAAGGGGAGGGAGTAAAATTTACTGGAAGTTAAGAGAAATTGATGTTCATACCATCAGGTTGGAGGCCACAAAGCAGAATGCGAGGTGTTGCTCATTGAAAGTGGCCTCATTGTGATAGTAGAGGAGGCCATGGACTGACATGTCAAAATGGGAATGGGACATAGAATTAAAATGAATGCCCACCAGAAGATTTCACGTCTTGGGGTGGATGGAGCAAAGGTTCTCAACAAAGCATCCCCCTTTTTACATAGTGTCTCACTGATGTGCCAGGAGCATCCGATATAGTAGATGATCCCAACAGAGTCACAAAGTGTCAGCTCACCTGGAAGGGCTCTCAGGAGCCCTAAATGGAGGCAAGGAAGGAGGTGTAGGAGAGGTGTAGCACTTGTCCAGCTTGCAGGGATAAATGCTGAGAGGGAGATCAGTGGGGAGCAATGATTGGTGGTAGGAAGATGAGGTGAGTGTGGAAGTCCAGAAATGGAGGAAATGCAGATAAGGGCAACATCGATAGAGGAAGGGAAATCCTGTTCTTTAAAGAAGGACTTCTCATATCAGATATTCTGGAATGGAAAGCCTCACCTCGCGAATAGGTGCCTGGGAGACAGAAGTACAGCAAAGAAAAGTTAGCATTCTTGAAAGTGACAGGTTCCGAAGAGGTATAGTCAAGATAGATATGAGAATCAGTAGGTTTATAAAAGATATCAGTAGACAGTCTGCCTCTAAAGATGGAGACAGAGAGATTGAGAAAAGGGAGAGAGTGTCAGAGATGGACTGTAAATTTGAGGGCAGGTGGAAGTTGGAGGCAAAGTTGATGAAATTCACGAGCTCAACATGGGTGCATGAAGCAGCACCAATGCAGTTGTCAATATAGTACAGGAGGAGTTCGGAGCATAACCAGCATTGGTTTGGAACATGAACTGTTCCAAGTAGCCAGTGAAAAAGCAGTGGGTGCCCAAGGCTACACTTTGGGTTTGGAGAAAATGGGAGGAGCTGAAAGAGAAATTATTGAGGGTGAGGACCAGTGCTGCCAGAGGGAGAACGCATCTGGACCTCACCCTCAACAATTTAACTTATTCAGTCTGTTGTCTAGAAGAAGCAGAGCGCTTTAGGCCTTTCTGATGGGGGATAGAAATGTAAAGGGATTGGACATGTATAGCGACAATGAGGCAATCAGGAGCAGGGAACTCAAAGTGATAGAAATGATTGCGAGCATGAGAAGTTTTATGGATGTAAGTGGGAAGGGATTGAACCAAGGGGACAAAATGGAGTCGAGGTATGTGCACATGAATTTATTGGGGCAGGAACAGGTGAAACGATGGGCCTATTTGGACAGTCAGGCTTTTGGATCCTGAATAGGAAGTAAAAACAAACTGAGGTTGGCTGCAGTGGATAGGAGAGGTTAAGGTTGGTGATAAGTGCAGCAGATAATGGCCTTATACTCCTTAGTGGGGTCCTTTACAAGGGGCATCTAAAAGGCGAATTGCTGCTTGACCTTTGCAAGGCAGAGGACTGTCTGCCTGACTACAACAGCTCCCCTTTATCTGTGGGTTTGATGGTGAGGTTGGGATTGGTGTGGAGAGACTAGAGGTCAGTATGTTTGGAGCGTAGGAGAGAGGAATACTGAAGTCATAATGGTTGATGTCTTTTTGGCAGTTAGAGATAAAAGATCTAGAGGGCAGAAGACCAGAGTAAAGTGTCCAAAAACCAGAGGAGTGTTGAAGACAGGAGAAGGGGTTGTCGTTACAGGGTGGGAAATCCTTGCTAAAGTAGTAGGCTCAGAGAGGGAGATGATGGAAGGGGGACAAAAGTAAGGCCCTGCTGAGGACAGTTTATTCCACCTCAAGGAGGGAAAGGTCCCTACAAAGGATTGCTGAGCGGATTGAGAGGATCATCAACGTCTCTCTTCCACTCAGGGATATTTATTCAGAGCACTGCATATGCTCTCCCATCCTTATAACACCCCCCCCCATCACCACCACCGGCAGGAAGTACCATAGCATTAATAGCATTAGTACAAGAACAGCTTCTTCCCCCAAGTCGTAAGACTACACCCCCCAGGTCTGATCATGTATGAAGTGCACAGTAGCCTTACTCTGTTTACTTTTTAAACCTGTGTTGCAAATGTACCTTATTATTATTTGTTACTTTATCTGTGTAATATCACTTTGTGTTGTGTGAGTGAGTTATATGTACTGTGTTGTGCACCTCGGTCCAAAGGAACATTGTTTTGTTTGGCAGTATACATGTGTATGGTTAAATGACAATAAACTGAACTTGAACTTGAGGTTGGAAAGGATGGTGAAGTGGGGATTAGAGCTAGGGTCAGAAGTGGGGTAGAGAGTTGGAGGGGTCAGCAGAGAAGGTAAGGTTAAAGTATCCAGGTAAAATGAGGTAGGATGAAGATAAGGACCCAGAGGAATGAAGAGGGGATTAGGGGTAGAGGGGAGCCTGAGAAACTCAGGATGGTGGGGAGTAGTGGGAGAAGAGGAGCCGAGGGACCCAGTGCCAACGAGGAAGGTCTCAGCCTGGAGACAGAAGCAGCTGAAGTTGGAACCAGAGCTGGAGACGGCAGGATTCATGGTGTGAAGGTGGCTAGGACTGTCGGAACTGGAATTGGAGGCATGGTCTGGAGACGGCCAGGGCCATCAGAACCAGAACTAAAGGAGGTTGCCTGAGTAGGGTCAGAACAAGAGCTAGGTGGTAGCAGGGTCGTGGCCTAAAGGAAGGCAAGGTCTGAACAGGAGGTGGCAAAGACTCTGGTTTGGAGATGGCTGATCTTACAATGCTTCCTGGACAGAAGGAAGGAGAAAAAGTTGTGGTTGAAAGCATTGATCTGGCAGAGGATGAAGTGTCAGAGAGGTCTGTGGGAAGTGGTGGAGAGTGAGGACCGGAGCTGTGACAGAGAAAAAGACCGGACCTGCAAGTATCTCCAAGTGGCGGTGAGGGTGCCGTATAGTATCTCGTGGGAGAAGCAGTTAATCAAATACAAGCCCCTGGAATCCTTGTTGAACATAACTAGGAGGCCTGGAAATAGAGCTGGAAGCCATGTGGAACAATATGGTAATAGAGATTTCCCATGAGGGATACGTGGTTGTGGTAGCAAGTCTTGGTGAGCGCATGGTCAAAGAGTCAGAGTGCAGCAGAGATTGCAAATGGAGAGCAGATTGAAATGGTCTGACTGAACTCCCATCAAAGAAAATATTTTATTTAATCCAATATATGTGAGATTACCACCATTTACATCATTATTTCTCTCAGTCTTAATTATTCTCAGATATTACTTCTCACCTCAATTTCTCCCCTCCCCTAACTTTCTGATAGGCATAAATTTTTACTCTGCAATTCCTGATACCTCTGACATCTTCCACACACAATTATTCTTATCCCAATAGGCAAGAACCTAGATCCCTTGGTTGCTCAATTAGTCCTAGCCCTTTTCCCCTCTTCTGATTAGGGCTGAACTACTGACTCTGCAGTTAGTTCAGGCTCATCTTCACTATTTTCCTATTGTCATTTAGTCCTTCAATATAAGGCACTAATCCCTGCTTCTTGAAAGAAAAAGGACAATGGCAGGTCTGGCCTTGAGTTTCAGGTACAGCAGAGATTTGCCAAAGTAGTCCTATGACAGGATAGTTCTTGGCATGCTTAATTATATACCAGTCATTGTCCTTTTTGATGCATATCAGTTTTTAGGTTCCCACTACGTGCCTCTTGAACTTCAGTGCCAGGTTCAGATTGTCCATCATACCTCTGATATTTATTCTCATTCATACAGACACTAGTCACCTCACTGTCATTGACTGATCAATGAAAAACTCCTGCATTACATTATATTTGTTTATCCACCCCCTGCTTATATCTAAACCATCACTGAACATAAGGTGTAATATTTGCCATCTGGATCAACTCTGGCTAAATTATTCCATTTTGATGCATCACAATACATGTTGTTTAGAGACCAGCTCGGTAATTTTAGCAAAATTTTCTCAAGGTGCTGCAGAATAGATTCCTAGAGGAACTCATTGTTGTATGAAATTCTGAATTATATATAATTGCAAAAATATGAAAATCATTTCTTATTTGACCTATTAATTCTTTGTTTACTTAGACTTCTCAAAAGTATGTTAAAGAAGAATTAGAAAGTGCAAAGGAAGTCATCATTCAGATAACAAAAGAAAAGGAAAGCAAAATTGAAGAATTTGAAAAGGCTAAATCAAATAGTGTATCAGCAATTGATGAACTTAAAAATACAGTAAAAAATTTGGAAGAGTCATTCAGAACAGAACAACAAAGGTAACAAAATTGATTATAAAATGCTTGGTATTTATTCTCTATATGTATAAGATACAAAATAGAATGTACCATAAATGTATTTTGCTGACTGGATAGACTTGCATAAACCAACACCAATGTTAATATATTTTCAACTAATTGTCATTGTTTAATATTTGATAGATGCTTTGTTTAACATTGTCTCTGTCAAAAAATAGGTAATCTTAAGTGTGGGGTCAAAGTTTGGTTTGAAAATAATTCTAACTGTAAATTCATGTTTTTTTTAAAAACCAGATTAGAGCAGGTCCAAGAAACTTTACAGATTTCTTCTTTAGAATTGGAAAAAAGGATTGCAATACTAGGTAATTATAATTTTTTTTTGTTGGCTGGATTGAAAATAGTTTATTCTGGTTAATTGGGACACATCGGGCCCAGTACAGTTTGGCCCAATTAAACTGCTGCCACAATTAGCCGAAGTTTCATGGAAATAGTTAAACAGCCTGGCACAATGCCGGCCCCCTAGGCCTGAGTTGACATAGTAGTATTAGTAGTAGTAGTTTAAAAAGGTGTTTTTTAAAAAAAGACAAACTACTGTTTAACTGAGTAACAAATTATGATTTAAATGAAATACAAAAATTAAAACACTATCAATACTATTACAGGACTATAAAACTGGAAATTATTTCCAAATAGTATTGATGGAGGAATTCATACAATTAATGCTGCCATGTTCTTTTAATTGACTGTAAATGAACAAAATCAGTGCATACACCAAATGCAGCTAATGGACTGCCTTCATACAATGCTTTTGACAATTGCATCCTCCAAATCTTCATTTCATAATAACATTCAAGATGATTGTCAATACCTTCAAATTCTTCGTAGTACTAAACTTACTGAAGTAGTGAAATTATTTCATTTTTATTCCTGACGTTTTCTGGTATCTCCAAGCCTCAATGCTGGAAACCGCAGTGAGCAAAACAGTTCTGAGTGCCTCGCTGCTCATTTTCCATCAACTATCAGTGACAAAAATCACTGCTTTTTCAATTCAAACATGCAACTGACTTTAAAAACTGTTCATTCGAAGCACAGTATTGTGTCTAATGGCCACACAAATGCAAACAACTGATGCTAGTTAGAAACTGTCTGGCAACAGTCTCTTGTCTCAATTAAGCAGTATCCCAAATAAACAAAGAGAATCCCAGCTATTTTCTTGATTAGTGTTTGTTCTTTAAGAGTTGTTCCAAATAAGTGGCTGCCTTGATTAACTGATGGCTCAATTAACCAGAATCCACTATATTTGTAACGCCTCAAATACTACAAGTCTAGCTATCAGAACAATTGTTTCCTAAAGATTCTACAATTGCTCTGTTAACTAGCTGGCATTGCAGCTAATATACTCTATATTCTGTTTGATGGAAATTTAATTGAGATTCTAATTGTGGTAAATTTAGCACACATTCTTTTAGTAAGGTTTAATGGTGGTTGGCAGTCCAACATAAGGTGCATTACCGCCACCTATTGAACATCAGTTAAGCACACCAAATATTTTTCTTCCAGAAAGTCACCTTCACCATCCCTTTCACATTTGTGTCCCTACAACCTCACATAGTACTATGAGCACTAGCATCCCTTGATCATTAGCTAACATCCATCTAGCATTCCATTGTGAACAAGAAAACTAAAGAAAAAAAATGAAAAAGAATGAAACACATTAACAACCCTCCTGAAGTTGGAATATTATTTATCCCTCTGTATAAAACATCATTAATAACTTCTAGAGTTGTCTTTTATCTCTAGATGTTTTCTTCTGCATCTTTTAAAATAATTTTAATTTTTTTTCCATTCTGCTTTTAGTTTGTGCTGTACAATTTACCACACCTACCTTGAAAGTAACAAATTTTAGTTTCTCAACAATCAACGAACCCTTTGTTATAAAATCATACACTTTATGTTGGCTCCGTCTTTCTAAGTAGACAATGGATGCGCCTGGTGGGGGCGCAGACCTGGGCGATGGATTTGGAGATCCTGGGCTGCCCAGACATCAAGATCCCCCTCTCGGCCTCGCGGATGTTGTCCAAAGGAATGCGAAGCAGTACATTTGGCATCAGCTTGGCTGCAGGAGCTGCCGGGAGGTGACATGATAACGTCATCCAACTACGTTGGGGGCTCCACTCCGGATTGGTGTAGGGTTTACTCCTTGGTCTTCTCTTCTCCCGAAGATACCCACAAGGCAGCGCGATCCGTAACCCTGGATAGGGGCCCATACCAGGTACTGTCAACCGGATCCAGCTGAGCCTAGAACTCATAAGGCAGGGTCGTCACGCCCTGTGGTAGTGACATATAGAGCCACTACTCACTACCCACATACACGTTTATACACTTACTGTAATCTGTTAAAGAGGCCCATTGACAATGTCTTCTGTGTTCATCCATCGTCAACATCAATGAAGACCTCGACACCATTATGATGGTGTCAAGACTAGTGTGTGATTTGGATTTAAGTGAGGGAGAGTTGCGCAGTGTCAGCCTCACTCTCCGTTCCCAATTTCCATCTGGATCCAGTGACAAGACAGAGTCGAGACGGCTGGAGATGGGACTAGGTGCAGTGGATGACCAGGATGACCAGGAAAAGGACGCAACAGGTTCCCCCACCAGAGGTGCTACCCCTCCCTGACACCCCGTACACCCCATACACCCTTGTCTTCTGTACTCCTTGAAGAGCCTCTGCATATCTACACATATCTACCTGAACACATTGCACTTCCACAGCTTTCTTATATACAGAACACCCTGCATAAGCAGAGCACAACTGCTACATTTTGGCCTAATGCCTTCTCCACAATTACCATAATCATGTTCTACACCACATCTACCACACTTCTTTTTACTCTTACACACAGCTGCTGTATGACCAAACTTCTGGCACTTGAAAACATCTCAGAAGGGGCAGCATATAGATTAGAACCATATAACTTGCATAGCCTAACTTAACTATCTGGCAACTTTCTTCCATCAAATTTAATCAATACTGATAAGCTGTCTGTTCTTGCTCCACCACAAAACTCTTTTAAATGTTTAGTGTCTAGAACTTTTCCCCAACTAAGTTATTTTTTAACTTGGTCCATGGATACATCTAGAGGTACTCCTGTGATTACTCCCCAAGGCCATTGTTGTTCCTTGGTGTTACTTTCTTTTTTCCCCACAACCTTTAACCCTAAAGCTTTCTCACATTGCTTACTATCTTTACAAAACACTAAGAGTGCCCCACCTCTTGAAGGTCTTGCTCCCGCATATTTCTCAGCACTTACTTTCAAATCATTAGTTAATCTAATTGGATTGATATCAGAAACAAGTCCACACTGAAAACTCAGCAGTACCCTAACCCCTCCCTTTCTTCTTTTATTTAAATCCTGTCTACTGCCTTCATTACTAGATGATAAGCTACTACAATCCTCGATTCGCCATTTTTCCATTTCCCAGAAACCTGCCATTTCCTTTCCTCCATTCAACTCCTAATACCCAATATGTTCTCCTGTTCGCAACTTGACATTTCTGCCCTACAACTTTCCAATCTCCCAGACTCATTTCTAGTCATCACATCAAACCAGCAACTGGACTGATTGAAAGTGAGGTGTTTACTGCAGCACATGGTAACTTTCAGGCAGGTGAATATAGTTAAAATTAGGATTGTACTTGTGAGCAGCACATAGGATTCATACAGGTGGAATGCTAAATCTCAGGACTGAAATGTACAAAGAACTAGTGAAACAAAACTTGGAAGCAGCTCTTTATGAATTTCCTGGCATCATTGTACATCCTAACCAATATATTAATTAATTACAATACTATTATAGTTTTGCTGCATTAGAAAGTTTCAGATTCACTGAACACCTGTATGGAAAAAAGATACAAGGAGGTCTACAGGAAATGTTGAAAAAAAATTTATATTTAAGTTAGATCTTCATATTACTAAAATTTTTTTCTTTCAAATAAAGCTTCAATTGTAGAATTGATATTATATTTTCTGAATTGGTTTGTTTCAACTTCTAACTTAAGCTATCACAAAGCTGAACTGTATTCCTGGATAATAGGTTAATTTCTGCACCAAAGTGTAATACTCACCAGGGACATTCCGTTGAACTTTTCAATGACCTTTGTATTTAGAAGCGTATTTTCAATTCCAAAGCTAAGAGAGGAACATCCATTGATATCCATTGATAGTTCAGGAATTATGCAATGCAGAAAGGTATATCTACTTGAGCATATTTAAGGAGGCTTCTTTACTACTTACACTTCAGTAAGGAAGTAGTTACAATGTTGTGTGCTATGTTATTATGGAATCTGCTGATAATATCCACACCAAGACAATCAACAATTATTGTTGGTTATCAGTACAATTAACTTCTAGCTACTCATTTTTTGAAGCCATTTATTTCTATAGTAAGCTCACGCCTGATCTGAAACTCTTACTGGCCTATCTGGACACATCTACAGTAGTCCTAACTTAATCCAAAGTCTTCAAAGTTTTTGAAATATCATTCACTGTGAACATTTGAATACCAATAGTTCCCTTCAAAACTGCTGACCACTTCTAGTCTCTTTCTGCATAACGTGTTGATGATACTGAAACACTTTGTCATTGAAAGAAATCTTGTTCTTTGGACAACAGCCAAAGTAGATATACATATTCAAAATGTAGCAGAAAAATTAAATCTGAAGTGAGTAGTAGTCTGCATTATGGGCTGAGTATGAATTGAGTACTTAAGAACGGTAATATGTTGAAGATAAAGTGTACAGGAATGTTTCAACCCATCTACTCATTTTGTCAAGTTCCCCCTTTTCCTACTGTAGTAAGGTTTGCAGATATTACATACAATTCATCAGTCACACAAAACCCACATTCATATGGCAGCACATCATCCTTGAAAGAAGGGAGAGTTTAAGATACAGAACCATATATAACACAATCATTAAGTAGTCTGCTGAGTTCTTCCAGCATTTTCTGTTATTATAAATGAATGATGTACTTTTTTACCTGAACTTATTTTTTGAGAACTGGACATTGCCAGCAAGATCAGCATTTATTGCCCATCCCTTAATGCCTATGAGAGGGATGTGGTGAGCTGCATTCCCTCCGATCTAGGTATTCCCAGGATGCCAAGTTCTAAACCCAGTGATGATGAAAAGCTATAAATATCCACAATAGGATGGTGTGTGATTTGGAGTCTGCAGATGGTAGATCCCCTTGCACTGGCTAACTTTGTTATGGAGTCATAGGTTATGTAGATCAGAAACAGGCCCTTTGGCCCATATGCCTCTCAAACCTTTTCCAAAGTCAAAGTAAATTTATTATTAAAGTACGTATATGGTATTTTCTTGCAGGAATTTACAGGAAAATAAATAAATTAAAGAGAATTTATGAAAACTATACCTAATCAAAGACTGACAAACAACCTGTGTGCAAAAGATGACAAAATGTGGAAATACAAATAGCCTATCTAGTCTGTATTGAACTATTCTGCCTAGTCCATCATGCTGTACTTGGACTAGAGACCTCCATATGCCTCCCATCAATTTACTTATCCACACTCTTATTAAGTGTTGAAATCGAACCAGCATCCACTACTTCCTCTGGCAGCTCATTCCATACTTTCACCAGCTTCTGAGTGAAGTTCCCCTTAAACATTTCATAATGCCATATTCAAGGAATTATGGACCTATATTCCCAGATTCCTCTGTAATACCACATTCCTCAGTGTCCTACAGTTCATTCTGTAAATCCTACCCTGGTTTGTCCTCCCAGTGCAACACTTCACACTTGTCTGCATTAAATTGTATCTGCCATTTTTCAATCTGTTTCTTCTAGCTGGTCTAGATCCCCCTGCAAGCTTTGATAATCTTCCTCACTGTGCTCTATGCCACCATGTCATTCGCAAATTTGCCAATCCAATGTACCACATTGTTGTACAGATGTTGATATAGATAAATAATAATGGATGCAACACCAATCCCTGCAACACACCACAAGACATAGGCCTCCAGTCAGAGAAGCAACCATCTACTGCAATTCTCTGACTTCTCCCATGAAGCCAAAGCTGAATCCAATTTACTGCCTCATCTTGAATGCCAAGTGACTGAACTTTCCTGACCAACTTCCAATATGGGATCTTGTCAAGCTGAAGTTCAAGTTTAATTGTCATTCAACCATACGTGAATACCCATGAATACAGCCAAATGAAACTGTGTTACTCTAGGACCAAGGTGCAAACACAGTACCAACAGTTATACACAGCACAAGGCACATATAGCACATATAGGAGAGCAAGCACATACAAGATATCTGTAATATACAGTCACACAAAAAAAATCGTCCAAGACACTGAATCCATGAATGTTGCAGCAATCTTCAGTCGAACACAATATGGCTTGTCTTCTGTTGAGCGAACAGTAGGGGGCAGTTCCGATTCCAGCTTGGGTGCTGCGCCTCACTGCTCCCCTCCCCCCCCCCCCCCCAGGCACTGGAAGTGTTTCAGGAAGCCTTCCTAATGTCCATGGAGACATTTACTATCTTTTTCTTCATCACCTTTCCTGGTAAGTTCCTTAAAAACTCTTATTAGATTGGTTAGACGTGACCAGAAATGTCCTCCATAATTAAGTAACAGGGTTTCCTTGCCTCTACCATTGATGCTGCCCTCACTCACGTCTCCTCCATTTTCTGAACATCTGCACTCACCCCATCTTCCCGCCACCTTAACAGTGACAGAGTTCCTCTTGTCCTTACCTACCACCCTATAAGCCTCCACATCCAATACATTATTCTCCACAAACTTCCACCACCTCCAAAGCGATCCTACCACGAAACATCCTCCCACCACCCCCCCCCCACCTCTCTGCTTTCCACAGGGATCACTCACTCCGTGATTCCCTTGTCCATTTGTCCTTCCCTACTAACCTCCCTCCTGGCACTTTTCCCTGCAAATGGCCAAAGTACGATATCTGCCCATTCAGCTCCTCCCTCACCTCCATTCAAGGCCCCAAACAGTCCTTCTAGGTGAGGCAGCACTTCACCTGCGAAACTGCTGGGGTTGTCTATTGTGTCTAGTACACCCGATGCGGTCTTCTCTATCTTTGTAAATTGGGCGACCACTTCATTGAGCACCCACTCCATCCACTAAAAGTAGAACTTCCTGGTGTCCAAACATTTTAATTCCCATTCCCACCCCAACATGTCAGTCCTTGACCTCCTCTTGTGCCATGAAAAGGCCACTCTCAGGGTAGAGGAGCAACACTTTATATTTCATCTGGGTAACCTCCAACCAGGTGGCATGGGTATTGTTTCTCCTTCCAGTAAAAATTTTTCCCTCCCCATCCCCTCTTTTTCTATTCCCCACTTTGGCCTCATGTCTTCTCACCTCCCCATGGTACCCTTCCTCTTTGTCTTTCTTCTGTGGTTCACTCTCCTCTCAGATTCCTTCCTCTCCAGTCCTTTACCTTTCCTACTCACCTAATTTCACCTATCATCTTTCTAGCTATCCTCCTGCCCGTCCCCCACCTTTTTATTCTGGAATCTTCCCCCTTCCTTTCCAGTCCTGAAGAAGGGTCTTGGCCCGAAACGGTGACTGTTTGTTTATTTCCATGTATGCTGAGTTCCTGCAGCATTGTGTGTGTGTTGCTTTGGATTTCCAGCATCTACAAAATTTCTCATATTTAATTATAGATGGTGTGATGGATAGTCTCTTTCCAGAGCTTGGATGACTTATTGCTAACCTCAGCTTTCTAGTAGAGCAGCATGACCTTTCCAAAGGCTCAGAGTTCTTTGTGACAAAATTAAGTTTCTAACAAATATTCCTTATTCAGTTTCATTCGTAAACAAGAATCAGTCTTCAGTTCTTAATGCAAATTACAAAGTACAAGCAATAGTCAATTTGAGGTTAAAAGCATAGTTTTGCAAACAGCAGAGTTACAGAGCACACAGCATGTGGTTTGCAAAGTGAAGTGACCATAAGCCCCCTTTCCTGCATTAGCCAAACACAAGAAATGGGGTTATTAACACATCAAGCATGATCAGTCAATAGTTGGGATATTTGTGTACTCAATAAGTTAGGCCTCACGGGATTAATTTTATGTGTCGGGGATCTCTGTCGCCGGAAGCTTTTAGTCCATTTGTGAATTACTTTGGACCAACGAAAGGTAACTGGAAAACACCCTATGCGAATAGTGTCAACATATTCTATTCATTTGTTAAGAATTATTTGTCTAGACTTAACCTGTATCACTTAAAATAAACTGCGTTTAAACTACTTGGTTAGCTGGAAGTATCTCCCCATTGATAGAGAGGGATACCTACCACTCAAACAGTGAGTATTTGGAGCTAGACAAGGAAAGCGCAGGTGGATACAGTATGACCTCCCTACGGTAAGAGTATCCATAGATATCTATATCAGATGGGGCTTAAAATCTTCTTTTGAGTTGAGAACTTTGTGGACAGTGAATCCAATATCACCACAAGATGGAAGCGAGAATTCACAATATAATGTGTTAATCGAAGATGCAAAAATGTTTCTCCTCCCAATGCATCAACTGAGAAGCTTGTATCCAATTTAATTTCTTACTTTCATCTCAATGGAAAAGAAAAACCAAGGCAAAAATTAAAGGTATATAAATATTGTTAAATTGTTTTTCTTAACGTGAAAGTTTTTGAATATTTGATAGTGAATTGCAATTAAAACTGTTGAACTTTTGCAGGAGAATTGGAACAACTTAAAATTGAAAATGAATTGAAGATTAACCAACTCACAGAGGCTTTGGTAATCTTTAAAATTATTTTATGTTTGCACATATAGTATATAACAAATCTATAATTTTGCAATCCAAGTTCTTGATTTTCAAATTAAATGTATATCCATTGTAAATCTGATGTGTTTTTTTAATAGGAAAACAAATCAAAAAGTAAAGAAAAATTAGAGGAAGAACTAGCAAATGAAAAGTTAGAAAGCAGAAAGTATTTTGAAGAATTGGAAATGGAAAAGAAAACACGAAATGACTTACAAGTCAGTTTGTATTTCTGTGTCATTACACACCAAGAATTTGAAATGCTGGAATATTTAGTATATATTTGTTCATAGACTAAAGTGAAAGTAGGAACTGATTAGACTAAAGTATTGAGATGTGAAAAACATAAAAGGGTATTGTTAAGAAATGCTTGATTGCTGTGTGTCACCTGAAGAAAAATACACGAATTCATCAACTGAGAAAATAATTGGAAAGTTAAATATCTTGCTAAAGTTAATGTTGTATTGACTATTAAACAGCACAAACTAACATAGAAGTGACCATACTTATTAAGTTTCAAACTTTACTGCCTTTGCTACTTTAGTTCAAGGCATTGGTAATTATACTAATATAACAAATACTCACCTCCCAAAAGAGAATTAGGATAAGTAGTTGCTGTATGCATGCAAGCATGAGACAACTCACATCTTTTTCTAATTGAAGAGGACAAAATTTGATTGTTTCAGTAAAAATATTGTTCATAATGGGTAGATAATAAAAAATATAGTCATGTTTGGATATTAATCTCATGAAATTGAAAATTGTGTTTTCAATTCTGTTTTCAAGATTTTTCACCATGTGTTTTCTGAATCCTCTGCTCCCTTCTGGAAATACATGAGAGTGGAATTAGACTATAGACTGACCACATGATATGTCAATCTCCCTGTGTCTTTGATAGAAATTTGATAATACTGAAATATATAACAAATTCATTCCACTTTAACTCTGGAGGATGCACTTAAAGTTGATGCTCAATCTTACTATTATGGCATAAAAAGTACAGCCTGTATTAATTGCATGGTTATTGCCCTAGCAGGAGCCTTTTTATGTGGCTTGCACTAATTAAAACCAGCTGGTACTCATTCTGTTACCTAGAGGGAAGGTGTTGTGTGCTTGCAATTAGTGGTAAAAGACATTCTACTGATTTGGGAAATGGGTTGGAATCCAACAAAAGTGATGGTAATGATGAACTGGATTGCTATTGTTGATATGATTGAAAGATGTTCCTCACAACTGAAGAGGCTCGGAATTTTGAGACATAAATAATCAGCAGTGGGAGGATGTAATCAAAATTAATGCCTAGAATAAAGCCCGAGGATCACTATGCTGAAAATCATTTAGGAACATTACAGATGTGGTCAAAGTTAGTGAATTCAATTTCATTTCAGTGATTGCACCAGTAGCTACAACTCCTACCATTAATAGGTTACTGGCTGCCACTGCACTTGTGTTCTGCAGTAGAGCAAGGAAAACAAGCAAACTGATGTCGAAACTGTGGAGCAATTTTAACAGAGCTAGCAAAATAAGAAGGAGTCCTTAAAGAGTGTAGGGCAAGAGTCTGTAGGCTTGTAATAGATGCTACTTACCAACCTGTCTCTTGAGAAGGAAAAGTAGAGAATTAGAAAAAGGCCAGAGACAGACCTTGCAAAGATGAAAACATTGTGGAAATTGGTAACCTAGGTACTATAAGCAGTAAAGTAATTGTGAATATATCATGGTATTTTGAGTATCATATTAAAGATTAATGCCCCAAACTTCCAGTAGGATGGGCAAAAAAGTAAAATATTGCCTATATTGTTATTTTACTTAAGGCAACATATTTTAAGAACATGGTTTTTTTTTGCAGGATAGTGTGGTGATATTGGTACATAAAACAGAAGATCTACAAAAAAGTGTAGATGAACTAATGAAAGAAAATGAAAACCTAAAGGAAATAGCTGAAAACAATGAGGTGTGCATAAATTAAGAAATTCTGAGATTCAAATTGAAATTACAACTGCTGAATTAATGTCAAATCATTATGTACAACCTTTGGTGGTTGCTGTTACTCTGACAAAGTGGCTCATTGTAATATTTAGCCAAGTAGAGGATGGTGCAAGGGAGTCTGTGATGTCCAAAAACCATTCTCTTCCTGTTAATGGGTCTGGCATTTGATGAAGTTGCTTCTACAGTAGCAAATTTCCTTAATTGTTGAAGAGTAATCAACATATTCAATATTTTAGCTAGATTAAAACAATACTAAGTGGAGTTAAAATCCAGTTCTGATACACCTACAACAGTAAACCCATGTTTTAGGATGAGTCCTAGAGATCTACAAATTTTTCAGCACCTGTAAAGACATTCTGAAAATTGTAGCTCATGGGGACCAATGTATATTTTTGTGAGGACACTCGGCTATATGTTTTTGTGTGTATGAGGCCCAAGATGTCATGCAAAAGAGAACTGGCTTCACATGTTTGTATCAGATGTGGTCTGTGGGTCACAATTGTGTTGAAAGTAGGGGCATGTCAGAAGGAAAATTATCACTCCAACATTAGAAAAGGGGCATGGAAAGGGGTCTTCACATGTAACTTCTATCATTAGAGAAGGATTTCAAGTTGTGAATGCTCGATGAGATTGGGAACGGAAATGAAGATTGTAATTGGTGACATGCAGGTAGGAGAGATGCTGAATAGGTCCTAGTGCAGTGGTCCCATTACTGAACTTCACAAGGTGGACCTTCTCAGATAGGTTTCCTTTAAGTTATGATCTGTGCAGCATTCCTTCTACGTAAATGAACTATTTCATTCACTGGTCAGAGAATCTTACAGAGGTAGCATTAAGGTGTGCACTGAATGTTATATGTGCCGAGGAACTGGAAATCACAAACTTAGAGGACCACAACAGCAAGGCCAAGGTCCTGGACTTATTTTCCATCTGGCATAGTTTGCATTTTGTTGTTTGATTGTTGGGGTTTTTGTATTGCTATATTTACGCTCTATTCTTGGTTGGTGCGGCTGTAACGAAACCAAATTTCCCTCGGGATTAATAAAGTATATCTATCTATATTCATGAAGAAAATCCATTACATAGTGCTCATATGTGATAGAATTTCTAGGCAATAAGTGTTTGCAATGCAGACAGCAATAAATTGTAACTAAATGGAGAAACTTTAAAAGGGGCATATACCAAATTGGAAGTTCATGGCAACTCTTATTAATTTTACATTTGGAGAATGTCATGGGATTAAACAAAAGTAGAGTTAGTTGGTTAGTGGTTTAATCTTACACTATTACCAGACAGATTAGGAGTGGATTGTTGGTTGTGGAGGCAAAGGAAGAAGGGTTAATGGTGGACTGGTTGTTAATGAATATTTGATGAGAACCATGACGACTACATTGTGTATTTTTTTAAAATGTTATATTACTTCTATGCTGCCCAAACCACCATCAGAATAAATCTTAAAAAACTACACTGGAAGTGTTCATCTAAGCACCTAACTTTCTTTCTTTCTTCTGTTTTTCTTCTTTCATAACTGTTTCTCTTTCCCAAGTTGCTGCTTAATTTGCTGAGCACTTCCAGTATTTTCTGTTTTTATTTCAAACAACTTCCAGTTTCATTCAATCACCATGTGTTTATTCGGACTATCATAAACTCGAAGATGAATTAAATTTCTTTCAGTCTGAATTACAGGAAATCTGGGGCTTTCTTGTTTGTATATCCATGACAGATCAAGCCACTATGTGTGAAACATAAAACAGTAGAGCGCAGTATAGGTTCTTTGGTTCACTATGTTGTGCTGAAGACCACTTTCTTGAACTGAAGCTCTGGATTTTTGTGCAAATCTGAATACCATATGCAACTTTTTAGCCATCATAAAATGCACTTATTTGCATTTTTGTCATAGCTATCTTTAACCCAGTTTCAATCCTACTAATCCTGAAATGCTACCACAAATAAATGTTTTTTCCCCAAATTTTTCTTACAATGTTTTGTCTACCAATCTTTCATTAGTCTCAACTTGTTTGAAATAGAAATGCCATTTATTCCTACAGTCTCTCCTGTTTACTCACTTTTATTCTGGTTCCTTCCTAGCGTGTCGCACCAGCCATTCTTGTCTGGTGCGTAGTGTCAGGATTGGTCTCCTTTCGGATTAACTGGATTACGAGATGAACATTCCTGACTCGACCCTTTTTTTTTTTATGAGGCCGAGTGGCTAGCTCGACGCTCAACCCGACATGGATGGAAAGTGTGCTCAGGGGGTGGCCCGACTTGGATCGAACTCGGGAGCCTTCGCTCCGAAGTCCGGCGCTGATAGCACTGCGCCACCAGCCGGCCAATTCTGGTTAATTGACTCTGGTCCTTTGCTCCTCAATCACACCATTTTTATATTTAAAAATATGCTGTTCTTTAATATGAAAGATTTCCCTTTCCAATCTCTCCAAATTCTCTCATTGCATTCAGTGATTCTTAATCTCTGACCCTTTATGCAAACTCTGCCACTCTGTACTTCACATTCATGGTGATTAACATAAATGTCTTAGACTTGCTGTCTAGAATTCCTGTCATAAATCCTTGTATTGTTTTCTTTTGAATATCTCCTCAATGACCACCTTGCAGCCAAATATTTACTCACTTTTAATGCTAGCACGGTGGCTTGTTGATTTCTGGTTTTTTTCCCCAATTCATCACATATTTAGTGAATGCTTTTGAACTTGCTTATCAGGAAGATATGTCATTCACAGCTTGATCCCATACAAGTCTGAAGGAAATAACTTATCAATGTGCTGCTAGGTCTCAACCTAGAGGAATAATTGTTATTTTTAAAACAAATAACAAAGTTTGTAATAAAATATTACTCCACTTATTTTCTTAATAGAATATGCATTCTGAGCTTCAAAGACAGATAGCTAATGCACTTGGAAAAGAAAAGGATTGTTTTGAACAAATGAACATCTTGAAGACTGAGCACGAGGAAGAAAGGTAAATAAGGTAAAAAAAAGAATTCTGGAAGACTTCAGATGCTGTAATCTGGAGGAAAAAAAGGAAACTGCTAGAGCAACTCAGCTGGTCAGGTAGCATCTGTGGAGAAAAAGAATAGCTGATGTCCTGATGCAGACTCTTAACCAAGGATGTATCCTATCTGGAATGGGTATATATCCTGTTTACATACAGCTAGTTTTTTCTATTATTTTCTTTATCAACTTTTTGGATATCCTGAATCTCAAGTATATTTGCCTCTGTTGAGATTCTAGAGGCACCTGAAGATGTTGGCATAGTGGGACAGCAGTGAGTGACCAGAATTCAGTTCTGGCTTCTTGTGATGTTTGCACATTCACCATGCGACCACATAGGTTTCCCCCTCAAAGTTGCAATGATTGGTGGATTAATATTTCTCTGGGAGGATGGACCAAATTGCTTCCTTCTGCCTCATAAGAAAATGTGTAAAATGATGCAAGGTACTCGTTTTGGACCCCAGTCATGCCGCTATCAACGTGAGTAAATTTTCTGTCTGGCACCTGATTGCCCACACCTTTTAGAACTATTTTTCCTTTCTATGCATCTTTTTTAATATATGTGAATTCATTTTTATGTTTGTCTGCAGTATTTTGTCCTCTTCTTTCTTTGCCTTTCTCATTTCCCCTCTGAACTTTTTGGAAATCGTTCAAAGATTCAAAGTTTCATCTATTATCGAAGCATGTGTCCGTGAACAACTTGAAATTTGTATTCTCCAGATAGCCATGAGAACAAGAATATGAAAGTCATTCAGAGACAAACATCAAACCCACCCCCACCTGTACAAATACGAACAGTATCCCAATCATTAACTCCCCCCCAAAAACAGAATAGGAACATCACCCCCCCCCAAAAAGCAACTCCTCTCCCACACAAAAAACTAATAGAACATCAACCCCCAAACACTCTTCCCCACACACAACAAAACAGAAGAGGAACGGGTGATTTAAAAAAACAATATAAAAACCACAAGTCTGAAAAAGTCCACAGTCCATAACGCAGTAGTCCAATCCATAAATGTTGAACCATGATACCATCCTGTGGTATTATCGAAAGAAAAAAAAGAGGGACACCACACAAGGCAGAGAGGCCCACCTACCTGCCACAGTGAGCCACACAGCGATAGCTGCTCACAGAATCCTTCCCTGGCAGTAATCAAAAGGCAGGTGGTGCTGAAACTCTTGCCTCCACATTCACCTCAATGTCTCAATCTGCCTTAACCCTTTAATCAGTGATTAATGGACACTTTAAACAGCGAAGTGGAGTCAGATAACGGCTCACACTCATCTTGAAGTTTCTTTGCATTAAGGCCGTCTGAGTATGTGTTTGCTTCCCAGAATCTTCTTGGAGACAGCAAAGTGCTGGATTATTCAAATGATCTCCAATTTGTAAATCAAAGGCCCTAACTCTTTTAACAGTCCCAGAAACACATTTAAGGTGAAAAACAGATGTAAAAGTAGTGAAAAGGATATTTTCGGGAGCTATCTGGAAGATGTCAACTGAGGGACCATTATACGCTGGCGCTCTTGACCAGAAAATCTTATCAAAAAAAACTTATATTAATTTTTACTAGCAATTTGACATCTGCTATATGCTGCTTCATTTTATATTATGTGCAATTTATCCAGTAAGTGGCAGTCCACGTGCCTGAAGCTCCTGTCCTTTTTTCATGTTAGAAGTTGCTGGTTTGGACAATTGTGCTAGAACAGTGGTCCTCAACCACCGGGCCGCAAAGTATGTGCTACTGGGCCGTGAGGAAATGATATGAGTCAGTTGCACCTTTCCTCATTCCCTGTCACGCACTGTTGAACTTGCACGTAGGGTTGCCAACTGTCCCGTATTTGCTGGAACAGCCCATATATTGGGCTAAATTGGTTTGTCCCATATGGGACTGCCCTTGTCCCGTATTTCCCCCGCTAAGGTAGAGCATTCCTATGAAACCTTTTGTGCCGAAATGGCGTGAAGCAAAGAAGCAATTACCATTAATTTATATGGGAAAATTTTTTGAGCATTCCCAGACCCAAAAAATAACCTACCAAATTATACCAAATAACACATAAAACCGAAAATAAATAACACTAACATATAGTAAAAGCAGGAATGATATGATAAATACACAGCCTATATAAAGTAGAAATAATGTATGTACAGTATAGTCGGGAAGATGAAGGGAAAACCGATTTGTGGGGAAAAAAAAAAATCGGCATATACGCGCGTGCACACACAGATGCCCACGCAAGGCTTCACAGTCATGGTAGTCTTACCTGGGGTAAACACACGTGTCCTGGGATTTGACTGCTACTTTTGTCCCTTATTTGTGAGTGAGAAAGTTGGCAAACCTAACTGTAAAAGACATGTTGAGGTGAGTTTAACCCTACTTGAACACCCCCCCCCCACCCCGTCGGCCAGTCCGCAAAAATATTGTCAATATTAAACCGGTCCACAGTGCACAAAAGGTTGAGGACCCCTGTGCTAGAATAACCTAGGAAAGTAAATGCATTGCATATCATTGATGCAGCCACTGAGTATTAATGGTGGAGGGAATTGATGTTTAGGGTGGTAGGTGAGGTACCACTCAAGTAGGTGTAATAGAGTGCTGACCTCCAGCACCTGATGAGATGTCTGCCAGACTGCTGTGTGGGGAAGGAAGAAGATTTATGGGACTCTGGCATATTTTTAAATCTTCAGCCACAGCTGACGTATCAAATGACTGGAGGACATGAAATGTCATATTCTTATTCAAGAAGGGCACTAGGAATAAACCATGTGGTTGCAGGCATGTGAGTCTAATTATTAGAAAAAATTAGAAAAAGATTAGAAAAAAAATTTGAGGGGTAGGGTTAATCTTACCAGTAAGGACAAAAATTTATCAAAAATAGTCAGCGTAGTTTTGTTAGAGAGAAAACCTTCCAAACAATTTGAAACTTTAGAAGAATTAACAAAAAATATTGAGGAGATTAATGTAGCTGCTAAAGACTATATAGACTTCAGTAATGACTTTGACAAGTTCCCACCTGAGAGACTGCTTCAAAAGGTCAAGATACATTTTATTATCAATGTATGTATAAATTACCTTGAGATTTGTTTAGTTACAGGCAGCCACAAAACAAGAAACCCAAAAGAAATCAATCTTAAAAAAAGACCAACATTCAATGCACAGGAAAAAAAACACAAATCAAATCATGCAAACAACAAAGGAAGCATCAGCACTCAGAACAAAATTGAGTCCATAAACCTGAAGCCTGGCAAAGCAAGAGTTGTCCCACAGTCAGACCATCACAGAGGCAAATCACCGTGAAGCCAGAAGCAGCTGGGGCACAACAGAGCCTCAGACTCAGGAAAGTGGAGTAAAATGCAGTGGAGAAAAACTGGCTTGACCCTTACCTCTGGTCCCGACACCTTGCCTTTTCAGTCCATCTAACCTGGTGTTTAAATTGGCCATGCACCAGGTTGTCACCCAAACTCGGGCCTGAGCCCCACCAGCTTTTCTCCACTCCCCTCGCTCCAACTAAGTCTCCAATTCTGACTTCAACTCCGACTCCATCTTCTGCTGGAACACACTTCAACCTCGCTCCAGCTTTGTCTCGCACGCCTCGAACCTCAGATCAGCTTCGCCTTTGCTCGCCTCTGAATTGTTTGCAGTGATCGTTTACCCCAATTTTTCATATAAAAAGTATTATTTAGTTGAATTTCTTGCTTTGAGAACCACCAGTAAGCTGTTGCTCATGGTTCAAAAGGTTATCAAAGGTGATCAAGGGGAATTTGGTAAATTTTATCCAAAACTGGTTTGCTAGTAGGAGCCGGAAAGTGATAGTAGAGGGTCAGTTCTGTGATTGATTGTAATATAAATTAGTGATTTGGATGTGAATGCAGGAGGTAAGTACATTTGCATGTGGCACCAAGGCTGATAGTGAAGAGAATTATCATAGTTTACAGACATATTAGTCATTTGGTAAGATGGGCTGAGCAATGACGGATGGAATTTAATTCTGAAACAAATGTAGTTTGAAGAATTTTGAGAGCGCTTATAAAAATAAGATATAGCCAATGAATATTTGGGCATTGGGAAACAGGAGGATCTCAGTGTACAAGTCCAAGGATCCTTGAAGGTGGATGAAGTGGTGAAGAAGGTATGTGGGATACTTGCTTTCATTAGCTGGAGCATAGAATATAAGAGCAAGGGGGCAATGGTGCAATATTATAAAAGATTGATGAGGCCACAGATGGAATACTGTGTAGGGTACTGGCTGCCACCCAGAAAGATATGATTGTTGTGGAGTTGCTGCAGAGGCAATCTACCAGGATAGAGCCTGGGATTAAATATTTCGGTTATGAGGAGAGACTAGATAAGGTAGGTTTCTTTTCTTTGGAGCAGTGATAGCTGAAGGTGGGGGGATGGGCTGATAGAGGTATACAAAATTAAGAGGGGTATAGATATGGTCTATAATTGCAGAGATACCTGAAACTGGAGGGGATGCACACAAAATGCTGGTGGAATGCAACAGGCCAGGCAGCATATATAGGAAGAAATACAATCAACTGTACATCTTCCTATAGATGCTGCCTGGCCTGCTGCATTCCACCAGCGTTTTGTGTGTGTTACTTGAATTTCCAGCATCTGCAGATTTCCTCGTGTTTGTGGTTTTAAAACTGGAGGGTATAGGATTAGATTAGAGAGCAAAAGGCTTAGAGGGAGTCTGAGAAAGCACTTTCTCCACCCAGAACATAGTTGCAATTTGGAATGCACTGCCTGAATGGGTAAGAAAGGCAGGTATTCACATATTTAATAAGTATCTACATGAGATTTTGATGTACCAAGATATAGGAGGCTACGTACTGAGAGCTGATAAATAGAGTTAGTGTAGATATGTACTTGATGGTTGGCGTGGATATGGTGTGCCAAAGTTGCCTGTTTTTATGATTATGACTGTTTTTACATGACTCTGGATGGTGTCAATCCTCTTTAATCTCGTTGAAGTTATATTCGTCAGGGAAATGAAAAGTAATTCACCACAGTTTTAATTTGTGTTTTGTAGATGTTTGAAAAATTTTATAATGTCAGGATGTGAATCACACAGCAGAATATACCCAGCTTGTGTACCACCCCTGCAGCTTCAATATTTATGTGGCAAGTTCAGTTGAGTTTTCTGGTTATTGCTGATCAAGGATGTTAATGGTTGGGATTCAACAAAGGTATTGCCATCGAATGTCTAGGGTAACTAGCTAGACCCACCCCTGTTGAAGATGGTCAAAATCAGAATCCGGTTTATTATCACTGACTTACCTATTGTGAAATTTGTATGTGTGATAACAGTATAATGCAAAACATAAAAATTACTATGTTACAATAAAAAATAAATAATGTAAAAGAGGAATAGGGAGGTAGTGTTAATGGATTCATAGACCATTCAGAAATCTGATGGTGGAGGGGATGAAACTTCCCAAAATGTTGAATGTGTTTCTGTGCTCCTGCACCTCCTAGCACTTTAGTGACACATGCATTACCTCAGTCCTATCTGTTGCCTGAACTTGTTATTTGTGCATTTTAAGCTTGACAAGAATGCTGTTGAGAATTCCAAGTCACTATCTTGATAAATTTGTAATTTGGAAATGGAAATAGGATTGTGGCTGTAGCTTGTACCATTACTGTCATTGTTTGCATTTTCCTATTAGTTCATGATAAGTGCAGGCATTATAGCAGATGCCTGATTTGCAGTGGAAAACTGTTTTGAACATGTGTTTCTTTTTGCAGAAGAAGATATGATAAGCTCTATTCCGATTACAACATTCTGTTAGCAGAGAAAGAAGCTCTTTTGCAAGACCTAAACAATGAAAGTAGAAAAATTAAAGACCTCCAAAAGAAACTTGAAGTAGGTGACATTATTAGTTTAATGTTCCTGAGGCAATGCATTAAAATAACATTCCTCATGAGGGAGATGGAGGGAGGGGGAGGAGATAAATAGATTTGAAAGAGAAATTGAAATTGAAATGTAGGACTATTTAAATGTGTGCTCGGAACCATCCACAAAATCCAGCACTATCTCCCAAACCTGTGACTGTTATCACCAAGGAGGACAAAATCAGCAGGTACATGTGAATGCCATGGTGTCTTGAAATTCTTAACAGCACCTGTAGATTCCTAACTTCAAAATATATTGATAGGTGTAAATCATAGGGCATTCTGTCTACCGCACTGTGGGGTTACCTTCACCAGAAGAAGCACCTCACCACCACCTTTTCAAGATCAATGGGATGGAGAGAGATTTATAGTTGTTCAGATTTTGTTAGATTTGGCTTTTTTTTAAAAAAATATATACATGAGAATGATGGAGAGAGATTACTACAGTTTAGAGGAATGAGAGATCTCAATTAATCAACTATTTATTGTTTGCGTGTAATCTCGGCTGAACAATAGTGGTTTTGGCGACTGGGTGTAGCACAAAGGAGCCTGTTTGTACTTGGATCAAAAAGAACTTAAACGATGTACTGCCATGATTCATTGTCCACCACAGGACAAGTTGTGCTATTTTATCCAAAACAATAAAAAAAATAGTAAGTTTTGTCTTCTAAGCAAATTCAACAGCAGGGTCAATTTGCTGTAGCAATCACCAAGTATGCATTGGCTTAGCTTAGTGTATGTAAAAATACAAAACATAATTGAATAAGGACACCTCTTATCTATCTAATACATTTTGAATATAGACTGACCCATAATCTCTCCTGATGGGATACTGATACATTGACATTCAAATCCATGTAGAAAACCACTCATTCCTGTGTAAGATGGCTAATGTCACATGCCAGTATACCTGCCATAGGAGCACCTCTATTATGCCCTATCCTGACAACCTCGCCCTCAAAAGGATCTCATTGATCCACCGAATAGAAAAAAAATGAAGGTATTGATATAATCGAAGCTTAAAGGCTTTATTTCTGGTAGGTTTATTTTAGGTTATTTTCACATTTTATAGACATTCTTGCAATTTTCCTAATGCTGATTAACCTTGTTAACTTTTTAACCTCCTCTCCTGAAACCAGGCATATTGTCATTCTTCTAGTAATGCAAGTTTCCCTAATGAATTATACAATATGCTTAATTGTGGTTCTGCTAACTATCCATTACACTCTTTTTAAATAACATCATTGACCTGCATGGGTGGCATCAATATTTTAAATAAAAATAGAAAATGCTGGAAAAGCTCAGCAGGTTAGGTCCTGGATACATCTTTCCAGGATGTCTTCCAGGATTTCTAGAGTTTACTTACAATATGTAAAATCATAGGTGAGGTGCCATATTATTTTCGTTTGTATTTCCAGTTAAAACTGCTAGAAGCTACATTCACTTAACCTATCATTCTGTTTGTCTTTTTCCACTCATAGACTCTGATGACTTTCTGTCCTGTTCCCATTATCTCTGTCACTTTGTATTTTGCATATATTGAACACATTTTGCTTCTTTTGGCATTAGAAGTTTGAATATAAAGAAGAATTGGCAAAGAAAGAGATAGAAGCACTAAAGGAACAAAATTATCAACAAAGGTGAGATCTGGTTGGAATGATTAAGTGATTTAATAGAGTCATAGAGCACTACAGGACAGAAACCCTATTCCAAGGTGAACTGTTATCCTGCCTAGTCCCATTGACCTGCACCAGGACCACAGCCCTTCATGCCCCTCCCATCCATGCACTTATCTAAATTTCCTTTAAATGGGTCATGGGTTAAGGGTAATAGTTGAAATGTTTAAGGGGAACTTTGATCAGTAGGTCATGAGAATGTGGAATGAGCTGCAGGTGGAAGTAGTGGATGCAGATTTGATTTCAACATTCAGGAGAAGTTTGGATAAGTACATAGACAGTTCAGGTGCAAATAGTCCTCTGTACAGACTCCATCTTCCCTGGAAAATAGCTGAATGATCCAAAGATCTTAAGCCATCCCTCTTGCACCATCTTCTTAGTCATGTGTTAATCTGTTATCTTTCTTTTTCTGTCCTCACTAGCATGCAGCATGGGTAGCAATCCTGAGATCACATGCCTGAAGTCCTGTCATTTAATTTAGCACCTAACTTCCTGAACTCACTTTGCAGAACCTCATCACCCTTCCTGCCTATGTCATTGGTACCAATTTGGATCACGACTTTTGGCAGTTCACTCTCCCCTTTAAGAGTGCTATGGCCTCGATCCAAGATGTCCATGACCCTGGGACCTTGGAGGCAACATACCATCCAGGAATGCTCATTCTCATCCACAGAATCTTCTATTTATTCCCCTAACCAATGAATCCCCTATTGCTACTGCTTACCACTTCTCTCCCCTTCCTTTCTGAGTCACAAAGCTAGCCTCAGTGTCAGAGGCCTGGTTGTTGGAGTTTTCCTCTTCTAGGACTTCTCTCTCCCCTTCCCCCAACAGTATCCAAAACAGTATACTTATTATCGAGGGAAATGACCGCAAGGTACTGTGGCTGCCTAGCCCCTTCTCCTCTGCTGATGGTCATCCTGTTACCTGTGTCCTGCAGCTTAGGTGTAACTACTTCCCTGTATCTTCTGTCAATCATCCTCTCAGCCTCCCAGATGATCCAGAGTTCATTCAGCTCCACTTCCCTAAAACAGTGGTGTCTGAAAAGAGGATGCTGTCCAAGTTGCATGCCATCTTGGACAATGTCTCCCATCCACTACATAATGTACTAGTTGGGCACAGGAGTACATTCAGCCAGAGACTCATTCCACCAAAATGCAACACAGAGCATCGTAGGAAGTCATTCTTGCCTGTGGCCATCAAACTTTACAACTCCTCCCTTGGAGGGTCAGACACCCTGAGCCAATAGGCTAGTCCTGGACTTATTTCCTGGCATAATTTACATATTACTATTTAACTATTTATGGTTTTATTACTATTTATTTATGGTGCAACTGTAACAAAAACCAATTTCACCTGGGATCAATAAAGTATGACTATGACTACTATGAATATGAAAGAACCTGCAGCTGGATGCACTTCTTACAGATGTAGTCATCAGGGACACCAGAGGTCACTCTGTTTTCCCACATCCTAGAAGAGGATTATTCCATTGTCCTGCCTGGCATCCCCACTGCTCTAATTGCACAATGAGACAGAAGGAAAGAAACTTACCAGAATCTCACCTTACCCTCTGTACCTTGAGCCAAAGCCTCAGGCTGCCCATTTAAGACTGGCAGCTCACACAATGGTTGCTCAGCTTAATCTTAACTTTTTTTTTATTGGTTGTTACTAAGTGCCTAATTACCCAACAATTTCAAGCCTGTTGAATATCCCAACTAGCCCCACTCTCTTTTTTAAAACTCATGCTCACAAACCACAAGCCAATAGAGCCGAATTGTGGAGTACTGAGCCTGCATGTTGAGAGTAACGAGGAGCGGAGGGCGACAATGTCGCTTGTTTTCATCACTGATTCGAGCCAGACCGGAGTGCCGATCATGGGCGGAACTGCTGAAGAGGAGACGAGTAGGGAGGCCACATCTGCTGAGTTGATAAAGAGAATATCCTGTAGGATGAACTGCTGGTCAACGGATAGTGGAAGTGAGTTAGAGATGGGACATTGGCAAGAAAGAGGAGTGGAGTGGAAAGAGTAAGAAAAGAAAACAGAGGTATGAGATGTCAAACTCTGAGGAGTCATGGAACAAACAAAATAGGAAGGCAAAACAATGGAAAGAAGATGAGATTAAAGCAATTGTAAAACTGAGCGAAGACGAAGTGTCTTTTGGTGAATGAAACCCGATTCATTTGACGAAGATAATCAACAAACTTATAGGTGAAGTCAAAAGTGGAAAGATTTTATGAAATAGATCGTTGTTAGTGATTTGTTGGGATAGTGCTCAACAAGGCAAAGTGATAAGATTAAATAAAATAAACTGCAAAAAAGTACAATGCTCAATACCCAACAATAGCAAGTGGACTCGAGGTGTTATTTCGGGGATACCAACAAGAGTTACTATGGATGAGATTAAACAGTACATAAAAGGAGCAAAAATTATTGAGGCCAAACGTTTGAAAGCTACAAGAAACTGGAAAAAGTGTGATAGTTTATCGGTTATGATTAACTTTGATGAAGAGAGATTGCCGACTAAAGTTTATTTAGGGTATATATATTATAAGGTCAGAATATATATATATACCACCACCTTTAAAATACTTTAAATGGCAGAAATTCGGGCATATTGCAGCAGTCTGCAGAGGGAAACAAAGATGTGGAAGATGCGCTGGAGAACATGAATACAGGAAATGTGAGGCGGGAGCTAGGTTGAAATGCTGCAATTGTGGCGGAGAACACAGTGCAGTTTATCAAGGATGCGTTATTAGCAAGAGAGAAGCTGAGGTACAATGTGTAAAAGTAACTGAAGGAATCAGTTATGTAGAGGCAGTGAAAGCATTTGCTGGAAAAAAGGCTATCAAGCAAACAAATTCAGGGAATAATAAACCGGTGAATTGTGAGGGCTGTAATATGATAAATAAGAATACACTAATAATGAGTAAGAAGGATTTCGTACTGCTTATGGTAGATGCAATTAACTGTTCAGCGCAAACAGACAAAAGAACCGAAAAAATTAAAATTATAGTCAAGTCTGCAGAAAAATATCTTGGTATTACAGGGCTTAGGTGGGAAGCAGTCAAAGATATGACAAAGCAGTCATTGGATGGAGGATCAAACAGTTCACAGGCAGGAGAGGTGGTAAATCAATGGCTGTGTATGTATATATATGTGTATATATATGTATAATATAAAAAGGAATGCAAGGAGTCTTATGGCAAGTGATCAAGAATTTATGAAGTATGTACCAGAATTCAGGGGGAAAATCTCATTTTATATTTACAAGAAACATGGTTTGAAACCCAGGGTAAATGTGCAGGACTCCCATCAACAAATAGAAGTACTCAATAAGAACAACTGTGCGTTGGAAAGGGACGAAACAGTACTGCATTTAAAGGAGACGGTTTCTGAAAAGATGCTTGTTGTCAAAATTCAGTGACATGGAAAACAGATGAAAAATGGAGGAACTTATTCCAAAGTTACAAAAGGAAAAAGGAATTTGTTGCAGTGAATTATTTGCATTCGGATTATAAAATGGAAACATAGAAACAACTGAGGAAGGACTTCAAGATCTCAATAAACAACTGCAAGCTTTGATTCTAGAAAAGGAAAACTTGAAAATAGCAGATAGACTTGGAAAACAACAATTTTAAATGTTAACCATGCGATAATGAATATTCTCAAACGAAGCTTTTAGTTTTACAAATGATTCAAATGAAATGAATGTGATTTGAGGCAATGCAATTGTTTGGAAACCACGTGACAGTTTATACGTGAGACTAGGTTATATTTGAGAATTTGAGGTCCTTGAAATCCTTTAATTAATTATACATCCTGCGGATGGCAGTAAAACGCCTAGATGCGTCTAAACTGCCAGAAACAGAAGAAGAAGACCACAAGCCAATGTTAAATGTTTTAAAAATTAAATGTAGTTAAATATTGTTTTGTGCTCAATTGGTTTATATCATATACTTGACATTTAAAAAGCTTTAAAACTGCTTTCCTGGGTGAAAAGATTCTCTGAATATCCTAAATAAAGCATTGGTAAGATTTTTACAACAGATTCTGAACCAGAAAACTTACATTTGCGAACATTTGTATACTTAGGGAAGAACTAAAGGCATTAGAGAACACATTAAAACAACAAGATCAATTAACTCTTAGAAAGCTTGGAGAAAAAGAAGAAAGTGTAAGTTTCTATTATTTTTTCCTCTTATTATGTAGTTATAGCTATAATTAACTTTAGCATTTAGTATTTTGAAGGTGCATATATGAACATTAGGTGAGGTCAAAATAAGGGCCAATATTTGTGGAATTTGTAGTTCAAAAAGAAAGCAGAAAATAATTGGGATATTGATATTGAGAGTCATGCACAGCCTTGTTAAATGATTATTGCATGGCACCCCACCAACCATTTTAATTATAGGCAAGTTGCTGCAAATTTTTTTTATCACCTGAGAACCTGAGGGTATTTTTGAAAGCTTTTTACATTCTTTCCTTCCCAGCTTTGTCATTGCAAAGTAGCAAGTAAAGACAAGGACTGGTCTGGAGGAGGGTCAATGTGGTGTGAGTGAGAATGCCATCAGCCATATGAAGATTCATCATTTTTTACTGAAGCACCCTAAGATCGAGAATTCAGCATCCATTCTGATGGATCATAAGACCGTAAGACATAGGAGCAGAATTAGGCCATTCAGCCCATCAAGTCTGTTCTGCCATTTTATCCTGTCTGATCCGAGATCCCATTCAACCCCATACTCCTGCCTTCTCGACATATCCTTTGATGCCCTGACCGGTCAGGAAACGATCAACTTCCACCCTAAATATATGCACGGACTTGGCCTCCACCGCAATCTATGGCAGACCATTCCACAGATCCATTACTCTCTGGCTAAAAATCTCCTCCTTACCTCTGTTCTAAAAGGTCGACCCTCAATTTTGAGGCTGTGC
Organism: Mobula hypostoma; assembly: GCF_963921235.1. Classification (NCBI taxonomy): domain Eukaryota; kingdom Metazoa; phylum Chordata; class Chondrichthyes; order Myliobatiformes; family Myliobatidae; genus Mobula; species Mobula hypostoma. The sequence continues at coordinate 117,683,202 of NC_086099.1, read as the reverse complement.
CCTCTAGTTCTGGATACCCTCACCATTGGAAACATCCTCTCCACATCCACCCTTTCTAGTCCTTTCAACATTTGATAGGTTTCAGTGAGATCCCCATGCATTCTTCTAAATTCCGCTGAGTACAGGCCCAAAGCTGCCAAATGTTCCTCATACGTTAACCCCTTCATAACCAGGATCATCCTCATGAACCTCCTCTGTACTTTCTCCAATCCTTTCTGAGATATAGCACTCAAAACTGTTGACAGTACTCCTAAGTGTGGCCTGACTAGTGCCTTATAGAGACTCAGCATTATCTCCTTGCTTTTATATTCTATTCCCCTTGAAATAAATGCCAACATTGCATTTGCCTTCTTTACCACAGACTCAAACTTTAAATTAACCTTCTGGGAGTCTTGCATGAGAACTCCTAAGTCCCTCTACACCTCTGATGTTTGGATCTTCTCCCTATTTAGATAATAATCCACACTTCTGTTCCTTTTACCAAAATGCATAATCATACATTTCCCAACACCGTATTCCATCTGCCACTTTTTGCCAATTCTTCCAATTTGTCTAAGTCCTCCTGCAATCATATTGCTTCCTCAGCTTTCACCTTTCACCTACCTTTGTATCATCTGCAAACTTTGCCACAAAGCCATCAATTCCATTATCCAAGTCATTGACAAACAATGTGAAAAGTAGCGGTCCCAATACTGACCCCTGAAGAACACCACTAGTCACTGGTAGCCAACCAGAAAAGGCCCTTTTTATTCCTCCTCGCTGCCTCCTGCCTGTCACTCATTCCTCTGTCTATGCCAGTATCTTTCCTGTAACACCATAGGATTTTATCTGGGTAAGCAACCTCATGTGTGACACCTTATCAAATGCCTTCTGAAAATCCAAGTAAATGACATCCACTGCTTCTCCTTTGTCCACCTTGCTTGTTACTTCCTCCAAGAACTCTTAACAGATTTGTCAGGCAAGTTTTCCTTTCACAGAAACCATGCTGACTTTGACTTATTTTATCATTGGTCTCCAAGTACCCCGAAACCTCATCCTTAATGATAGACATCAACGATTTCCCAACCACTGAGGCTAGGCTAACTGGCCTATAGTTTTCTTTCTTTTGCCTTCCTCCCTTCTTAAAGAGTGGAGTGACATTTGCAATCTTACAATCTTCCGGAACCATGCCATAATCAAGTGATTCTTGAAAGATCATGACTAATGATTCTGTTATCCCTTCAGCAACTTCCCCCAGGAGTCTGGGATGTAGTCCATCTGGTCCAAATCTTTAGATTCAGAATTATATCCTTTGACATTAAGCTCCCAACTATGGCCTTCTTTCAGCCATGACTCTGATCCCACAACATCATACCAACCAATCTTTAATTACGCCACCTTATTCCGAATGCTACACGCATTTAGATACAGCACCTTCAGTCTGCATTTTTCGCTCTTGAATTTTGCTTCTGTGGTACAATCTAACTCTTTGCTCTGTCTGCATTTGTACCCAATCATTGGCGTGGCCTTCCTTACATTCATGTTACATCCTGCTGGCTTATCCTCAGCTCTATCATACTGGCTCCCATTCCCCTGACATATTCGTTTAAACCACTCCCAACAGCTCTAGTAAACCTGCCCACAAGAATTGGTTGCCCTTGGATTCAAGTGCTTCAGCCACACATTTATCTGTCGTCTCATTCTATTCCTATCCTCACTGTCACGTGGCACAGGGAGCAATCTGAGATTACTATCCTTGAGGTCCTGCTTCTCAGCTTCCTTCCTAACTCCCTGTATTCTTTTCTCAGGACCTCCTCCCTTTTTCTACCTATGTCATTGGTACCAATATGTACCACAACTTCTGGCTGCTCACCCTCCCTTTTCAGGATACTGTAGACACGTTCAGAAACATCGCGGTCCCTGGCATCCAGGAGGCAAACTAGCATCTGTGTTTCCTTTTTGTGTCCACAGAATCATCTATCTGTCCCCCTGACTATGAAGTCCCCTATCACTGCTGCCATCCTCTTCAGTTCCCTATCCTTCTGAGCTACGGGGCCAGACTCAGTGCTGTGGATGTTAGAAGTCTGTATGTAAGAACTGGATGTTCAAGTCTAAATGTCAAAAATTTGATGAGACCTGTTTGTCGAGAAGGAAGGCTAATTGGTGAAATCCTTGGTGGGGAAGTGCTTCTGGGTGTCTGATAACGGTCATTCGTTACAGTGAGGATGGTTGTGGAGACCCAAGGAGAGATAATTACCTGAGTCAGCAAGCTCGGATGCAGGGGCACAAGTATATGCTTAAAATCTGATCATTTTAGAAGTGCAACATGGTCTATTTTCCCAAACGTGCCTTTCTGATAAAATCATATCATCAGCACAAATGGAAGTTCGCAGACAAATTTCTAAAGTGATGTGAATTCATCAGAAATAGTTGTAATTGCATACTCCTTCAGAATTGATGTATTTACATTGACACTGGTCAAAAAAAATGTATGCAACATGCATTTCTAAGTGGTCGTCTCTTTCAGATTTTTAATTCCTGAGGACACCATTATTCTTAATTTTTTTATGTCCAAATCTTCTTCATTGTATACATGTAGAGGGGAATGTTTTATTTTTCTATTATTTGGACTAAAAAGTTTAAATATGTCATTTACATTAAGTGGCCACTTTATTAATTACACTGGTGCACCTGCTTGTTAATGCAAATATCTAATCAGCCAATGATATGGCAGCAACTTAATGCATAAAAGCATGCAGACATGGTCAAGAGGCTTACTTGTTGTTCAGACAAGCATCATAATGGAGAAGGAATGTGATCTAAGTGATTTTTGAGTGTGGAATGATTGTTGGTGCCAGATGGGGTGGTTTGAGTGTCTCAGAATCTGCGGATCTCCTGGCACTTTACACGCAACAGTCTGAACACAGAGGATGGTGCAAGAAATAAAAAAGAAAATCCAGTGAGTTTCCGTGAGTGAAAGTACCTTGTTAATGTATTCCTGAAGAAGGATCTCAGCCGGAAAAGTCGACTGTTTACTCTTTTTCATAGATGCTGCCTGGCCTGTTGAGTTCCTCTAGCATTTTGTATGCGTTGCCTTGTTAATGACAGAGTTCAGAGGAGAATGACTAGACTGGTTCAAGCTGACAGGAAGGCAACAGTAACTCAAATAACCATGCATAACAAAAGTGATGTGCAGAAGAGCGTCTCTGAACATGCAACATGTCAGACCTTGAATTGGATGGGCTACAGCAGCAGAAAATGATGAACATACACTCAGTGGCCACTTTATTAGGCACAGGAGGTACCTAATAAAGTCACCACTGAGTGTATAAACAGATTTTCAGGATTTCCAGCGGTTGGTTAGTATGAAGAGAGGTGGGTTGAGGTTCAGTGAAACATAAACATCAAAACTGCAGTTATATGTGTTCATATTGATACATGTCAAGGAAATTAATACTAACAATATAGGGGCCTCAAAAAAAGAACTTGAGTTTCTGTTAATCAAGTGAAAATGCTGGAAACATCTGTGGAGAGAGGGACAATTAACATTTCAAGTTAAAGACCCTTCTGTTTAATGAGGTTTCAAGATGCTTTTTTTTTAGCTGATGCTTAAAGTCTAATCCTAATCCTGTCTGCTCTGTGAAATAGGTTAAAAACACATCTAGAAATTTGCACATTTATTTTTGAAGGCACAAAACTTGGAGAAGGTGCAGCCTCCTCAACACCTACATTGTTATTAACATCTTTCACAAGGTATAGATGAGGACGGATATACATAAGTAATTAAACATAGCGCATGCAGTCTCCAGCCAAGAGCAACTTCCCTGGAGGACCAAGAACAGTATTCCCTAAAGATTAACTAGCAGGTTGAGTCAGTGGTAAGGAAGGCAAATGCAGTGTTAGCATTCATTTCGAGAGGACCAGAATATAAGAGTGAGAATGCAATGCTGAGACTTTATGAGGCATTAGCCAGAGCACACTTAGAGTATTGTGAGCAGTTTTGGGGCCATTATCTAAGAAAAGCTTTGTTGGCTTTGGAAATGGTCCAGAAGAGATTCATGAAAATGATTTTAGGAATAAAAGGGTTAACATATTATGAACAATTTATGTCTCTGGGCTTGTATTCACTGTAGTTTAGAAGAATGAGGAGGATCTCATTGAAACCTATTGAATATTGAAAGGCCTAGATAGAGTGGACATGGAGAGGATGTTTCCTATACTAGGTGAGTCTAGGGCCAGAGGGCACAGACTCAGAATAAAGTGATGTCAATTTAGGTGAAATTTTTTTAGCTAGAGGTTGGAATATCTGTGAAATTCATTGCCATAGATGGCTGTGGAGGCCAAGTCATTGAGTATATTTAAAGCAGATGTTCATGGGTTCTTGATTTTTCAGGGCGTCAAAGGTTACAGTGAAAAGGCAGGAGAATGGGGCTGAGTGGGATAATGAATCAGCCATGATGGAATGGCAGAGGAGACTTGATGGGCTAGATGGCCTAATTATACTCCTGTATCTTGTGGATATTATGAGAATGCAGAGCATCAACTTCACAAATTACTTCAGCAGTCAAGTGGACAGAACTCAAGGCTTTATAGAAGAATCTGACTTCTCTCATCTGCAGGATATAATTCACAATATACACATAATAATAAAATCACCACAATACAAGAAACCAATATTTATCAAGGGAAAATCATAGAAATCTATCAATCTTTAGTTGCCACTAATCACGAGCAATATTTTGTCTATAAACTATACCATGGTTGCTGCCTTCCTTTCATACCAACACTATAATTTGACTGGTGGTATGTTTTAGATACTAAAATATGTGGTTTTCATCCCAGTAGAGCAGGGATGAAAACCTTTTTTATCCCCTACCATTAACTGAGAGGTCCATGGAACCCTGGTTGGGAACCCCTGCATCAAAGATACAAAGCATCCAGTCAGATAGCTCATAAACACAAACCAACAGGAGCCATGCTTATTTGTATTTACATTTTTTATGAGTTCAATGAGTTAGGTTAAAAAAAACTTAACATTGTTAAAAAGAGATAAGGTTGGAAACATATACAGGTGAAAAATAATTACAATAATTGTGCAAAATAGAGTAGCAAAAGGACATCAAACTATTGCAAATACTCTTTCACAGTTCAAAACTTTACAAAATGAAGTAAAGAAGAAGGAAAAGTTACTAAAGACAATGGAGAATAAGGTAAGAGGAAAAATGGTCTATGTTATTCTTATATGCACTATAGTTAAGGAAAACTATTAAATAATCAAATATACTTTAAAATATAATTGAAACAGATTAATTACTATGTTCTAATAGAAGTTAAAATGATAAAATTGCCAAATCTGAATGACACGAATGTTAGTGAAAGGTTGTCATAGGTTACATTGGGACATTGACAGGATGCAGAGCTGGGCTGAGAAGTGGCAGACAGAGTTCAACTTGGAAAATTGTGAAGTGATTCACTTTGAAAGGTCAAATTTGAAGGTAAAATATAGGGGTAATGACAGGATTCTTAGCAGTGTGGAAGAACAGAGGCATCTTGAGGTCGCCATCCATAAATCCCTCAAAGTTCAATCGCCGATTTATAGGGTTGTGAAGAAGGTGTACGGTACATTGGCCTTCAGTATTCAAGCTATTAAATTCAAGAGCCGCAAGGTAGTGTTGCAACTCTATAAAACTAGTCAGATCATACTTGGTGGAACATTGTGTTCTGTTCTGATCGCAACAATATGGGAAGGAGGTAGAAGCTTTATAAAGGGTGCAGAGGAGATTTACTAGGATACTGCCTGGATTAGAGAGCATGTCTTATCAGGATAGGTTGAGCAAGCTTGGGCTTTCCTCTTTGGAGTGAAGGAGGATGAGAGGTGGCTTGATAGATTTGTATAAGCTAATGAGAGACATAGATCAAGTGGGTAGCTAGAGACTTTTTCCAAGGGTGGGAATGGCTGATATGAGCAGGCATAATTCTAATGTGATTCAAGGAAGATATGGGGGGGGCGGGTGGGGATGATGGAGATATGCTCTTTACACCAAGATGGTGGGTGTGTGGGATGCCATGGGTGGTAGAAGAAGCAAATACGTTGGGGACATTTAAGAAGCCCTTAGATAGGTGCATGGATGATACAAAAATGGAAGACTGTGTAGGAGGGAAAAGGTCCTGACGAAGGGTCTCGGCCTGAAACGTCGACTGCACCTCTTCCTATAGATGCTGCTTGGCCTGCTGCGTTCACCAGCAACTTTGATGTATGTTGCTAGGAGGGAAAAGGGTTAGGTTAAAATCTTGATACAATGTTGCAGGCTGAAGGACCTGTACTGTGCTTAGTGTTCTATGTTCCAGAAGCAACCATAGCTGCAAAATTCCAAAGCTTTACCATTATTCTACAGGACCTAAAACCAAGGCCACTGCTTATTAAGGTTTGGAAATGGATACAGAAACTTTTCACTGATTTCTTACCATAAAAAACGAGCTTAAGCCCACAATCACAATTTGGCTTTTCTCATGATTTTCCCCAGTGAGTGCCACTGAAGCTAATTATTTCTAAAATAATGTAGGTGGCACTGATGTACTCAATTTCCAGATTTTATACTTGCAATGTAGCAGACGGCAACAACATTTGAGATTCATGCCCAAAGGTTCATTAAAAAGATAGGTTTTACTCAGGAGGAAAGAGAAATTTATAGAAGTTCCAACTTTAATGTCTATGCAGCTGAAAATGTGGCATTCAGTTTCTGCATAACAGCAATTAAATTCAGAGTTGGCAAAAGCCAACAACTGTAGGAGCAAGGAGATCTCAAAGCAAGAATAGAAACAGAATTAAAAGGACAAGGGTTTAAAAGCAAACCTGATGATTTGAATTGAACCATTGCTTAACCAAAATGCAATGTAGGTCAGCAAAGACAAGGATGATTGGTGAATGTAATAATGCAAATTAGAATTATAGAGTCATACACCACGGAAAGTGGCCCTTCAGCCCATCTAGCCCATGCTGAAATATGTCTGCTAAGTGCTATCGACCTGCACGTAGACCAAAGCACTTCATACTCCTCCCATCCATGTACTTACCCAAACTCCTCTTGAATATGGAAATTGAACCTGCATTCACCACTTCCGCTGGCAGCACATTCCACACTCTCAGCACCCTCTGAGTGAAGAAGTTCCTTCTCATGTTCCCCTAAACATTTCACCTTTCACCCTTAACTCATACCCTCTAGTTCTAGTTTCACCTCATCTCAGTGGAAAAACCTGCTTGCATTAACCCTATCGATGCTCCTCATAATTTTGTATACCCCTATCCAATCTCCCCTCATTCGTCTATGCTCCAGGGAATAAAATCCTAACCTATTCAACCCTTCTCTACAACTCAAGTCCTCAAGTACCAGCTACATCCTTATAAATTTTCCCTTTACTTTTTCTATCTTATTGATACATTTTCTGTAGGTAGATGACCAGAACTGCACACATTGCTCCAAATTAGGCCTCACCAACATCTTAAACAACATAATATTCTAACTCCTGTAGTTAATGCTGGTAAACACCTCAAAACAGTCTTATTAGATTGGTTAGATATGACCTACCAAGCACAAAGTCGTGTTGACTCTCCCTGTCTATCCAAATACTTATGTAACTGATCCCTTAGAATACCTTCCAATAATTTACCCACTACTGATGTCAGGCTCACCAGCCTATAATTTCCTGACTTATGCTTAGAGCATTTCTCAAACAGCCTAACAACATTAGCTATTCTTCAATTCTCCAGTACTTCACCTGTGGCTAAGGACACTTTAAATAACTCTGCTACAGCCCCTGCAGTTTCTGCATGAGCCTTCCATAAGCTCTGAGGGGACACTTTGTCAGGCCCTGGGGGTTTAGCTTAATTTGCCTCAAGTCAGCAAACATCTCATCTGCAATCTGTATGTATTCCATGGGCTCGCCGTTGTTTTACCTCAGTTCTATAGACTTTGTCCATCTCTTAAGTAAATATAGATGCAAAAAAAAATCCATTCAAGATCTTCACCATCTCTTTTGGCACCATGCATAGATTACCACTCTGATCTTCAAGAGGACCAGTTTTGTTCCTTGCTATAGTTTTTCTCAATATATCTGTAGAAGCCCCAGTTATTTTCCTTCACCTGGTCTGCCAGAGCCACCTTATGTTTTCTTTAGCCCTCCTGAATTCCCTCTTAAGTGTCCTCTTGCATGTCTTATCCTCTTCAAGTACCTCATTTGTTCCTTGTTGTTTATGCCTACTATGCACCACCTTCTTCCTAAGCAGGTCGTCATTATCCCTCAAAAACACCTACTATCACAACCTTACATTCCTTACAACTGTCTGCAATCTCTCTATAAATGTCCTCTTCTAAATTCCACTGTCTATTGGGTGGTCTATAATATAATTCCATTAATGTGGTCATCCCCTTCTTACTGTTCATTTCTGCTCATTTAGTATCAGTAGATGAGCACTGAGATATTCCTGATGAGTAAACCCTTCTTCCTTTAATACCTCTCCCTCTGTTAGGTCTAAAGCAACAGAACCCTGGAATATTGAGCTGTTAGTCCTGCCCTCCTGCAAAGGAGTCTCAACAATGGCTACAATATCATAATTTCAATTGCTGATCCATACTCTAAGCTCATCTGCCCTACCTACAACTCCCACCATGCTCAACCTTTTGATTCCTCTCTTTGTATGTAGGTCTAACATCTACTTTTCCACAACTACTCCATTAGCTTCTTTGGCACTCTGGTTCACATTCCCTTGCAACTCCAGTTTAAACCCGCCAGAGCAGCAGCACTAGGAAACCTTCCCACAAGGCTATTGGTGCCCTGCAGTTCAGTGCCAACAGTCCCATCTATACAGGTGCCACCTTCCCTGGAAGGGGCCCAATAATCCAAAAATCTGAAGCCCTCCCTCATGCACCATCTTCTTAGCCATGTATTAAATTAAACACAGAACCCCCTGTCTGTTGCCCTAACCAATAGATCCTCTATCTCTGCAGCTCACCTCTTCTCCCTCCTTCCCTTCTGAGCTACAGAGCCAAACTCAGTACCAGAGACCTGATCACTTTGGCTTTACACTGGCTGCCTATCTCTTTCTCCCTCCTTATGGTCACCCAGTTACCTGTGTCCTGCATCTTAGGTGTACCTACTTCCATGTCTCACCTATCAGTCAGTCCCTCTGCCTCTCATAGGAACATCAATCGAAACCATCTAAATTTTACTATATGATTGGCTAAAAAGAGAGCAGATGGCTAGGAGTACATTGGATATCAAGTCCAAAGTTAAAGCAGCATATAAGTTGAGGGAATGTTGAGTTGGATATTTTTTACAAAAGAAAATTAAAAATAACGATAGTGTAGCTATGTGACCAAGGCTCATCTTGAGTTTGTTATGACACTAAGATTGACCACAACCTGATCCATTTCTGAATGATGCCAGAGAGTGAAGAAATCAGTGGGCAGAGAATAAACTTTATGTTAGATATGAACACAGACTTAAGCTTTCCCTATATTTAAATAAGATAATTTCTGCTTGGGCAGAGATATATGTTAGACAAGTAATCTGACAGTTTAGAACAGTACAGCACAGTACAGGCTCTTTAGTCCAAGATGTTGTGCCAACACTTTAAACTACTCTATGATCCCTCCAATATAGCCCTCCATTTTTCTATCATCCATATACCTATCTTAGATTTTTTTAAATGTCCCTAATGTATCTGCCTATACCACCTACCCTGGCAGAGTGCTCCACCCTCCGTGTAAAGACTTTACCTCTGACATCCCACCCACACTCCTCCTATTATCTTCAAATGATGCACCCTTGTATTAGCTATTTCCATCCTGTGGTCACCGTCTCTTAAATGCTGTCCCACTGAGAGATCGGACAGCTGACCTGGTTCACTGCCAAGCACCAGTTGGCCTGTCTACATATTGAGTCAGGAATCCTTGGAGGTTACACCTAATAAATTCCATCCCATCTGAGCCTTTTGCACTAAGGAGCCAATAAATATTAGGGAAGTTGAAATCCCCTATGACAACAACCCTGTTACTTTCACACCTTTTCCAAAATCTGCCTCCTACTCTATTCTTCAGTGTTTCTATTGTTAATGGCAGGGCCGGGTCTATAGAATATTCCCAATAGAGTGATTGCTCCCTTCCTCTTTTTGACTTCCACCCACACTGCTCAGTAGACAATCCCTGCATGATGTTCTTCCCTTTCTGCAGCTGTGATACTATATTTGATTAGCAATACCCCTCCCCCACCTCTTTTACTTCCCTCCCTGTTTCTTTTGAAACATCTAAATGTTGGAACACCCAACACCCATTCTTGCCTTTGTGGAATATCGTAGTTCCATGCATTGACCAATGTTCTAAGTTCATCACTGTTGTTCTAGGTAGTTGTTGCATTAAAATAAACACATTTCAACCCATCCTACTGACTGCAATTTTGCCCTAACGACTGCCTATCTTTCATAGAAACATAGAAAACCTACAGCACAATACGGGCCCTTCGGCCCACAAAGCTATGCCAAACATGTCCTTTCCTTAGAAATTAGCTAGGGTTACCCATAGCCCTCTATTTTTTTGAGCTCCATGTACCTGTCCAGGTGTCTGTTGCCGGCAGCCCATTCCACACACTCACCACTCTGAGTTACAAACTTACCCCTGACATCTCCTCTGTACCTACTTCCAAGCACCTTAAAACTGTGTCCTCTGGTGCTAACCATTTCAACCCTGGAAAAAAGCCTCTGACTATTGTCACGTACCCCGTGACGGGTTAAAGAACCAGCAGAGATAGAAAACACTTTGCAGTCCAGTATTGCTATTAACTAATAATATTTATTAGTAACTATACAATACAGTAATATAAATGCAGATAAATCAAACAGATTAGCAATGATTATATATAAGTAAATGGGGAATATATATGAAAACCAAGCTTCTTTAAGTCTAGGGGTAAATAGGTAGTCTTACGATGATGAGTAAAGTTCAGTTCAGTTCGTGGTATTGAGTTGAGTAGTGATGGGGAGAGAGAGAGAGAGGGGGGGAGAGATTTGAGTCGTTAGGTGAGCTGACGCCGTCAATCTTCCTCTTGTCCTCCGAAATCCTTTAAAGGTCACTGACTGTGACCACAACAAAGGAAACCGTTCTTCTGTGGTGGAACGATCAACCCAGGCGAGGGTTGGACACACGAATAATTCCCCACCGGTCAGGCCCTGTTCACACTGCAAGACCACTGATCAATCCTCCAAAACCCACTTTTTCCATTAGCACAACAAAGCTCATTCAGTGTCCTAAATCATGTGTGTCAGATCTATCATCTGACCTTCTATTTATCTCACCGTACTGAGTACCAACAGTCTCTCAAGTAACTCCTCCCTTCTCTGTCTGTATAAGAATGTACAAGCAGGCAATGTCCTTGGGAAATGTAAACATACTGTGAGTACTCTTCGCCTCTCTCTCTCTTAAAAACAAGATGTCAGTGTTAAATACCTCTCACTCTCTCTTTTTAAAAGCACAGTTCATAGGGGTAATTCAGGACCCCATCACACTATTCACACGATCAATGCCTCTCATCACCTTATATACCTATATCAAGTCACTTCTCATCCTCCGTTGTTCCAAGGAAAAAAGGCCGAGTTCGCTTAACCTATTCTCATAAGGCATGCTCCCCAATCCAGGCAACATCCTTGTAAATCTCCTCTGCACCCTTTCTTAGAATAAATGATGTTGAAATTGATAAGGTATCTGAAGCAAAATTTTTAGGAGTGGTAATAGATAATAAATTAAGCTGGAAACCACATATAAATGATGTCAAAGCAAAAATGTCAAAATCCATTGCAAGACTGTGCAAAGTGCGAGATTTCTTAAATCAGGAATCTTTGTATACATTATATAGTTGTTGAAGAAGGTGCGAAAATGCGTCTATCTATCAATTGCAAAAAGACAGAATGTATGGTGATATCCAAAAAGGAGAATCCTATCTGCAGGCTGAGAATAAACGGGGAAGACTTAAAACAAGTACAGAAATTTTGCTACTTAGGAAGCTGGGTGACATCAGATGGCAGGTGCGACATGGACATCAAAAGAAGAATAGGGATGGCAAAAGACACCTTTACGAGAATGAAGAGTATACTGACCAACATTAAGTTGGGCATGACAACCCGCCTCAGAGCACTGAAATGTTAGGTTTATCCAGTTATGTTATATGGCTCAGAATGTTGGACAATATCTAGTAACATGAGGAAACGAATTGAAGCAGCAGAGATGTGGCTTTTGAGGAGGATGCAAAGAATATCATGGACGAACTGAATATCTAATGAGGATGTCATGAACAGAGCAAACACAAAAAGGGAAATAATGTATGAGATCATGAAAAGGCAACGTGACTTCATTGGACATGTGATTAGGAAAGAGGAGTTAGAATGCATGGTAATTGTGGGAAAGATTGAAGGGAAGAAAGCGAGAGGAAGGCAAAGACATGATGATGGAGACAGCAGCCAGAGAACTGGAAATGAATACCAATGAATTGCTCCACTTGACCCGAAACAGAAGTGTATGAGCCATGGCAGTCAAAGCTCAAACTGGGCACGGCACCTGATGATAATGATGATAGTCCCATACATGACTTACTGTGTAAAGGTATGGGGAAATACATACAAAACAAATACAAACTCAATTTTTCTACTCCAAAAGAAAGTCATATGAATTGTAAGTAAGACAAGTTATTATGAGCCAACCAATCCACTATTTATTCAGTTAAACACTTTAAAATTCAGTGATGTCGTAGATTTTAAAATAATACGAATTATGTATAAAGTAAAAAAATGGACAGCTACCACAAGGTATCCAAAGGTTGTTTAAAATGAGAGAAAGTCAACATGATTTGAGAGGAACATGTATATTTCAAAAACAAAGGATAAGAGCAAATGTAAAAAAATCATCAGTCAGAGAGGTGAATCAATGGAACAGTTTTAGTGAGAATTTAATAACATGCACCACACTTAACAAGTTTAAAAAATTATTTAAAAATAATTTAATGAACAAATATAAAATACATGACTTAAAATGAATGGGAGTAATGTAAATAAATGATACTTGGAATTAGATTTTGTGTTAAAATATTATGAAATTTTTTGTTTTGATGTGTTGATTGACGCCACATATGTTGTATCAGTAAGAGGGGTAGGCGTAGTAAGCTGTAGCTTCAGCCTACACCCTTTCGGTCTGTTTTAAAGAATATCTATGTTTTTTTGTTGTAATTTTGTTCTATGAAACCATCGTTGAAAATGATGCTTTTTGTTATGTTTGTAATGACTGGAATAAATTTCATTCATTCATTCATTCATTCATTCATTCTATGGTTTCCACATCCTTCCTGTAGCGAGGCAACCAGAACTGAGCATGGTATCCAAGTGGGGTCTGACCAGGGTCCTATATAGCTGCAACATTACCTCTCGGCTCCTAAACTCAATTACACAATTGATGAAGGCAATGCACTATATGCTTTCTTAACCACAGAGTCAACCTGCACAACAGCTTTGAGTGTCCTGTGGACTCGGACCCCAAGATCCCTCTGATTCTCCACACTGCCAAGAGTCTTACCATTAATACTATATTCTGCCATCATATTTGACCTACCAAAATGAGCCACCTCACAGTCATCTGGGTTGAACTCCATCTGCTACTTCTCAGCCCAGTTTTGCATCCTATCAATGTACCGCAGTAACCTCCGACAACCCTCCACACTATCCACAACATCCCCAACCTTTGTGTCATCAGCAAATTTACTAACCCCTCCCTCCACTTCCTCTTCCATGTCATTTATAAACATCAGAAGAGTAGGGGTCCCAGAACAGATCCCTGAGGCACACCACTGGTCACCAACCTCCATGCAGAATATGACCCGTCTACAACTACTGTTTGCGTTCTGTGGGCAAGCCAGTTCTGGATCCACAAACCAATGTGCCCTTGGATCCCATGCCTCCTTACTTTCTCAATAAGCCTTGCATGGGGTACCTTGTCAAAGACCTTACTGAAATCCATATACACTACATCTACTGCTCTACCTTCATCAATGTGTTTAATCACATCCTCAAAAAATTCAATCAGGCTCGTAAGGCATGACCTGCCTTTCACAGAGCCATGCTGACTGTTTCTTATCATATTATGCCTCTCCAAGTGTTCGTAAATCCTACCTGTCAGGATCTTCTCCATCAACTTACCAACCACTGAAGTAAGACTCACTGGTCTATAATTTCCTGGGCTATCTCTACTCCCTTTCTTGAATAATGGAACAACATCCGCAACCCTCCAAACCTCTGGAACCTCTCCTGTCCCTGTTGATAATGCAAGGATCATCGCCAGAGGCTCAGCAATCTCTTCCCTTGCCTCCCACAGTAGCCTGGGGTACATCTCGTCCAGTCCTAGTGACTTATCCAACTTGATGCTTTCCGAAAGCTCCAGCACAACCTCTTTCTTAATAGCAACATGCTCAAGCTTTTCAGTCCACTGTAAGTTATCCCTACAATCGCCAAGATCCTTTTCCGTAGTGAATACTGAAGCAAAATACACATTAAGTACCTCTGCTATCTCCTCCGGTTCCATGCACACTTTTCCACTGTCACACTTGATTTGTCCTATTCTCTCACGTCTTAGCAACACTCACAACAAGCTGGAGGAACTCACTATCTGCAGAATATTTTGTGTTTACTCTCATGTCTGAGCAACACTCACAACAAGCTGGAGGAACTCAGCATCTGCAGAATATTTTGTGTTTACTCTCACGTCTTATCCTGTTGCTCTTCACAGACTCGTAGAATGCCTTGGGGTTGACTGGGATTCCTTAATCCTGTCCTCCAAGACCTTCTTATGGCCCCTTATGGCTCTCCTAATTTCTTTCTTAAGCTCCTTCCAGCTAGCCTCGTAATCTTCTAGACCTCTATCATCACCTAGTTTTTAGAACCTTTTGTAAGCTCTTCTTTTCTTCTTGACTAGATTTACAATAGCCTTTGTACACCACAGTTCCTGTACCCTCCCATCCTTTCCCTGTCTCACTGGAACGTACCAATGCAGCACTCCACGCAAATATCCCCTGAACATTTGCCACATTTCTTCCATACATTTTCCTGAGAACATCTGTTCCCAACTTATGCTTTCAAGTTCCTGCCTGATAGCCTGATATCTCCCCTTACTCCAATTAAATGCTTTCCTAATTTGTCTGTTCCTATCCCTTTCCAATGCTATGGTAAAAGAGATAGAATTGTGGTCACTTTCCTCATAGATTCCATAACTGCCACATCCTCTGACCTAGCACCCTGGCTCTCCTCCTCCAGTTTATACCCTCACCAACAGCTCCAGCAAATCTAGCCACAAGGATATTGGCCCCGCTCAAGTTCAGATCTCACCTGTCCTTTTAGTATAGGTCATACCTTCTTCAGAGAGATCCCAATGTACCACACACTTGAATGCACCCATTCCTCAGCCATGCATTCATCTGTCAATTCATCCTATTCTTACCTTCACTTACCCTCGATCCATGGATTACTACCCCTGAGGTTCTGTTTTTCAGCTTCCTACCTTCCTCCCTATATTCTCCTCTTTTCCATTCTATGTCTAATATGTATCATGACTTCTGGTTGTTCACCCTCCCCATTTAGAATACTGTGGACTAATCCAAGATATCCCTGACCCTGGCATCTGGGAAGCAACGTACTATCCAAGTGTCTCTTTCACATTCACAGAATCTCGTGTCTGCTTCCCTAACTATTGAATCTCCTATCACCACTGCACTCCTTTGCTCTCCCTTCCCTTCTGAGCCACAGAGCCAGATTCAGTGTCAGAGACTTGGTTGCTGCAGCTTTTCCTGGTAGATCATTCCCCCACCCAGTAGTATCCAAAGCAGTATACTTTTTATTGAGGGGAACAGCCACAGGGGCTACTCTGTAGTGCCTGCCTATTCCCTTTTCCTCTCCTAACAATTACTCGGTTACCTGCCTCCTGCAACTTATGGATTGCTCTCTCCTGTAGATCTTATCTCTTTCCTCCTCATCCCCTCGATTGAACTGTAGGTCATCCAGCTGCAGCTCTAGTTTCCTAACACAGTGTGTAAGAAGCTGCAATTGGGTGCTCCTGACACAGATGTAGTTATCAGAGAGACTGGAGGTTTCCCAGAATTCTCATATCTAACATGAAGAATACTCCTCTGACCCTGGAAATATTCTCACTATACTAGCTAGGCACTAACAGACAAAGAAAAAAATAAACTTACCAGAATCTTACCCAAGATTTCAGCTCTCCTTACCTATACCTCCTGAGCCTAAGCCTCAATCCCTCCACTGCAACTCCGTCCAGTTATGCAATGGCCACTGCACTTAAACCTCACATGTTTTTATAGGCCTTTGCTAAGTGACTAATAAATTATAATGGGTGCACCATAGTCCAGAGGAATGTTGTTTCATTCCTATGTGTACAATTAGGCACCAATAAACTTGAACTTGATATCTTAAGCCTACTGAAATATTCCAAAGCTCCCTACTCACTTTTTAAATCCCTACTCACTCCTCCAAACAAGTGACTGCTGGCGGTACCTTAAGTCCATCCAAAAGTTCTGAAGGGCCCTGCTTGACTTTAAATCCGACACTCACTGCTCCCAACATGTTAGAGATAGTGGAGGATCAATAGAGTTTTTAGTAAAGCAGAGAGAGGTGTTGTCAGCTTGTAATTGGAAACTTATGCTATGTTTTACAAAGATGATGCTGAGGGGCACCATGTAGAAGAAGAACAGGAGAGGATCACAGACAGGTTATTGGAGGTTAGCAGCCCTAACAGCCACACTGAATTTGAGACTTTTGCTGACTACAGTGATTGAACTACGTATCATCTATAGTAAATCACCCAACTGTGGTAAATCACCCTCCTTTTTATTTTCCCTAACTGAATTCTTCATCTTTTCCTATCGTCTTTGTTCTCATCTATATAGAGAGCAAGTGTTCCAAACTTGTAGTCAAAGCTTTCGTTTCCTGCATCACTGCAATAGGTATTCAATACCCTTTTCAACTCATTGTCACATTCTCCTGTTTATGGCATTGAACAAATCAAAACGAATACTTAAGCCTGAGACGACTTCTATTACATATAAGCACGTGGGTCTTCACCAGTTTTTGCATCCCTGCAGTTACGCCGCAACCTCAGCATGCCAATCCCATTCTTTCCCTGCCTTATACATTCTGAGTCCTAGATCTCATTATCATAAATTTTCTTATGACATAGAAGGGGACAGTTCATCAAATTGAGTCTATGCCTGCTCTTAGAGCAATCCCATACCCCCACTTATTTCCCTTGCAGGACAGGGAGCACCTTCTGTGGTAGGTTAAGAATGGGGCTTCGTATCCAACTTCCCATTACAGATGTGCTGGGCATGCCTTCAATGTCACATTCCGTGAATTAATATAAAAGGACCTGACTTTGTCACTTAGCACAAAGCTTATGCATACTCATTTTCCATCCAAATTCTTTACAAATGTGGTAAAAGCTTCAGATTTTTTTCTTTTTTTTCTCACTTTTTTTCCATAAGACTTAGGCCATTTGGCTCTTTCAGTCTGCTCTGACATTGAGTCATGGCTGATCCTTTTTTCCCCCTCCTTAGCTCCACTCCCTGGCCTTCTCATTTGCATGCCATGTCCAATCAAGAAACTATTAAGCTCTGCCTTAAATACACCGAATGACCTGGCTTCCACAGCTGCCCGTGGTAACAAATTCCACAAATTCACCATCCGCTGGCTAAAGAAACTTCTCTGCATCTCTGTTTTAAATAGATGAGCCTTTATCCTGAGGCTGTACCCTCTTGTCCTAGACTCCCCCAGCATGGGAAACATCCTTTCCACATCTACTCTGTCTAGGCCTTTAAACATTCAAAAGCCTTCAATGAGATTCCACCCTCACCCTTCTAAATTCCGGCGAGTTCAGACCCAGAGCTATCAAAAGTTCTTCATATGATAACCCTTCCATTCCCAGAATCAACCTTGTGAACATCCTCTGAACTCTCTCCAATGCCAGCACATCTTTTCTTAGATGAGCCCAAAACTGTTCTTAATACTTAAGGTAGTACCTTATAAATCTTCAGCATCATATCCATGCTTTTATATTCTTGACCTCTTGAAATGAATGCTAACATTGTATTTGCCTTCTTCATCACCAATTCTACCTGCAAGTTAACCTTTAGGGTGTTCTGTACAAGGACTCCCCAGTCACTTTGCATCTCAGAGTTTTGAATTTTCTCCCCGTTTAGAAAATAGTCTGCATATTTATTTCTTCCACCAACGTGTATAACCATGCATTTTCCAACATTGTATTTCTTTTGCCGCTTTTTTGCCCATTCTCCTAATCTGCCTAAGTTCTTCTGCAGCCTTCTTGTTTCCTCAACACTACCTGCCCCTCCACCAATCTTCATATCATCTGCAAACTTGGCAACAAAGCCATCTATTCCATCATCAAATCATTGATATACAGCATAAAAAGAAGTGGTTCTAACACCGACCCCTGTAGAACACCACTAGTCACTGGCAGCCAACCAGAAAAGGATACTTTTATTCCCATTTGTTGCCTTCTACCAATCAGCCAATGCTCCAACCATGCCAGTAACTTTCCTGTCATACTATGCACTCTTAACTTGGTAAGCAGCCTTATGTATGACACCTTGTCAAAGGCCTTCTGAAAATCCAAATATATAACATCCACTACATCCCCCTTATCCTACTTGTAAACTCCTCAAAGAATTCCAACAGGTTCGTCAGGCAGGATTTTCCCTTAAGGAAACCATGCTGACTTTGTCCTATTTTGTCCTGTATCACCAAGTACTCCATAACCATCCTTAGCAATTGACTCCACCATCTTCCCAACCACTGAGGTCAGGCTAACTGCTCTATAAATTCCTTTCTGCTGCCTTCCTTCTTTCTTAAAGAGTGGAGTGACATTTGTATATTTTCAGTCCTCTGGCACCACGCCCGAGTCCAATAATTTTTGAAAGTTGATTACAAATGCCTCCACAATCTCTTACCACTACCTCTTACAGAACCCTAATGTGCAGTTCATCTGGTCCAGGTGACTTATGTACCCTTAGGTCTTTCTGCTTTTTGGGCACCTTTTCTCTCGTAATAATAACTGCACTCACTTCTCTTCCGTCACACCTTCAACATCTGGTATACTGTTAGTGTCTTCGACAGTGAATACTAATGCAAGATACTCATTTAGTTCATCTGCCATCTCCTTGTCCCCTGTTCTTATTTCTCCGGCTTTATTTTCTAGTAGTCCTATATCCATTCTCATCTTCCTTATTTTTTACATACTTGAAAAGCTTTTACTATCCTTCTTGATATTGTTTGCTAGCTTGCTTTCATATTTCATCTTTTCCCTCCTAATGATTCTTTTAGTTGCTCTCTGTAGGTTTTTAAAAGCTTCCCAATCCTTTATATTCCTGCTAATTTTTGCTTTGTTATGTGTCCTCCCTTTTAATTTTAAATTAGTTTTGACATTCTTTGTCAGCTACGGTTGTACTATTTTGCCTTTTGAGTATTTCTTCATTTTTGGAATATCCTGCACCTTCCTCATTTTCCCAGAAACTCAAGCCATTGTTGCTCTGCTGTCATCCCTGCAAGCATCCCCTTCCAATTTACTTTGAGCAACTCCTCTCTCATATCACAGTAATTTAATTTACTCCACTGAAATACTGTTACGTCAGAATTTACTTTCTCCCTATCAAATTTCAAGTTGAACTCAGTCATATTGTGGTCACTCTTACCTAAGGGTTCTTTTTCCTTAAGCTCCTCAATTCATTACGTAACACCCAATCCAGTATAGCTAATCCCAAACAGCAACAAACTACTCTAAAATGCCATCTTGTAGCATTCAACAAATACACTCTCTTGAGACCATTACCAACCTGATTTTCCCAATTGTCCTGCATGTTGAAATCTCCTATCACTATCATAACATTGCTCTTTTGACACATCTTTTCTATCTCCCTCTGTAACCTGTGGTCCACATCCCAGCTACTGTTGGGAGGGCTGTATATAACTGCCATCAGGGTCCTTTTACCCTTGTAGTTTCTTGACTCAACATGCAAAGGTTGAACATCTTCCGATCTTATATCACATCTTTTTAATGATTTGATGCCTTTTTGTACCACCAGAGCCACACCAGCCCCTCTGCCTATCTTCTTATCCCTCTGATACATTGTGTAACCTTGGAGACTTAGCTCCCAACTACAACCATTCTTCAGCCATGATTCAGTGATGGCCACAACATCATACCTGACAATCTGTAAAAGTGCAACAAGATCATCCACCTTATTTCTTATACTCCGTGCATTGAGATATAATACTTTGAGTACTGTGTTTGCTACCCTTTTTGATTCTGATCCCTAATGCACTGATACTCACCCTGCTGGCTGCAATTTTCTCCTATCATCTGCCTGCCCTTCCTGACAGTCTAACTGCATACTATCTTTGCTTTTTTACCATCCGTCCTATCCTGAGTCCCTTCACTCCGGTTCCCACACCCCTGCCAAATTAGTTTAAACCCTCCCCAACAGCTCTAACAATCCTGCCTACAAGAATACTGGTCCCCTTCGGGTTTAGGTGCAACCTGTCATTTTTGTACAGGTTATTACTCCGCCAGAAGTGATCCCAATGATCCAATAACCCAAAACCTTAAGGTGAATACTAACCCCCTCCCCATTCTGACATGTCTTTTTCGCTGTCTAATTTATTGAAATAAAATTTAATTCTTGCCTTTAAATTTACTTGTCACCTGAATGATATATTTCTCTTTCACTATTAGTGAGCTCCCTGTTATATTACCTAGATTTATTTCAAGAGCAGTTTCTTTGAGCTGATAACAGAAATCTATGTGCATTCAGCAGAATTCACCAGTTTTGCATTAAGAAATCAACTGATTTTGTGGAGGATTCTTAGAAAAGTCTATTTTGGTCAGCCCTATTGAAGGAATAGTTTTACAGGTTGAGTTCCCCGTATCTGAAATTCTGAAATCCGAAATATTTTTGAATGCTGACATGACATCACAAATGAAAAATCCCACAAGGCGCTGGTAAGGTTCCCAGGCGATGTACAGGTCTCTGCGCACCACTGAAAGCTCTGGGAAATGACCCCATATATGTAATGAACATAAATTAATGAAAAATAGAAAAACGCTGCATAAAATGAAAAATGAATATCTTGATCATGTATTGAGAGAGTTGATTCGTCAACATTGGCGGGAACATATGCCACTTAACGGTATGCTGATCATGAAATAAGCAAAGATCTGTCACAAAAAACTGGAAATTGCAGGTAATCATGAAAATTCAGAAGCTGGTTGCAGAAAAATAAGAAAAGGCAATCACATTAAATTTTTAAAGCTTCTGCAGGAAACAGGAGAGAAATTAATTTGAGTTTGTTGAATTCGTTGCTGATGAAAATCTAACACCTGAACAAGTCTACAATGCTGATTGTTTTTATACCTTATATCAACTTTTTTAAAAAAAAGTAAAATGCAGATACAATTGTACTGTAACCTTTTACTCAAAACATGGCATGTAGGTGGAGACTGAAAGCTTGCTGTGGTTTGTTGTTAATTGCCAATTCAGATATTCTCTCGATGCTGCTGTGCTGCTTTTGTTACCCTGAACATGTGGTATTTTAATTATATTAATGGTAAGAATTTTTTTACTGTTAAGTATATATGTGTGATGTGAGACAAAGACTGCCGACCAACATGATGGCGATCCCAAGCATCGTATCTACCTGCTGTCACCTGAATGCAATGAAAAGAAGCAGAAATAAATGAAAACAATTGAAAGATGGAAATTAAAGTTAAGAGAAATGGAAGGAAATGAAAAAGATAGAATCTGAAAAGTAGCAAAAGAATATGAGTGATGTTAAAACGATAAATTGGTATATTGGTTTATTATTACCACATGTACCTAGGTACAATGAAAACCTTGTCTTGTGTAGCATTCATACAAATCAATTCATTACAACAGTACATTGAGGTAGTACAAGGTAAAACAATAGCAGAATATAGAAAGTGCAGTACAGGTAGAGAAATCAAATCAAAGGTCATAATGAGGTGGATTGAGAGGTTGTGAGTCCATTTTATCATACTAGGGAAACAGTTAATAGCCCTATAACAGTGTGATAGAAACTATGCTTGATCCTGGTGGTACGTGCTTTCAGGCTTCTCTATCTTCAGCCTGATGAGAGGAAAAAAGAGAGAATGTCTGGATTGGCGTGCGGATTTTGATTATGCTGGCTGTTTCAATAAGGCAATGGACTAAACTGGTTTCTGTAATGTGCTGAGTTACGTTGCCAACAGAAAGTGTGTTGTCATTTTCACACTATCTCCAGTACATTCTTAGGTATGTTGGCTATTAATACAAATGACACACTGCATGTTTCAATGTATATGTGATAAATATATCTCAATCTGTGTCTACAACTCTCTGCATTTTCTTGTTGTCACACCAAGCCATGATGCATCCGCATAAGTTACTTTCTATAGTACACCAATTTAAAAAAAATTGAGGTCAAAGGGGACGTGCCAAATTTCTTTCATTGAGGCGCTATTGAGATTTCTTGCTTGGGACACTATATTGAGTGCCATGCAGAATTAATACAACCTTTACAAAAGTAATCAAGCAAATGTTTTCTCACTCTTTATTAAAGTTCACTGGCATAGTTCTCATGAGATATCAGAGTAACATATTTATGAATCTATTTAGTCTAAAAAGCAATTTATTAGTCTCTGATTTTTAATTAGTTCCATGTATTGTTTAATTGATGGCTTTTGTTTATCTAGCTGAACTCTTTGAAAAAACAACTGGAAAATAAGAACATCTCTGCTGAAGAACTGAATCAAGAGGTATAGAATTCAAAAATATATAACATAATTGTGTGAGGAATATAGTCCTAGGAAGTTCTACGTATGTACAGGTTTTAAAAAATGGTGTGCAGTTAAGAATGGGTTTAACCTAGTGGAGAGCAATTATGTCTCCTTTTCTGCACCTCCTTGCACCCTGTGGAGAATTGACTAATTGCCACTGGAATATTTATTAGTGTAAGAAACATTTTTACCGGCATTAAAGATTCCCATATAAAGCCAGCAATAGACAAGTGCCTAACGTTCATTTCAATTTCACTTCTTTGCTTATCTATAGAACAACCTTTACTGACTACGTTTTCCTACATTCAATGCAAAGAACAGCTACTCAAATTACTTTAGTTGAACACACTGAGATCCCACTTCCCTACAGGTTCAGATGTTAATCTGGAGCATTTCAGATTGTTCCATCATAGGTGAAAAACATTAGTATTCGCTTACTGAACTGTTTGAAGGATGAGGCTTTTCAATTCTTCTCTCAATTCATCTGTCTCCACTGCATCTGCTCTCAGGCTGAGGTTTTTCATTCCTTCTCTCAATTTCTCTATCTCTGCCACATCTGCTCTCAGGATAAGACTTTTCAATTCAGAATGAAGGAGATGTCATCCTCCTTCAAGGAAAGGGGCTGCCCTTTCTCCACTATCAACACTGCCCTCAACCGCATCTTTTCCATTTCGCACATGTCTACCCTCACCCCATCCTCCCGCCACCCCACCAAGGATAGGGTTCCACTTGTCCTCACTTACCTCCCCACCAGCCTCTGCATTCAGCACATAATTCTCCGTAACTTTCTGCCATCTCCAATGGGATTCCATCACCAAGCACGTTTCCTCCCTCACCCCACTTTCTACTTTACGCAGGGATCACACCCTACGCAACTCCCTTGTCTATTCATCCCACCCCACTGATCTCCCTCTTGGCACTTACCCTTACAAGTGAAACAAGTGCTACACCTGCCCCTACAGCACCTCCCTTGCTACTATTCAGGGCCTCAATCTGTCTGGCAGAACTTGACATCAATCTCAATAATTTCTCCTTTGTCTCCTCCCACTTCCTTTGAACAAAAGGTGTAGCCATGGACACTCGCATGGGTCCCAGCTATGCCTGCCTGTTTGTTAGCTAAGTGGAACGGTCTACGTTCCAAGCCGGTGTCTGGTGTCACTCCCCAGCTTTTCCTACACTGCATCTACGATTTCATTGGTGCTGTTTCCTGCATCCACGTGGAGCTTGTTGTCTTCATCAACTTTGCCTCCAACTTCCACCCTGCTGTCAAATCTACCTGGTCCATTTCTGCTTCCTCTCTTCCCTTTCTCAATCACTCTGTCTCTATCTCTAGAACTTATCTACTGATGTGTATTATAAACCCACAGACTCTCACAGCTACCTGGACTACTTGTAAATATGCCATCCCTTCTGTTAATTCCTCTGTTTCCACCACGTCTTCTCTCAGGATGAGGCTTTTCATTCCAGTACTAAGGAGATGTCCTCCCTCTTCAAAGAAAGGGGCTTCCTTTCCTCCACCATCAACACTGCCCTCAACCGCATCTCTTGCATTTCACGCACATCTGCCCTCATCCTCCTGCCTCCCCACCAGGGATAGGGTTCCTTTTGTTCTCACCTACCACTCCTCCAGCCTCCGCGTCCTGCACATAATTCTCTGTAAGTTCCAGCATCTCCAATGGGATCCCACTACCAAACACATCTTTTCCCCCCTCCCCACTTTCTGCTTTCCTCGGGAATCGCTCCCTACGTCACTCCCTTGTCCATTTGTCCCACCCGACTGATCTCCCTCCTGGCACTTATCCTTGCAAGTGGAACAATTGCTACACCTGCCCCTATACCTCCTCCCTCACTACCATACAGGGCCCCGAATAGTTCTTCTAGGTGAGGCAACACTTCACCTGAGAGTCTGTTGGGGCCATCTACTGTATCTGGTGCTACCGGTGTGGCCTCCTGTATATCAGTGAGACCTTACGTGGATTGGGAGACTGCTTCACTGAGCACCTACGCTCCATCCACCAGAAAAAGCGAGATCTCCCATTCGCCACCCATTTTAATCCATTTCCCATTCCTATTCAAATATGCCATTCCATGCAAACACGAGGAATTCTGCAGATGCTAGAAATTCAAGCAACACACATCAAAGTTGCTGGTGAATGCAGCAGGCCAGGCAGCATCTCTAGGAAGAGGTACAGTCGACGTTTTGGGCCGAGACCTTTTATCAGGACTAACTCTTACTAGCAAACCCTTACAGGCAAAATCTCTTACTAGTTCTTCCTTCAGTTAGTCCTAACGAAGGGTCTCGGCCCGAAACGTCAACTGTACCTCTTCCTAGAGATGCTGCTGCGCTCACCAGCAACTTTGATGTCAATCCATGGCCTCCTCTACTGCTGCAGTGAGGCCACACAGGTTAGAGAAGCAACACTTATTTCATCCAGGTAGCCTCCAACCTGATGGCATGAATATCGATTTCTAGAACTTCTGGTAATGGCCACCACCACTGCCCCCCCCCCCCCACCCCCGGCACCTCACCATTTCCCATCCCCTTTTCCCTCTCTTACCTTATTTCCTTGCCTGTACTCTCTGGTGCTCCTCCCCTCGTCTTTTTTTCCATGGTCTTCTGTCCTCTCCTATTAGATTTCCCCCTTCTCTGGCCCTATATCTCTTTCACCAATCAACTTCCCAGCTCTTTACCTCCCCTCCCCCCTCCTGGTTTCACCTATCACCTTGTGTTTCTTCCTTCCCTTCCCCCACCTTCTAACTCTGACTCCTCATTTTTTTTTCTCTAGTCCTGAGGAGGACTCTCACCCGAAACATCGACTATACTCTTTTCCATAGATGCTGCCTGGCTTGTCGAGATCCTCCAGAATTTGTGTGTGTTGCTTAGATTTCCAACATCTGCAGATGTTCTCTTGTTTGTAACTGTTTGAGGGCATAGTTTGAGATTCTATATTTGATGTAATTTGTCAATTGACTTAAGTTGAAATTCTAGGGCATGTTGATATTAAGTAGGAGGTATTTGATTCCTTGGAAGACATCGAGGTGGATACTATGAGAGGCAAGGAAGGAGATTTCTGAGACCTTGACTGTGATCTTTGAATCCTCTTAAGCCATAGGTGAGGTCCCACCAGACTGAAGTATAGCCAATGTTGTTCCTTTTGTCACGTACCCCATGATGGGAATAAAGAACCAGCAGAGATGAAAAATACTTTGGAGTCCAGTATTGCTATTAACTAATAATATTTATTAGTAACTATGCAATACAGTAATATAAATGTAGATAAATCAAACAGGTTAGCAATGATGTATATATATATATATATATAATGTAAGTAAATCAGTAAGTGTGGAAATATAAATGAAAAACCAAGCTTCTTTAAATCTAGGGGTGAAAAGATACAGTCTTACGATGATGAGTAAAGTTCAATTCAGTTCATGGTATTGTGTTGAGTAGTGATGGAGAGAGAGAGAGGGAGAGATTTGAGTCTTCAGGTGAGCTGGTGCCGTCGATCTTCTCGTTGTCCTCCGAAATCCTTTACAAGTCACCGACTGTGATTTCAACGAAGGGGACTGGTTTCCTGTGGTGGAGCTATCACCCAGGCAAGGATGGACACATGGACAACTCCTCACCGGTCACTGCCTTTTGTTTTCACTGCAAGAGCCACTGATTGATCTGCCTGATCGATCCTCCAAAAATCCTTTTCCTGCGGGCACAACAAAGCTCATTCAGTGTCCAAAACATGTGTCTGAGGTCAATATCATCTGACCTCCTATTTATCTTACCGTACTGGGTACCAACTGTCATTCAAATAACTCCTCCTTCCTTTCTCTGTGTAAGAAATGCACAAGCAGGTGAATGTTCTTGAGAAGTATAAACGTGCTGCCGGAAAATCATAACATCGATTGTCCATCAAATAATGCCGCCTTTGGTCACCATAGCAACTTATGAGCTGCTCGGTGCCATCTGCAACTCAGTAGGAATCCAAAAGTCTTGCCTTAAAGTGACAGTCCAACAGTTAATCTTCATCTCTCTCTCTCTTTTCAAAACAAGATATCGGTGGTAAATACCTCCCTCTCTCTCTTTTCAAAAGCACAGTCCTTAGGGGTAATCGAGTACAGTTCATAGGGGTAATTCAGGACCTCGTCACACTTTGGTTCAAAAGGGCAAAGGAAAAATTTGATGAAATTATAAACCAGTGAGTTTTGTGACGAAAGAGGGTTACAAAAGTACACATAGACTAAGATGTTAACTGTCCTGTGCTAGCACCAGTGGGATCAACAGTTGATCTGCCACCTGTCTTCAGGAGAGAGAGATAAGTAAGACAATGGAGCAGCATTTGGAAATTTTAATGAAGAGACGAGAGAGTTTAACGGAAGGAGACATCGGTCTGAGTATTGTCAAGACCGGCTCCTTTTGAACCCTGAACTGTTTGAAGTGTCATGGACAGGCGATACCCCAGCAGGGGAATAAAAAGGGACAGGTTCGCGAAGGCAATCGACACACGACTCCACAAGGTAACGAGACCCTGAAAGCGGTGTTCCCCCCCCTCCACTAGTTGGTGGGAGTTGTTGGAGGTCTGGTCGCGGGACCAGCCATAGATGCACAGGGTAGAAAGGTACGGATCGGCGGGAACCTGGTGTGTGTGTCCACCCTTGCCTGGGTGCCCGGTTCACCGCAGAAGAACGATCGTATCGGGAACAGAGGGGTCACAGTCGGTGACCTCAGAGGACATTACCAAGGATTCGCCCGAAAGCTAACTGCGAGGAATATCGAAGGTCTGTGTGGAATCCGTTTTGAATATTCATTCGCTTTCGCTCTCTCTCCTTTTTCCCCGCCCAACGGCACAACAGTGATTACTGCGAACTGAACTGAACTCAATTGAACTGAACTTTGCGTCACTTGAAACTGGTCATTTACCCCTAGACTGCGATAGAGCTTGATTGATCCTATTATCCTAGTTCTGTGTACATGTGTGTTTTATCGTTGCTGAACTGTTGCATTTATTATCCTTATGATTAGAGTCTGTGTTGCTTATTTCTTTAATAAAACTTTCTTAGTTCCAGTAATCCAGACTCCAACTAAGTGGTCCATTTCTGCTGGTTTGGCAACCCAGTTACGGGGTATGTAACAGTTTATAGTTGTCACCAGTGGTAGGGAAATTACAGGAGGTGATTCTTATGGACAGTACTTATTCACATTTGGAAAAATGTCACATTTTAAGGGAAAGTTAGCAGGCATTTTGTGGGACAGGTCCAGTCTCATAAAATTGATTGAGGTTTTTGAAGAACTAATGAAACTGATGGACAAGGGTAGACAGAGAATAGCAGGTGCTTTTTAATTTGGACAAGTGTGAGTTGGAGTACTATGTGCAGTCTGTTGGCCACATTAAGACTGAAGGCTTTGGAGAGTGTGCAGAAGAAATTCACCTGGATGTTGCCCGGATTGGACGGTATTAGTAGTTATAAGGAGAAGTTAAACAAGCTTAGATTGTTTTCTCTTTAGTATTGGAGGCTGAAGGGTGAATAAACAGGTGTATAAAATTATGAGAGAAATGTACAGAAAAATAGGGTAGATCGAGTCTTCCTAGGACTGAATTGCAAATACTAGAGGACATAAGTTTAAGGTGAGAGTGTGGAAGTTGTGGTAAGGCAAGGGTTAAAGACAACATCAAGTTGACAATGACTGCAGAGGTGTATAGTCAAACCCACACAAGGAAGACCTTTGAAGTGAGATTGCCAGAGCTTACTGCAGACGACAGGTGAGAATGACTGAGGCAGTGTGTAATCAACCTAGAAGAATATAGTTTCCCTTTACAATTTGATTTGCCAGAGACAGATGAGATAGGTATAACATAAGGATGTGAAATAGACCCAACAACTAAGGGACAATTGCTTTAATAACTTCAAAGTACCATCATGACTTTCAACATCTCTTGTGAATAACGATTGATCTTGAAAGTAAGGAATTCAAGCATCTACAATTTACCAATATCCATAATTGATGAACCAATTCTGTATAAAAATAGCAGTTTTTTGATCAGCTTTCAGAACTGTGTGGGTGACATGGGCCATGCTGTTCTCCTTATGCACAAGTAAAATAAAAATATGTTTTAGTCATAAGAATGCATGTGTTCTAGACCTAGTTATTTTAGGTTATTTTATTATTGGCGATGACGAGGAGGAGTGTTCAAAGATGTTGAAGGCAAGGTTTTTATTTACACAAAGTGTGGCAGGTGCCTGGATGTCCTGAGACATGAGGGGTGGTAGAAGCAGATATAAAAGTTGCATTTAAGAGACAATGAGACAGGTACAGGCAAGGAGTAGAGGCATACTGATCATGTGCAGGCATATGGGATTGGCATCATGGTTAGCTTACCTATGGTGATCTGAAGGGCCTTTTGCTGTACTGTATTGTTCTGCATTCTATATTAACTGCTAATAACAGATGGAAAAAAGTAGTAGCAGAACAGTGTGCTTCTGGGTGGTTTTTATGTGTTTTTATTCTTTTATTAGGGTTCATTAGTGCGCATGCACCGGTCATGCATGCAGCCTGTTACAGCCGTTCTGATCAGTATTCTTACTTTTTTCTTCTTACTTTTTAACTTCCGTTATTTTTTGTATTTTTTTTCACGGTAACACGTTGAAGCTGCACCCTCTCTAACATGCTGGTAGAGAGAGTTTTATTTGGGTTTTTAGCGCTGGAAATAGTTACATTCTGACACGTCTCATTAGCGGGACAGAAGCATGGTCACATTGTTTATTCCAGGGACCAGCTGCTTGCGCTTATGCCGGCCGGTTTAGCGACACCCCTGCTGAAATCTGGAGGAAAACACACAGAGGATGCAGTGAGGGATCACAAAGTCGGGGAAAGAGGACCAGGTCGAGACAACAGAGACTTATGGAGAAGAAGAGTTTGGTGGGTAATAAAATGGACGAGTTCACGGCGCTAGCCAGGCGTCAGAGAACATTTCAGGAGTGCAATGTTATGTGTTTCACTGGAACAGGGCTACACGAGGACATACCCGATCAAAACTTTTCCAGACCATTCAGGCTGACCGGAAGTGCACTGAGAGTGATAAACATAAAGGAGTTGGGTGCTTACTGTTCTGGTTAACAACAGATGGTGCAATCCGGGTCATATTACGATCGAGGAACGTGTTTGTAGACCAGATATTGAACTTTTTACTGTTGGACTTTGGTTGTATTCCACCGAGATACAACACTGGGCATCATGGGAGGTCTGGCCATCGAACTTGCAGCTCCTCCCGTGGAGGGTCAGACACCCTGAGCCAATAGACTGGTCCTGGACTTATTTTCCATCTGGCATAGTTTGCATTTTGTTGTTTGATTGTTTGTGATTTTTGTATTGCTATATTTATGCTCTATTCTTGGTTGGTGCAGCTGTAACGAAACCCAATTTCCCTCGGGATCAATAAAGTATATCGATCTATCTACCTATCTATTATTTGCATAATCAATCACCATTCACAGTACGATAATGATAAATGATAATGAATAATAAACTTAGAGCATGGAACTACAACGTTTTGGCCATTACATAAACTTGGCTATCACAAGAGCAGGAATGGCTGCTGGTTAGTAAGGGATTTCAAAAAGGGTGGAGGTGGGTGTTAAAGAGATGGGGGATTGGCATAACTAATCAGGGATAGTATCACAGCAGAAAGGGATGGCATTGTGGAGAGATTGTTTACTGCATCAGTGTTGGTGGAAGGCAGAAACATATGAGGAACAATTATTCTAATGAGATTGGCATTAGCGGCGGACCAATTGATTGGCATTAGCAGTGGACCAGTCGATTCACAGACAGAGAGAACTTTGAACAAGTCGGGGAGAAGAGTTTAAAAAAGGAGCATTTTGCAGGGCTCAGCACATTAGTGGCGGACCAATCAATTCGCAGAGAGAGCTTCACACAGGTCAGGGAGAAGAGTTTAAAAAAGGAGTGTTTTGAGGGGCTCAGCACACTAGCGGCAGACCAATGGATTCTTGATTCATTAGCAGAAGCAAATAAAAGTAAAGCAGGGTCATTGTGTGAGTGGCCCAGTGTAGGAGTGGGAACTTGAGGCTTTGTCTCAAGAGGTTTTGGTCAGGAGACCCAGGTTCGAGATATCTTGTTTGACCTGCAGAGGAATTTGCAGTGGGAGGGTAAAGATCCAGTTGTCATGGTTCATGTGGGTACCAACAACATGGATAGAATGAGGAAAGAGGTTCTGCTGAGGGAATTTGAGCAACTAGGGACTAAATTAAAAAGCAGAACCAAAAAGGTGGTAATCTCTGGATTCCTACCTGAGCCACATGCAAATTGATATAGGGTCAAGAAGATTAGAGAGTTAAATGTGTGACTCAAGGATTGGTGTGGGAGAAGTGGGTTTGAATTCATGGGAAATTGGCACCATTATTGGGGAAGGAGGAAGCTGTACCAATGGGATGGGCTCCACCTGAACTGTAATGGAACCTGGATCCTCGAAAATCACATAACTAGGACTGTAGATATGGCTTCAAACTAAATAGTAGGGGGTGAGTTCAACAGATTGGAGAAGTATGAATAAAGTAAAAGAGAAAAGCGTGGATAAAGCTAAAGTAAAAACAGGAGATAAAAAAGAGAAAAGTAAGAGTGGAGTGAAGAAAAGTCAAGTGCAAAAGAGAAAAAGATTACAAGATTTTAAAAGCACATTGAGTGTAAGGGCAGTTTATCTGAATGCCCACAGTATTCGAAACAAGGTCAGTGAACTGTTGCTCTAATCAGTAGAAAGAGGTATGGTTTAGTGCCACTACAGAAACGTGGTTGCAGCGTGGAGAGGATTGGGAATTAAATATCCAAGGATATCAGGTAATACGGAAGGATAGGCAGGAAGGTAAGGGAGGTGGGGTAGTGCTCTTAATTAAAGATGAGATCAGGACGATAGTGAGAGACAATATGAGATCTAATGCTGAATCTATCTGGGTAGAGATTAGGAATAGTAAAGGGAAAAAAAAATACTGGTGGGATTTGTCTATTGGCCAGATGAATAACATTACAGTGGCACAGGCAATAAAGAGAGAAATATCTGAGGCATGTAAGAATGGAATAGCAGTTATCATGGGGGACTTTAACTTGCACATAGATTGGGTGAATCAAGTTGGTGGAGGCTGTCTTGAGGACTTCATAGAACGCACCTGTGATGGCTTTCTTGAACAACGTCTTGAACCTACAAAGGAACATGCTATCTTAGATCTGGTCCTGTGCAATAAGACAGGTGAAATTAGTGATCTTGTTGTTAGGGATGCTCTTGGAAAGAGTGATCATAGTATGATTGAGTTTCTCATACAAATGGAGGTTGCAATAGTTTGATCAAAAACCAGTGTATTATGCTTGAACAATGGAAACTACAATGAGATAAGGAACGATTTGGCTAGTGTAGACGGGAAACACAAGCTATATGGTGGGATGTTTGAGGAACAGTGGAAGGTTTTCAAAGAGATTTATCACAGTGCTCAACAAAAGTATATTTCAGTTAAAAGCAACAACAGTAAGAGTGGGGAGAGCCAGCCTTGGATAACTAAGAAAATAAAAGAAGGCATCAAACTAAAAGCTTGTGTGTACAAAGTTGCCAAGAGTAATGGGAAACTGGAAGATTGGGAAGACTTTATAAAGCAACGAAGAGCCACAAATCGAGCAATAAAGAAAGGGAAGATATTTTATAAAAATAAACTAGCAAATAAAATAGATAGTAAAAGTTTTTATAATTATATAAAGTGGAAAAGGGCGGCTAAAGTAAATGTAGGTCCCTTGGAGGATGAGAAGAAGGATTTGATATTGGGTAATCAGGAAATGGCAGAGACTTTGAATGACTATTTTGTGTTGGTCTTCATGGTGGAGGACACATCTATCATGCCAAAAAAAGATGTTATGGGTGCAATGAGAAGTGAGAATCTCGATACAATAGCTATCACTAAAGAGGTAGTGCTTAGCAAACTTGTGGGCCTGAAGATAGATAAGTCCCTTGGTCCTGATGGAATGCATCCCAGGGTACTGAAAGAAATGGCAGAAGTTATAGTAGAAGCTTTGGTGATGATTTACCAAAATTCTCTGGATTCTGGGCAGGTCCTAGCGGATTGGAAGATGGGGAATGTTATGCCACTGTTCATAAAAGAATGTAGGCAGCAAAAGGCAGGTAACCATAGGCCAGTTAGTTTAACATCTGTAGTTGGGAAAATGCTTGAAGCTATTGTTAAAGAAGAAATAGCGAGGCATCTGGAAAGAAATGGATCCTTCAGGCATACGCAGCATGGATTCAGCAAAAGCAGATCCTGTTTGACAAACTTATTGGAGTTCTTTGAGGATATAATGAGCGCAGTGGATAGAGGGGAACAGATGGACATTATTTACTTCGATTTCCAGAAGGTGTTCGATAAGGTGCCGCATAAAAGACTTATCAATAAGATAAGGATGCATAGAGTTAGGGGTGATGTATTAGCATGGATAGAGGAATGGTTAAGTAATAGAAAGCAGAAAGTTGGGATACATGGGTGTTACTCTGGTTGGCAATCAGTGGTGAGCGGTGTGCCGCAGGGGTCAGTGCTGGGCCTGCAACTGTTCACAATATGCATTAACAATCTGGAAGATGTGTAGTGTATCTAAGTTTGCTGATGATACTAAATTGAGTGGAAAGGCCATTTGTGCAGAAGATATGGATAGTCTGCTGAGAGATATAGATAGATTAAGTGAGTGTGCAAGGGTCTGCCAGATGGAGTAAAATGTTGGTAAATGCAAGGTCATCCACTTTGGAAGGAAAAATGGAAGAGCAAATTATTACTTAAATGGTAAAAAATTGTAGCATACCGTTGTGCAGAGAGACTTGGGAGTGCTTGTGCATGAATCACAAAAGGTTGGTTTGCAGGTGCAGCAGGCTATCAAGAAGGCAAATGGAATGTTGGCCTTCATTGCTAGAGGGATTGAATTTAAGAGCAGGGTTCTTCCAGATTTTTGTGTGTTGCTCCAGTCTCTTGCAATCTCTTGTCTCTCAATACTACGTCATTCTGCTGTGTGCATTCAAGTAATTTTATCCTTGAATTATTTTTGTAATCCCTAGCTTTACCTGTCAAATTATTCTTTGATTTGTACTCAATATAGATTCTTGTCACATTGTTTATTTTCCTTAATAGTACCGATCTCTTAGCCTTGTCTCTGCTCTTTAATCCACCATATTTTTCCAACTTTGATTCTTTGCCTTCACTATCTAGTGTTAAGTCATTTCCATATCCCTTGCTGTAAAACTCTGCACCTTAACTATTGCAGTGTCACACAAGCAGCAAGAACCTACTTTTGCAACACCAAATTTAGAACCATACATTAATTTCTCCAGTTTTATTTGCCCATCTGCCAATCTTCCCATGGCTCAGGTAATAATCCAGAGATAGTTACCTTCAAAATTCTGTGCCTTTATTCAGTGCCTAGATCCTCAAGCAGACAATGCAGTAACTAATTCTATGTCCTCCATAAAAGTTGATGTCTACAGGTATCACAATGACAGGACCTTCTCCCACTTACTGTATCTTCTTCTCTAACCCTGAGAGACTTCTGGTTAAT
Source organism: Mobula hypostoma (assembly GCF_963921235.1). Taxonomy (NCBI): domain Eukaryota; kingdom Metazoa; phylum Chordata; class Chondrichthyes; order Myliobatiformes; family Myliobatidae; genus Mobula; species Mobula hypostoma. Next base: position 117,648,696 of record NC_086099.1, on the reverse strand, counting down.
AAATTTATCCACTCTGCAGCCTCTGTTCTCCTTGAAACAAACTGAGTAAACCTCAAATCCAGCTAACAGTTGCAAAAGATGCGTCTCTGGCATTCTAGAGTTTTAGTATTCTCTTCTTTCTTATTGCTACATTTATGACCACAGACAAAATCAGAAAACACTATCTTTAAGGTGACATCCCTACCCCACTGTACAGAACTCCCAGATAACTCTCCTACATCATGATTTATCACTTAACTATAGCTTAGTCTTTAGTTTAATAACTGAGACAAAGCTTTTAGAGTAATAAATACTTATTACAGAAGAGTGCATGGTGTGCAAGAACTCCCTTGTGGTGCAGCTGTGAATATGAATTGTCCTACCATCCTTAATACAAATTAATTAAATGTGATTATTTTATACAATAAATGATTGTCCATATTTATATATTCTTATAATCTAAACAAAGTATGTGTTTTTAAACTTAGTCTTCTCTGTTGTGTGTGGAAAGTCAGAATTTTTAGGGTAATGGATGGGCTTCCAATGAAAAGATTGCTTCATCCTAGATAGCATCAAGCTTCTTAAACACAGTTGAAGTTGCAGTCATGCAGGCAAATGGAGACTGTCATGTTGCTGACCTATCCCGTATACCTGGTAAGAAGTCTTAAGGTTGGGAGTAGATGATTCACTTACCACCTGTCCTGCCCCTCGACCTGCTTCTAGAAAGACAACGTTCAGTTCAGATACACTGTCCAAGTTCTTAAGCAGTAGTATCTCTTTCAGGATGCTGATTGGTAACACTTGGCAATGATAATTCCATTGAATATCAAAGGTAGGTGGTTTAACTGTTTCCTATTAGTGGTCATTGCCTGTATTTGTGTGGTGCAAATGTTATTTATCAGTTATCAACAGAAATTGAGCTAAGTTGAAACAAGCTAGAATGGTGTTTTGATAATAAAATCAAACTGTCTTTATAATATGACTTTTGTTCTAAGAAATTAAAATTACTTACACCCCTGTTGTCAATTCTTGCTTGAATTTTGTCCAGCTGTCGTGCCATGCAGGTGCACAGAGTTGCAAATGGAAATGAACATACTGCAATTGTTAGCAAGCATCTTCACTTCTGGCCTTATGAAGTAACATATTTGGTACAGCTGATCACCATCAATTATAAGGAAATTAGACATAGGCAACAAATGCTAGCCTTTGCAGTGGGCAATATCATATAAATGAACAAAAAAATTGGCTGTTTACTCTAATACCTCTTTATATAACTTGGTGTCATTTTTTTCTGTGACAGCACTCATGTTGAGCTTTACTGTAAGTACATATAAAGAAGCTGTGCTATTGTTAATAAAGTGACCCTGGGTATAGGACTAAATTTGGTTGGCTTGTGCCTTGCAACTTCCCAAAACATGTCCAAACATTATATCAGGCTTCACATCAGTCCCACAAAAATAATTTTTCACCTTTCATTGTATTTCTTTACAGGACCAAATGATTTAGTTCATGGGCAAACAGAAAGTGCTTGCTACAAACCCTTACCTTGCTCCATGTGTATGAATCTTATCTGAACTTTTGTTGAGCATAAAACATGTATTATTATTCTGCTCATTCATATTTATTATTTTATTCATTCCTCTTAATAGAATAAGAGTTTGAAAAAAAAGTTTGTGGAAGAAAGTAAGCAGTCTAGCATTTATAAAACTGAGGTATGTTTAATTAATGAAAATTAATTTTATTTGCAATAGGGGAAAATTGCTGGACTAAGTGAGTAACCTAATGTTAAATATCTCTTGCTCCTGGGGTTTGAATTAAACCCAGGCTAAAAGACTGAAATTCTTATGTTTTCTGTACATTATAAGATTCACTGTTTTCCAGTTGTCAACAGGTGTCTCAAATTTTATCTGATCACTATGACAGAAATGTGGTCAGTGGTAAGATAGTCCCTAGAAGAATGTTTGCACTACGCTGTCACATCTAGCATATTGAAAATGAAAATGATTTTTGGACTCATACGAAATGTCTGTGGTTATTCTTAGAAAAAAAAACTATTCAGTGGTCTCAAATATCTTTTATGTTCACACAGTTTTACATTTTTTCTGCTCTCCATCCTTCCACATCCTACAGTCCTCACCCCCACCCTTAAAATATTAATACATTTTCCTTTTAATTGTTGTTTTTATGTCTGATCTCACTGCCTTTGTAGATAGGAGATTTGATTTCCCTTATTGATTCTTTTATTATCATCTTAAATCTATGACCTTTCGTCTGTTTTGCCAACAGAAACATTTATTCTTTATCAAAACTCCCTTTAATATTGAATTCTTTTAAGAAATATTTATTTTACCCTCTTTTCTCTTTGGAGAGCAATTCATGCTTATTAAACAAGAGACAAGGAACTCAGTGGAACAACCAAGGTCCGTGAAGGGGCATGACAGCCCAGATTCCAGCATCTGCTGTGTCCTGTGTTCTATATTTATCAAATCAATAACTGCCTTATTCTTCTTGCTATTTTAAATCCCTATCCCTTTATCCAAGAACTTCATATCCTTACAATGCACCCCGGCTAAGGTTTAATTGGTGACATAAAATGTTTTGTACTCTAAACTGCTATTTATAAAGCCACTATTTGCAAGAATAATTAAAAAATAAAGAATTACATAGTTCCTAGTATCTGGCTCCAATGTAAGATTAAGTAGTATAAACTTGACCAAGATTGCTGAGGTAAGATTCCACCTCACAGTTCACATTCTTCCTTTAGTACAAGTAAAAATAATTCCACTGATCATCATGGGGAAATGCTTGAATGGTTGTAGATGGTCATTGGCAGGCACTTGTGTAATATGATGGTAATTTTCCCCTTATTATCCCAAGAATGAGAGTTTTGAAAACCCTTTCTTTAATCTGGGTATGAATTGCCTCCTTGTTGGAGTCATGAATCACCAAAATAGCGAACTCAGTTGAGTTTAAGGTAATTCGGCAAACCCTAACAGCACATTTACGCTCTTCTTCTACTTCCTCCGACTGCTGCTAAAAAGAGTACAAACTGTAAGCTCATTGTAGCATCCTTCATAAATATTTGGAGCAAACTTTGCAGGCTAAGAACTACCTAACAGAAGCCTGAACATGCTTGAAAAACAGTTTTGTAGCTGGACTTTGAGGGCCTACCTCAGAAATGCTATCCCAGGGATCACTAGATACTTTAAAGGTCATTTGTGGGAACCCTGCTAGAGGGTGTGGATTTTTTTTATTAGTTTTTCAGGATCTGAGCATCACTGGTAATACCAGCAATTATTACTGTAATTGCCTCTGAGAAGCTGTTAGTGAACTGATCATTGAACTGCTACAGTTCTTCTAGTTAAGAAACTCTCACAGAGTTTTAAATATGGAATTCCAGCATTCAGATCTAGTGCTAATGAAAGATCAGAAATGTATTTCCAAACCAGGATAGACTAGAAGGGTACCTGCAGGAGGTAGTTCCCATGACCCATGTTCTTCTTGGGAGATGTAGTTGCAACAGCTAGGCGAGTAACTACTCTGTGCAGCATCCACAAAGTGCATTGTAGATCCACAGTACATTTTGTAAACTGTACACACTGCACAATGCACACTGGTAGTAGTGGAGGGAATAACTGCTTATGGTGGTAACAGGGTACCAATTGACTGGGCTGCTTTGTTTTAGATGATATTCAGTTTTCTGAGAGATGTTGGAGCCTCACTTATCCAAGCAAGTGGAGAATACAGTGGATTCTGGTTGATTGGTACATATTGAGACCAGCACATTTTGGCCCAATTGGCCAAAAATCCATGGAAATAGTTCAAAAGGTATAAAAAAGGACAAATACATAATACAAATTATGTATTTAAATAAATTACAGAATATATTAAAACACTATCAATACTACAACAGTACTATAAAGCTGTATTAGTTCCTTTTAGTTATGGCAGAATTCATCTAATGTATGCTACCATGTTCTTTTAATTGATTGGAAATAAACAAAAAACAGCGTGGCCACCTTGTGCAGATAATATCTGTCTTCATACAATGCTTTTGATGACTGCATTCTCCAAATCTTCATTTTCATTGTAACATTCAACATGATTGTCTATACCTACAAATTCTTCACAGTTCTTTACTCATTAAGTAGTGAGTCATATCATTTTCATTCCAAGCCATTTCTGGCATAACCAAGCGTGAATGGTTGAAGCCGCGGTCAGCAAAATAGTTCTGAATTATTGTAATGTTTATTTCTCGCCAATTATCATTGACCAATATCATTGCTTTTTGAACACAAACCCACGCAACGATTTAAAAACTGTTCACTCTCAGCATGGTGTAGTGTCTAACACTCACACAAGTCATATGACTGATGCTAGTTAGAAACCGTTTGCCTACAGTCTTCTGTCCCAATTAAATAGCATAGTGTCCCAAATAAATGAAGGGAATCATGGCAATTTTCTTGATTAGTTTTTGTTCTTTATGAGTTGTCCCTTATAAGCAGCTGCTCTGATTAACCGATGAACAACAGGAATTCTGCAGATGCTGGAAATTCAAGCAACACACATCAAAGTTGCTGGTGAACGCAGCAGGCCAGGCAGCATCTGTAGGAAGAGGTGCAGTCAACGTTTCAGACCGAGACCCTTCATCAGGACTAACTGAAGGAAGAGTGAGTAAGGGATTTGAAAGTAGGAGGGGGAGGGATAGAGCCAAGAGCTGGACAGGTGATAGGCAAAAGGGGATACGAGAGGATCATGGGGCAGGAGGTTCGGGAAGAAAGAAAAGGGGGGGGGACCCAGAGGATGGGCAAGAGGTATACTCAGAGGGACAGAGGGAGAAAAAGGAGAGTGAGAGGAAGAATGTGTGCATAAAAATAAGTAACAGATGGGATACGAGGGGGAGGTGGGGCCTTAGCGGAAGTTAGAGAAGTCGATGTTCATGCCATCAGGTTGGAGGCTACCCAGACGGAATATAAGGTATTGTTCCTCCAACCTGAGTGTGGCTTCATCTTTACAGTAGAGGAGGCCGTGGATAGACATGTCAGAATGTGAATGGGATGTGGAATTAAAATGTGTGGCCACTGGGAGATCCTGCTTTCTCTGGCGGACAGAGCGTAGATGTTCAGCAAAGCGGTCTCCCAGTCTGCGTCGGGTCTCGCCAATATATAAAAGGCCACATCGCTTGTCCATTCGTCCCCCCCATCCCTCCCCACTGATCTCCCTCCTGGCACTTATCCGTGTAAGCGGAACAAGTGCTACACATGCTCTTACACTTCCTCCCTTACCAGCATTCAGGGCCCCAAACAGTCCTTTCAGGTGAGGCAACACTTCACCTGTGAGTCGACTGGGGTGATATACTGCGTCCGGTGCTCCCGATGTGGCCTTTTATATATTGGCGAGACCCGACGCAGACTGGGAGACCGCTTTGCTGAACATCTATGGTCTGTCCGCCAGAGAAAGCAGGATCTCCCAGTGGCCACACATTTTAATTCCACATCCCATTCCCATTCTGACATGTCTATCTACGGCCTCCTCTACTGTAAAGATGAAGCCACATTCAGGTTGGAGGAACAACACCTTATATTCCGTCTGGGTAGCCTCCAACCTGATGGCATGAACATCGACTTCTCTAACTTCCGCTAAGGCCCCACCTCCCCCTCGTACCCCATCTGTTACTTATTTTTATGCACACATTCTTCCTCTCACTCTCCTTTTTCTCCCTCTGTCCCTCTGAATATACCTCTTGCCCATCCTCTGGGTCCCCCCCCCCTTGTCTTTCTTCCCGGACCTCCTGTCCCATTATCCTCTCGTATCCCCTTTTGCCAATCACCTGTCCAGCTCTTGGCTCTATCCCTCCCCCTCCTGTCTTCTCCTATCATTTTGGATCTCCCCTCCCCCTCCTACTTTCAAATCCCTTACTCACTCTTCCTTCAGTTAGTCCTGACGAAGGGTCTCGGCCTGAAACGTCGACTGTACCTCTTCCTACAGATGCTGCCTGGCCTGCTGCATTCACCAGCAACTTTGATGTGTGTTGCCTGATTAACCGATGGCCCAGTTAATCAGAATCCACCATATTCTCTAAAATTCTTGATTAGTGCTCATGGATGATTGAAAGTCTCTGGGGAGTCGGAAGATGAATTACTCATTGCAATATACCAGCCTCTGACCTGATTTTGTAGCCACAGTGTTTATGCAGCTGATGTAATTGAGTATCTGGTCAGTGGTAATGCCCTGGATGCTGATGATGATGAAGTTGATGATGATTTTGCATGGCGTGTCAAAGATAGGTGGTTAGACACTTATTAGAAATGGTCATCATCCCCCACATCCACTGCAATCTGTTGAAGACTCCTTTAACATCCTCTAATTACTCCAACAATTCTTGCTGGCTTCTCAAACTATCTAGGTTTCTGATTGTACCTTTGTAGCTTAACAGGGTGAAGTTAAGTGTCAGCTACAATACAATGTCATTGTATTATAGTAATAGAATAGTCCATTTGACCCTTAGTGTTTATGTACCAAAACTGGAACTATTTTAGTTACTCCCACTTTCAAGTTCTTGGTCCATAATTTTGCAGTTTAAAGTATTCACCTATGTATGTTTTAAATGTGAGGGTTGCTTTTTTCGTCCACCACTATTTCAGACATTGAGTTCCAGATCCCCACCACCTTTTTGACTGGGAAAGTATCCTCAACTTCCTTCTCATCCTTCCACTAATTAACTTTATATCCTCTCTCTGGTAAGAGAAATAGTCTTTCTTAAACTTGTCTAGACCATTTGTAATTGAGTACAACTCATTGGAATATTCTGTCAAACAACAGGAATTCTGCAGATGCTGGAAATTCAAGCAACATACATCAAAGTTGCTGGTGAACGCAGCAGGCCAAGCAGCATCTATAGGAAGAGGCGCAGTCGACGTTTCAGGCCGAGACCCTTCGTCAGGACTAACAGAAGGAAGAGTGAGTAAGGGATTTGAAAGCTGGAGGGGGAGGGGGAGATGCAAAATGATAGGAGAAGACAGGAGGGGGAGGGATAGAGCCGAGAGCTGGACAGGTGATAGGCAAAAGGGGATACAAGAGGATCATGGGACAGGAGGCCTAGGGAGAAAGACGGGGGGGGGGTGACCCAGAGGATGGGCAAGAGGTATATTCAGAGGGACAGAGGGAGAAAAAGGAGAGTGAGAGAAAGAATGTGTGCATAAAAATGAGTAACAGCTGGGGTACGAGGGGGAGGTGGGGCCTAGCGGAAGTTAGAGAAGTCAATGTTCATGCCATCAGGTTGGAGGCTACCCAGACGGAATATAAGGTGTTGTTCCCATTTTAATTCCACATCCCATTCCCATTCTGACATGTCTATCCACGGCCTCCTCTACTGTAAAGATGAAGCCACACTCAGGTTGGAGGAACAACACCTTATATTCCGTCTGGGTAGCCTCCAACCTGATGGCATGAACATTGACTTCTCTAACTTCCGCTAGGCCCCACCTCCCCCTCGTACCCCAGCTGTTACTCATTTTTATGCACACATTCTTTCTCTCACTCTCCTTTTTCTCCCTCTGTCCCTCTGAATATACCTCTTGCCCATCCTCTGGGTCACCCCCCCCCATCTTTCTCCCTAGGCCTCCTGTCCCATGATCCTCTCGTATCCCCTTTTGCCTATCACCTGTCCAGCTCTCGGCTCTATCCCTCCCCCTCCTGTCTTCTCCTATCATTTTGCATCTCCCCCTCCCCCTCCAGCTTTCAAATCCCTTACTCACTCTTCCTTCAGTTAGTCCTGACGAAGGGTCTCGGCCTGAAACGTCGACTGCGCCTCTTCCTATAGATGCTGCTTGGCCTGCTGCGTTCACCAGCAACTTTGAGGAATATTCTGTCAATCTCTTTTCTACCACGGAAAACCCAGTTAAGTGAGCTGCCCTTTGTACCATAATTCTCCAACATGACAACATTTCACAAATCACTTACCCCATTTTATAGTATATTTTTCTCACAGTGTGGAGGCCAGGACCTTATAGGAATGGCCTGAGTAGTGTTTTGTACAGTTCTGGGAACAGTTTACTGTTTTTATACTTTTATGAACATTAATATTCAACAGTTTCTTATCTGTCATTCCTGCAATGTTCAGTGGTTCATGGACATGCTCTAAAAAATTCTTTTTTTTCTTTATATTATTTGCTATATTAAAATCTGTTATCAAATCAAGTTTGATTATTATTCAAGCATACATGAATACAGCCAAATGAAACAGCGTTCCTTTGAGGCCAAGGTACAAAACAAGGTGATCTTCATCAAGGGAATGGATATGGAAGTCGTCTGGGACTACAATTATCTGAGAACTCACCTGGATAATAAATTGGAGCGGACTGAAAGTACAAGGGCTCTGTACAAGAAGGGACAGAGCTGACTACTTCCTGAGGAGACTCTAGTCATTCAACTTCTACAGTACTATGCTGCAGATGTTCTACGATTCAATGGTTGCCAGTATTCTATTCTATTCTGTAGTCTGCTGGGGCAGCACGGTGAGAGCAGCTGATGTCAAGAAGATTGATAAGTTCAGCAGGAAGGCTGGTTCTGTTCTGAGGGGTAGAACTGGATTCCCTGATGGTTGTATCTGAGAGGAGGATGCTGCAGAAACTACAGAGCATAATGGACAATTCCTCTCACCGCATCCATGACATACTGGACAAATAGAGGAGCACCTTTAGTAAAAGACTGAGGTGCACCACTGAACACCACAGGAGATCCTTTCTCCCTGTGTCTATAAGACTCTACAACCCTTCCTTAAGTATATAACTATATGGTTTCATTGCACTTCCGTATCTTGCACTTGTTACTTTTTAATGCACATTTTTTCATACCTCAATGTTTACATTTTATATTTTAAAGTATATATTTCTGACTGAGCAACCTTGCAGCAATAATTTCCTTCAGGATAAATAAAGATTTATCTCATCTTATACATGGCACATTCAAAATAGCAATCCTCAGGATTGATAGCAAGATCATTGGTGACTGTAGAGGCCAATTCTGGATTTGCAGACTCAGGTGCAGTAGGGGCAGGGGAACAGCTGGGATGTGGGCTCTTGGGTAGTAGGATCCTTCCTGTGTCTCCTCTTCTCTTCAGCAGTTGCTCTTCTGGATTCCTCAAAATTCTTGGCTGCCCTATAGATCAGCATTCTCTAGCGGTCTCTGTTACAAGCCGGCTGCTGCCACTTATTGACCACAATATTTACCTGAGAGAGCTGCTGCCTAAATTGGTCTTTGTATCTCTTGCGGGGGCTGGGGGGCACCACGATCTCTCTTGCCCTGAGAGAGTTCTCCATAGAGTACTACTTTCGGTAGCCTGGAGTTGCCCATGTGAGGCACATGGCCTGACCAGTGGAGCTGCCTGAGTAGCAAAGTGACTTCAGTGCATCTCTAGGAAGAGGTGCAGTCGACGTTTCAGGCCGAAACCCTTCGTCAGGACTAACTGAAGGAAGAGTGAGTAAGAGATTTGAAGTTGGAGGGGGAGGGGGAGATCCAAAATGATAAGAGAAGACAGGAGGGGGAGGGATGGAGCCAAGAGCTGGACAGGTGATTGGTAAAAGGGATACGAGAGGATCATGGGACAGGAGGTCTGGGAAGAAAGACAAGGGGGGGGGACCCAGAGGATGGGCAAGGGTTATATTCAGAGGGACAGAGGGAGAAAAAGGAGAGTGAGAGAAAGAATGTGTGTATAAAAGTAAGTAACAGATGGGGTACGAGGGGGAGGTGGGGCATTAGCCGAAGTTAGAGAAGTCGATGTTCATGCCATCAGGTTGGAGGCTACCCAGATGGAATATAAGGTGTTGTTCCTCCAACCTGAGTTTGGCTTCATCTTTACAGTAGAGGAGGCCGTGGATAGACATGTCAGAATGGGAATGGGATGTGGAATTAAAATGTGTGGCCACTGGGAGTCACGACGGTGTCCCGATGACTCCACTCGGAGTTAAGGGCCTTCTTCTTCACCACTCTCTGGGAAAAACAGTTTCTCCTCATCTCCTTCTTAAATCTTCTCCCCTGAATCTTGAGGCAATGTCCCCTAGTTCTAGTCTCACCTACCAATGGAAACAACTTTCCTACTTCTATCTTATCTATCCCTTTCGAAATTTTTTAATGTTTCTATAAGATCCCCTCTCATTCTTGTGAATTCCAGAGAGCATAGACCCAGGCGACTCAATCTCTCCTCATAGGTTAACCCCTTCATCTCTGGAATCAACCTGGTGAACCTCCTCTGCACTGCTTCCAAAGCCAGTATATCCTTCCTCAAGTATGGAGACCAAAACTGCACACAGTACTCCAGGTGCGGCCTCACCAGTACCCTGTATAGTTGCAGCATGACCTCCCTGCTCTTGAATTCAATCCCTCTAGCAATGAAGGCCAACAATCCGTTTGCCTTCTTAATAGCCTGTTCTACCTGCAAACCAACTTTTTGCGATTCATGCACAATCACTCCCAAGTACCTCTGCACAACAGCATGCTGCACTCTTTCACCATTTAAATAATAATGTGCTCTTCTATTATTCCTTCCAAAGTGGATGATCTCACATTTACCAATGATGTATTCCATCTGCCAGACCTTGGCCCACTCACTTAACCTATCCATATCCCTCTGCAGACTCTCCACATCCTCGGTACAATTTGCTTTTCCACTCAGTTTAGTGTCATCAGCAAATTTTGCTACGCTACACTCAGGCCCCTCTTCCAAATCATCAGTGTAAGTGGTAAACAGCTGCGGGCCCAGCACCGACCCCGCACCCCACTCACCACTGACTGCCAACCGGAGAAACACCCATTTATACCAACTCTCTGCCTTCTATTCGTTAACCAATCCACTGTCCATGCCAATACACTTCCTCTGACTCCATGCATCTGTATCTTATTTATAAGTGTCTTGTGCGGCACCTTATTGAACGCCTTCTGGAAATCCAAGTTTACGACATCTATCTGTTCCCCTCTATCCGCTGCACTCATTATGTCCTCAAAGAACTCCAGTAACTTTGTCAAACAGGACATGCCCTTTCTGAATCCATGCTGCATCTATCTAATGAAACTACTCCTTTCTAAATGTTTCACTCTTCCTTCCTTAATGACAGCTTCAAGCATTTTCCCAACTACAGATGTTAAGCTAACTGGCCTATAGTTGCCTATCTTTCGCCTACATCCTTTTTTTAAAAAGTGGCATGACATTTGCTGTCTTCCAATCCGCCGGGACCTGCCCAGAGTCCAGAGAATTTTGTTAAATGATTACCAACACGTTGACTATAACCTCCGCCAATTCCCTCAGCACTCTGGGATGCATCCCAGCAGGACCGGGGGACTTAGCTACCTTCAGGCCCTCTATTTTTCTCATCACTATCTCTTTAGTGACAGTGACTTTATCAAGGTCCTCACCTCCCATTTCGTCCATAACATCATTCTTTGGCATATTAGACATGTCCTCCACCATGAAGACCGACACAAAATAGTCAATCAATGCCTCAGCCATTTCCTTATCACCCAATATCAATTTCCCCTTCTCGTCTTCCAAGGGACTGATGTTGACTTTAGTCACCCTCTTCCGCTTTATATACTTATAAAAACTTTTGCTATCTGTTTTTATATTTTGTGCTACTTTACTTTCACACTCTACCTTCCCTTTCCTTATTTCTTGTTTAGTTGTTCTTTGTTGCTTTTTAAAGTTTTCCCAATCCTCCAGTCTCCCAGTACTCTTTGCAACTTTGTACACATGAGCTTTTAATTTGATGCTATCTTTTATTTCCTTAGTTATCCAAGGCTGGCTCTCCCCACACTTTCTGTCATTACTTTTGACTGGAATATACTTTTGTTGAGCGCTGAAAAATCTCTTTGAAAGTATTCCACTGTTCCTCAACTGTCCTACCAAATAGCCTGTTCTCCCAATCCACATCAGCCAACTCCTCCCTCATCCTGTTGTAGTCTTCCTTGTCCAAGCATAATGCACTAGTTTTAGATCTAACTATTTCATCCTCCATCTGTATGCGAAATTCATTCATACTATGATCACTCTTTCCAAGAGGATCCCTGACTACAACATGGTTAATCTTACTTTATACTTTATTGTCGCCAAACAATTGATACTAGAACGTACAATCATCACAGTGATATTTGATTCTGCGCTTTCTGCTCCCTGGATTACAAATATTAAATAGTAAAAATTAGTAAATAATAAAAATTTAAATTATAAATCATAAATAGAAAATAGAAAAATGGAAAGTAAGGTAGTGCAAAAAAACCCAGAGGCAGGTCCGGATATTTGGAGGGTACGGCCCAGATCCGGGTCAGGATCCATTCAGCAGTCTTATCACAGTTAGAAAGAAGCTGTTCCCAAATCTGGCCGTACGAGTCTTCAAGCTCCTGAGCCTTCTCCGGGAGGGAAGAGGGACGAAAAGTGTGTTAGCTGGGTGGGTCGTGTCCGTGATTATCCTGGCAGCACTGCTCTGACAGCATGCAGTGTTAAGTGAGTCCGAGGACGGAAGATTGGTTTGTGTGATGTGCTGCGAATGTTCATGATCTTCTGCAGCTTCTTCCGGTCTTGGACAGGACAACTTCCATACCAGGTTGTGATGCACCCTAGAAGAATGCTTTCTACGGTGCATCTATAAAAATTAATAAGGGTTTTAGGGGACAGGCCAAATTTCTTTAGTTTTCTCAGAAAGTAAAGGTGCTGGTGGGCCTTCTTGGCAGTGAACTCTGCTTGGTTGGATCAAGTCAGGTCATTTGTGATATTGACCCCAAGGAACTTAAAGCTTTTGACCTGTTCCACTTGCGCACCACCGATGCAAATTGGGTCGTGCAGTCTGCTACACCTTCTGAAGTCAACAACCAATTCCTTCGTCTTGCTGACGTTGAGGGATAGGTTATTGACTTCGCACCATGCCACCAGGTTCTTAATTTCCTCTCTGTACTCAAACTCATCATTACCCGAGATACGGCCTACAATTGTTGTGTCATCAGCAAACTTATATATTGAGTTTGATGGCTACACAATCATGGGTGTACAGTGAGTACAGCAGGGGGCTGAGTACACAGCCTTGTGGGACACCGATGCTCAGAGTGATTGTAGAGGAGAGCTTGTCCCCTATTTTTACAGCCTGGTTCCCGTCTGTGAAGAAGTTGAAGATCCAGCTGCAGATCTGAGTGCTAAGGCCCTGGTTCCGGAGCTTAGGAATCAGTTTATTTGGAATGATGATATTAAAGGCAGAGCTGTAGTCAATGAAAAGGAGCCTTACGTATGCGTCTTTTTTCTCCAGGTGTTCTAAGGAGGAATGTAGGGCCAGAGAGATGGCATCTGCCATTGACCTGTTGCTCCGGTAGGTGAATTGCAAAGCGTCGAGGTTAACCGGTAGGCTGTGGTTGGTGTGTGCCATAACCAATCTCTCGAAGCACTTCATAGCAATTGATGTCAGAGCCACAGGTCAATAGTCATTCAGGCATGCCACCTTGCTCTTCTTCGGCATTGGGATTATCGTTGCCTTCTTAAAACATGAGGGGATCTTAGACTGAAGCAAGGAGCAGTTGAAGATGTCAACAAACACTCCAGCTAGTTCGCTTGCACAGGCCCGGAGAACCAGTCCCGGGATGCCATCTGGGCCCATCACCTTCCTTGGATTTATCTTCAGGAAGGCCCTTCTAACGTCCTCCTCGGTGACGATGAATCTCGATGCCACCACGTCCGGTTCATCCGGAGGGAGCGGGACGCTCCTCTTCTGTTCGAATCTTGCGTAGAATACGTTAAGTTTGCAGGACTAGATCTAAGATAGCATTTTCCCTTGTAGGTTCACTAACCTACTACTCAAGAAAGCCATCATGGATGCATTCTATGAAGTCCTCCTCAAGACTTCCTTGACCAACCTGATTCACCCAATCTATGTGGAAGTTGAAGTCCCCCGTGGCAACTGCCGTTCGGTTCTTACAAGCCTCAGTTATTACTTGGTTAATCGCCTCTGCCATTGCAATATTTATATTAGGTGGCCTGTATACAACTCCCACCAGTGATTTTTTTCCCTTTACTATTCTTAATCTCTACCCAGATGGACTCAACATTCTGCTCCATAGATCTTACATTGTTTCTCACAATCGCCCTGATCTCATCCTTAATTAAGAGTGCTACCCCACCTCCTTTGCCTTCCTGCCTATCTTTCCGTATTACGTGATACCCTTGGATATTTAATTCCCAGTCATCTCCACCTTGCAATCAGGTTTCTGTAATGGCCACTGAATCACATGCCTTGGTACTGATCTGTGCCTCAAGTTCGCTAACCTTGTTTCTAATACTACGGGCATTTAGATAAACTGCCCTTATACTCATTGTCCTTTTAGAATCAAATGACCTATGCGATTTTTGCTTTTTACTTTTATGCACTCTACTCTTACTTTTTTCTAACATCCCTGTAGTTTGAGCAGTCCGATTTCTCCCCTTTGTTCGTGTACAGGGAGACAATTACAACATTGTGTAGGTCATTTAGGACTGAACCTTTCTTCCAACAGCGTGTGAGCAGGTTTGTAAGTTCACTCAGAAGAATATTTCCACCCATTTTGTATCCTTCTGCTGGGATCTCATCAGTGCCTGGGGCTTTATGGCATTTGAGCTTGGAAAAAGTGGCTTTGACCTCGTCTAGAGTTGGCAGGCCATCAAGCTTAAGCCTGACCTCATGTTGGGGTATCATTTCAATGGATGCTTCTTGTACATGACGGTTATCCCCGAAAAGGCTCTTGGTGCTATCACCTCATGATGGCTTCCTTGTCTGCCAGCAGATGGAGCCTTCGGATGAATGTAGAGGGGCTTGAATCTGATGAATTGGACCATACATGACACTCAGTGATTTGTAGAAGGCTCAAGTGTTGCTGGTGTCTGCATAGTGCTGCGTTCGTTCTACTAGGACAGTCCACCAATCGGTTTGCATCTGTCTCAGTTTGGCTTGGAGGGTGTTGCATGCAGCTCTGTATTCTGTCTTGGCCACTTGATTGTCAGGTCTAGACAGCACCACTTAATAGGAGGAATGTTTCTTTTGGAGCAGGTTCCGAATTTCAACGTTGTTTTCATCAAACCAGTCCTTGTTTCCTCTTGAGGAGTACCCAACTACCTGCAGCTGTATCTTGGATGGCAGTCTCAAGGTACTCCCATTTCTTTCCTGTGTCAGAGTCTGAGCTTCGGGTGCCTTTGCTGTCCAGTGTCTCCCTTAGCTTGATCTGGAATGCACCTCGCAAGCAGAAGAGCTTATCCATCTGGAGTCTCTTCGACCATGGTCCCCTTTTCTTTATTGCTGGCTTGATAACCAGTCTGACTTTCACCTGACCAGTCTGTGGTCTGTATAACAGGCATGACCCTGGTGTGTAGAACATCAGGATGCTCTTTATTGATTAAAGCTCAGCTTTTAATACCATCATCCCCTCAAAACTCATCAATGAACTCCAAGACCTAGTCTCAATAACCCCTTGTGCAATTGGATCCTAGATTTCCTCACTTGCTGACCCCAGTCAGTTTGGATTAGCAAAAACATCCCCTCAACAATCTCCATCAGTACAGGTGCACCACAGGGCTGTGTGCTTAGCCCCCTACTCTACTCGCTTTACACCTATGATTGTGTGACTAAGTGCAGCTCCAACACCATTTTCAAGTTTGCTGATGACACCACTGTTGTGGGCCATAACAGTGGTGATTGGAAATTTGGCTGAGTGGTGTCATAACAGCAACCTCTTACTCAATGTCAGCAAGACCAAGGAACTGATTGTAGACTTCAGGAGAGGGAAACAGAGCTCCATGAGCCCGTCCTCATCAGAGGTGGGAAGGGTCAGTAACTTTAAATTCATGGGTGTTACTATCTCTGAGGACTTGTTCTGGACCTATCATATAAATGTAATTGCAAAGAAAACATGACAGCACATTTACTTCTTTAGGAGTCTGTGGAGATTCGACATGACCAAAAACTTTGACAAATTTCCATCAATGTGTAGTGGAAAGTGTACTGACTGGCTGCATTATAGCCAAGTATGGGAATACCAATGCCTTTAAATGGAAAATCCTACAAAAGCTAGTGGATTCAGCCCAGTGCATCACGGGTTAAGCCCTTCCAACCATTGAGCACGTTTACTTCAAATGCTGTCGTAGGAAAGCAGCATTCATCATCAAAGATCCTCACCACCCAGGCTATGCTCTTTTCTCACTATTGCAATCAGGTAGAAGGTACAAGTGCCTGAGGACTTGCACCACAAGGTTCAAGAACAGTTACTACCTCTCAACCATCAGGCTCTTGAACAAAAGAGGATAACTGTACTCATCTATTGAGATGTTCCCACAACCAATGATATCACTTTAAGGACTCTTTATCTTATTCTTCATGTTCTCGTTATTTATTGCTGTTTATTTATATTTGCAAAGTTTGTTGTCTTGTATGCTCTACTTGCTCTTTCATTGATCCTGTTTACAGTTACATAGCTCTGCTGAGTATGCCTGCAGGAAAAAGAATCTCAGTGGTGACATATATGTACTCTGAAAATAAATTTTAATTTGAAGTTTGAACATAGTTTGCGGAGAAACACTTGAGAATTAATAATTAGTAGAAATAAATAAGTGTTTTCACTATTAATTATATTTCATACATTTTAAACTATGAAAGTTTTGGTATAAATAATTATTTATCCAGAACACGATGTTGATGTATTTATTTATTTATTTTAAAAAAGATAAGCCAATTGAATTTGGAACTCACAAGTTTCAGTAAGCAAAATGAAGAAACCATACAGGCCCTTCAAAAGGAAATTGAAGGATTGAAACAAGAAAAAGAAAAGCTAAATGAAGAGGTATTTATAATATATTATATTATATCAACCATTAAAGAACATGTCACAAAGGTTGAAAGGCCAGATGGCCTATTCTTGTTCCTATTTTCTCCTATTTCATTATGCTTAGGTTGTATAGATCTTGGATCTTAAAAGTTTATGGTAGAAATTTTATATCTTCTGCCAGGCAGCCCATGTGCTTTGTGCCAGGCTTGAAGTCTTGATCTTCAATTGACCAAAGGTATTGAAGGTGATAATGAATTTTATCCCATGTCCATCTTTGTCTAAGTTGTAGTAGCAATCCATGCACCTTATATTCCGTCTGGGTAGCCTCCAACCTGATGACATGAACATTGACTTCTCTAACTTCCGCTAATGCCCCACCTCCCCCTCGTACCCCATCCGTTATTTATTTTTATACACACATTATTTCTCTCACTCTCCTTTTTCTCCCTCTGTCCCTCTGACTATACCCCTTGCCCATCCTCTGGGTTCCTCCCCACCTTGTCTTTCTCCCTGGGCCTCCTGTCCCATGATCCTCTCATATCCCCTTTGCCAATCACCTGTCCAGCTCTTGGCTCCATCCCTCCCCCTCCTGTCTTCTCCTATCATTTTGGATCTCCCCCTCGCCCTCCCACTTTCAAATCTCTTACTAACTCTTCCTTCAGTTAGTCCTGACAAAGGGTCTCGGCCTGAAACGTCGACTGTACCTCTTCCTAGAGATGCTGCCTGGCCTGCTGTGTTCACCAGCAACTTTGATGTGTGTTGCATGCTTCCCAGGGTTTTAGCATGAAAACTTAATTTTGGACGGTGGGATATTAACTCAGAGATCTGGATCAGGTTGGTATTGGACCTCTCGTATATTTCACTGAATGAGTTGATGTCTTGGAGCTCAGTCACTGAGTATATGCAAACATAGGCTTAATGGCAATTTGTAGCAGGCCCACTGAAGTACAAATAACCTTGTTTCTGAAGTCCAGTCACCATTAGTTGAACAGTTTCCCATTAGTTCTGAATATTTGCTCCATGGCAAATTTGTTAAAGGTGAAGTACAACGCTGCAACAAGAAAGATTACAAAAATATTGGGGCAATGATACAGCCTTGTTCTATTGTCAATTCATTGGTTATTATCATGTCTTATATACGTACTATATGTAAGATGATTTCTATAGGAAGCTGAATTTGAGGAGGATGTTCAACATTTTCTTATGATGGATGGAGCCAAAAGATACAGTGCTTATAAAAAGTATTTACCCCCCCCCCCCACCCGCCTTGGTAGTTTTCATATTTTATTGTTTTACAACATTGAATCACAGTAGACTTAATTTGGCCTTTCTCACACTGATCAAGAGAAAAAGACTCTTTCATGTCAAAGTGAAAACATCTCTACAAAGTGATCTAAATTTATTACAAATATAAAACACAAAGTAATTGATTGCATAAGTATTCACCCCCTTCAAGTCAGTTTTTAGTGGATGCACCTCCGGCAGCAATTACAGCCATGAGTCTGTGTGGATAGGTCTCTATCAGCTTTGCAATCTGGACACTGCAATTTTAAACCATTTTTCTTTACGAAACTGCTCAAGCTTTGTCAGATTGAACGGGGATCGTGAGTGAACAGATCTTTTGAAGTCCAGCCAGAAATTTTCAATTGGATTGAGGTCTGGACTCTGACTTGGCCACTCTAGGACATTAACTTTGTTGTTTTTAAACCACTCCAATGTAGCTTTGGCTTTACTATGCTTGCGATTATTGTCTTGCTGGAAAACAAATCTCTCAAGTTTCAATTCTCTCGTAGACTGCATCAGATTTTCCTCCAGGGTTTCACTGTATTTTCCTGCATTCATTTTACCCTCTACTTTCACAAGCCTTCCAGGGCCTGCTGCATTGAAGCATCCCCACAGCATGATGCAGCCATTTGGTGTTTTATATTTGTAATTAGTTTAGATCACTTTGTGGAGGTCTGTTTTCACTTTGACACAAAAGAATCTTTGTCTGTTGATCATTTTCAAAAAAGCTAAATTAAATCCGCTATGATTCAATGTTGTAAAACAATAAAACATGAAAACTTCCAGGGCAGGGGGTGAATACTTCTTATAGGCACTGTATACTGAGATTGAAGTTGCTGGTGATTCTCCCTTAACTTTTCTTGGAGTTGCTGTGCAGTGGGCTTCACAACCGTTGTGTCTCTAGAGGAACAGAATGTGTGCTGTGATTTTCTTCAGCTGAGAAAGACTAATTCAAGTAAGAAGCCTTATTCCCTAATACGAATGCTGCAAATATCAAATAAAGTTTTAAAATGAAAACAAAAAATGCTGGAAATACTCAAGGGCTGGGCAGTTCTGATATAAACTGCAAAGACTTATTATATCAAGTTGTTGAATTCACTGTTGATCTGAGACAAGTGTAACATACATAGTTGCAGCTTGAGATCCTGGTCTCACTCTTGTCCTGTTGCACTTCATTGAAGCAGGTTGAAGGCAGAGAACAGAGTAGGAGTAAGATAGACAAAGTAATAGGGAACTGTATTTTCAAAGTCACCGTGTTCACTTTCTGCCTAAAGTCTCAACTGAGTTGGCTTTATTTCTGTTTTTCGATTTAAGTGTGAAGTAATGCAATGTAGGGGTTTTAAATCTGCAGAACTATTAGTGGTGTATACAGAAATATGTATTTCACAAGTGCTAGATGCAAAATGATAATATAGGTGCTGTAATTCTTGATCAGCACACACAAAATACTGGAAGTACTCAGCAAGTCGGGCAGTATCTATTGTTACGAGAATACACATAAAATTAAGATGTTTGCTGGCCTGGGCTAGCATCAGTGGCATCAGCAGTTGGTCTGCCACCTGCCCTCAGGGGAAGGAGAGATAAGGAACAATGGAGCAGCGTCTGGAGATGTGTAATGAAGGGATGTGGGAGGAAGAGCTGTCTGGAGCGGCTCCCCCCTTTGAGCCCTGAACTGTTTGAAGTGATGGACAGGCGATACCCCAGCAGGGGGATAAAAAGGGACAGGTTCGCTAAGACAGACACACACGCCACCCGAGGTAACGAGACCCTGGAAGCGGTGCGCTTCTCATGAGTGGGTGAGAAGTACCGGACAACGACAAGGGTGGAAAGGTACGATCAGCGGGAACCCGGTGTGTGTCCGCCCTTGCCTGGGTGCCGGGTTCACTGCAGAGGATCGACCGCATCTGGAGGAGGGGTCACAGTCGGTGACCTCAGGTGACATCACCAAGGACCCGCCCAAAAGCTGTTTGTGAGCCATCTCGCTGGTCTGTGAGCCATCTCGCTGGTCTGTGAGTGAAGCCGTTCTGAATGATGAGTTGTTCCTATTCTATCTCTCTCTTCCCCCACGTTGTCCACCGCCATGGCAACGATTACTGCGAACTGAACTACTAAACTGGACTGAACTTTGAGTCATTTTGAAATTGGTCATTTACCCCTAGACAACGATAGAGCTTGATTGATGCTGTTATCTTAATTCTGTGCACATGTGTGTTTATCATCACTGAACTGTTGCATTTATTATCCTTTCGATTACTGTGTTGCTTGTTTCTTTAATAAAACTTTCTTAGTTCTAGTACTCCAGACTCCAACTGAGTGATCCATTTCTGCTGGTTTGGCAACCCAGTTACGGGGTACGTAACACTATGAAGGGGAATAAACACCAGTCAGTTTTGGCTGAAGCTGTTCATCGACTGGAAAGGAAGGGAGTAGAAGCCAGAATGAGGAGGTGGGAGGAGAGGAAGGAGTACAAGATGGCAGATGATAGATGAGATCAGATGAGCGGGGAAGGTGGATGGGGGATCGTGGGAAATGAAATCAGAAGCTGGAAGGAGATAGGTGGATGAGATACTGGGCTGAAGAAGGTGATAGGAGAGAGGGTAGTGGACTATAGAAAGAGGGGAAGCTGAATGGGGAATGGAGAATGGGAGAAGGAGATGGGTGTGGGGGAGAAGAAATCACTGGAAGTTGGAGAAATGAATGTTCATGCCATCAGGTTTGAGGCTATTCGGATGTACTATGAAGTGTTGCTTCTTCAACCTGCGTTTGGCTTCATTGTGATAGTAGAGGTAGCCATGGACCAACATATCAGAATCGGACAGGAAAGTCAAATTCAAATGAGTAGCCGCTGGGAGATCCTGCCTTTTGTGGCAGACAGAGCGAAGGTATGCAATAATGTGGTCTCCCAGTCAGTGTCTGGTCTCCCCAATGTAAAGGAGGCCCATAATTTAAATACAGACTGTGCAGTGCCCTATTTTGATAATTTGATTAATATTTTAATTCCTGAATCTATTTTGCAATGTACCTTGTATCCAAGAGATTATAAATAAAAAATAGGCTTTTATAAGAAAGTTAATGACAATAATCATACACAAGTTTAATCATTAAAAAGTGGAAAAGTCAAGAAAGGATGAGTTCATTGTGTATTTTCAGGATTCTTCTTCAGAAATTATGCTAGAGCATTCACTGAGATCTTTAACCTCTCACTTCAGCAGTCTACTGGTGTCTACGAACATGGTAAACTGTCTCAATGACTATCATTCATTAGAACTTACATCCAAAGTGATGAAGTGTTTTGAGAAGCTGTTGATGAAATATATCAGCTCCTACCTGAGAAGCGATTTGGATCTGCTTCAATTTGCCTACTGGCACAACAGGTCCACAGCAAATACCATTTCTTTGGCTCTTCACTCAACCTTGGAACATCTGACAGCAAAGATGCATACATACAGATGCACTTTTATCAACTACAGCTCAGCATTCAATACCATCATCCTCTAAAAACTAATCAATAATCTTCAAGGCCTGGATCTCAACACCTCCTTGTGCAATTGGATCCTCAATTTCCTTACTTGTAGAACCCATTCAGTTCAGATTGGCAACAATATCTCCTTCACAACCTCCATCAGCACAGGTGCACCACAAGTCTCTGTGCTTAGCCCCCTGCTCTACTCGCTTTAGTCTTAAGACTGTGAGGCTCAGCACAGCTCCAATGTCATATTTAAGTTTGCTGACGGCACCGCTGTGGTAGGCCAATTCTAAGGTAGTGATAAATGGGTATGTAGGAGGTAGATAGAAAATCTGGCTGAGTGGTGCCACGACACCAACCTCTTACTCAATGTCAGGAAGGCCAAAGAGCTGATTATTGGCTTCAGAAGATGGAAACTGGAAATCCATGAGCCAGTGTTTATTGGGTGATCAGAGGTGGAGAGGGTCAGCAACTTTAAATTCCTAATTCCAGAGGATATGTCCTGAGCCCAACACATGAGTGCAGTTATGAAGAAAGCATAGCATTGCTTCTACTTCCTTAGAAGTTTGCAAAGATTCAGCATGACATCTATAGACGTTTGTCAAAACTTTAGATGGAGAGTATATTGACTGGCTGCATCACGGCATTGGTATGAAAACACCAATGCCCTTGAACAGAAAATCTACAAAAAGTAGTGGACCGGCCTAGTCCATCATGGTTCAAGCCCTCCCCACCATTGAACACATCTACATGGAGTACTGTTGCAGGAAAGCAGCTTCCATCATCAGGGACACCCACAACCCAGATCATGCTGTCGTCTTACTGCTGCCATCAGGAGGAAGGTACAGGAGCATCAGGACTCACACCACCGGGTTCAGAAACAGTTATTTTCCCTTGAATCAGAGGGGATAATTTCACTCAACTTCACTTGCCCCATCTCTGAACTGTTCCCACCTTTATGGACTCACTTTCAAGGAATCGTTATCTCATGTCCTCAATATTTATTGCTTAATTATTATTGTATTTTTTTTTTTAATTTTGCAGCTCAAGCTGATAAAACCTGAGATGCAGGCATAGCCAAGCACACTCGTTTCTCAATTGCCAGGAAACTACGGACTATTCTAGTGGTGTTTAATATTGTGGCTTTCTGAAGAGTTACATAAATATTGCTGTGTAGGCCTACTTGTTTAATGCTATTGTATAGTGACTTTGGGATGATACCAGTTGTAGATATTAATATTGGGACAATGTATACCATGCTTAGATTCCCTAGTCTTTCAATTTCCTCTTTTAATTCAGCATATTTGTGGTGTTTTTCACTTACTGATTACTGTATATTATTATTGTTATATTGAGGACTCTGTTATGTTGTTATTTCATGCTCGTTATTTGTTGCTATTTATTTATATCTGCATTTGTACAGTTTGCTTACAGTTAACAGTTCCTTATGTTTACAGTTTACCATTACTGTTCTATAGATTTGCTAAGTATGACATAGAAAAAGAACCTCAGGGTTGCATGTATCTACTTAGATAATAAATTTTATTTGAACCTTGTATGTTGTGTATGTTTGGAATGGTTATATCTATTAAGTATGTTGTTCTTCCATGTTTATCCTGTAATATTATATCTGGACGATTATTACAGATTATCCTATCTGTGATAATGGATTGGTCGTAATATAATTTGTAGGACTCTGACTATAAAATGGGATCAGGCTTGTATTTATAGCAAGGTATGGTGTCTTTTATGAGTTTGTATTTTAAGGCAAGATTTTGGTGAATGATGTTTGTTACTTGATTGTGTCTGTAAAAGTAATCAGATTGAGTTAAACTGCTGCATGATCCTGTAATGTGTTGGATTGTTTCTTGCTTGATATTCTCAGGATGTAACTAACAGGATGTTTTAACGGGAACCTGCAGAGGAAGTGTAATTAGATTTCCAGAAGGCATTTGATGTGGTGCCTCATAAAAGATTATTGCACAGAATAAGTTTGCAGGTTTGGTGTGATACCCCAGCATGGATAGAGAATTGGTTAACTAATAGAAAGTAGAGAGTCAGCGCAAATGAATCATTATTAGATTAGCATTCAGCAACTAGCAGGATGCCACAGGGATTAATGTTGGGGCCTCAACTATTTATAATCAATTGAATTGGATGAATAGGTTAAATGCATTTTACCCAAATTTGTTGATGATATAAAGGTAGATAGGGTAGTGCACATGCGCCGGTCGTGCATGCAGCTTGTTACAGCCGTTCCAACTATTTTTTTTACTTTTTTCTTCTTACTTTTTTAACTTAAATTATTTGTTGTATTTTATTTTCATGGTAACACGTTGAAGCTGCACCCTCTCTAACATGCTGGTGGAGAGAGTTTTATTTGGGTTTTTAGCGCTGGAAATAGTTACATTCGAACACGTCTCATTAGCGGGGCAGCAGTATGGTCACATTGTTTATTCCAGGGACCAGCTGATTGCGCTTATGCCGGCCGGTTTAGCGAACAGAGCGGCGGACACCCCTGCTGAAATCTGGAGGAAAATACACAGAGGATGCAGAGGGGGATCACAAAGGCGAGGAAATAGGACCGGGTCGAGACAACAGAGACTTATGGAGAAGAGGAGTTCGGTGGGTAATAAAATGGACGAGTTGACGGCGCTAGCCAGGAATCAGAGAACATTTTGGGAGTGCAGTGTTATGTGTTTTACTGAAACGGGGCTGCACGAGGACATACCCATCCAAAACTTTTCCATGGAGGGCTTCCAGACCGTTCGGGCTGACCGGAAATTCACTGAGAGCAGTATGCGTAAAGGAGTTGGGGGCTTGCTGTTCTGGTTAACATAGAAACATAGAAAATAGGTGCAGGAGTAGGCCATTCGGCCCTACGAGCCTGCACCGCCATTATGATCATGGCTGATCATCCAACTCAGAACCCTGCACCAGCCTTCCCTCCATACCCCCTGATCCCCATAGCCACAAGGGTCATATCTAACTCCCTCTTAAATATAGCCAATGAACTGGCCTCAACTGTTTCCTGTGGCAGAGAATTCCACAGATTCACCACTCTCTGTGTGAAGAAGTTTTTCCTAATCTCAGTCCTAAAAGGCTTCCCCTTTATCCTCAAACTGTGACCCCTCGTTCTGGACTTCCCCAACATCGGGAACAATCTTCCTGGATCTAGCCTGTCCAATCCCTTTAGGATTTTATACGTTTCAATCAGATCCCCCCTCAATCTCCTAAATTCCAATGAGTACAAGCCTAGTTCATCCAGTCTTTCTTCATATGAAAGTCCTGCCATCCCAGGAATCAATCTGGTGAACCTTCTTTGTACTCCCTCTATGGCAAGGATGTCTTTCCTCAGATTAGGGGACCAAAACTGCACACAATACTCCAGGTGTGGTCTCACCAAGGCCTTGTACAACTGCAGTAGTACCTCCCTGCTCCTGTACTCGAATCCTCTCGCTATAAATACCAGCATACCATTCGCCTTTTTCACCGCCTGCTGTACCTGCATGCCCACTTTCAATGACTGGTGTATAATGACACCCAGGTCTCGTTGCACCTCCCCTTTTCCTAATCGGCCACCATTCAGATAATGTCTATCCACGGCCTCCTCTACTGTAAAGATGAAGCCACACTCAGGTTGGAGGAACAACACCTTATATTCCGTCTGGGTAGCCTCCAACCTGATGGCATGAACATTGACTTCTCTAACTTCCGCTAGGCCCCACCTCCCCCTCGTACCCCAGCTGTTACTCATTTTTATGCACACATTCTTTCTCTCACTCTCCTTTTTCTCCCTCTGTCCCTCTGAATATACCTCTTGCCCATCCTCTGGGTCACCCCCCCCCCCTGTCTTTCTTCCCGGACCTCCTGTCCCATGATCCTCTCGTATCCCCTTTTGCCTATCACCTGTCCAGCTCTTGGCTCTATCCCTCCCCCTCCTGTCTTCTCCTATCATTTTGCATCTCCCCCTCACCCTCCAGCTTTCAAATCCCTTACTCACTCTTCCTTCAGTTAGTCCTGACGAAGGGTCTCGGCCTGAAACGTCGACTGCGCCTCTTCCTATAGATGCTGCTTGGCCTGCTGCGTTCACCAGCAACTTTGATGTGTGTTGCTTGAATTTCCAGCATCTGCAGAATTCCTGTTGTTTACCATTCAGATAATAATCTGTTTTCCTGTTCTTGCCACCAAAGTGGATAACCTCACATTTATCCACATTAAATTGCATCTGCCATGAATTTGCCCACTCACCCAACCTATCCAAGTCACCCTGCATCCTCTTAGCATCCTCCTCACAGCTAACACTGCCGCCCAGCTTCGTGTCATCCGCAAACTTGGAGATGCTGCATTTAATTCCCTCATCCAAGTCATTAATATATATTGTAAACAACTGGGGTCCCAGCACTGAGCCTTGCGGTACCCCACCAGTCACTGCCTGCCATTCTGAAAAGGTCCCATTTATTCCCACTCTTTGCTTCCTGTCTGCTAACCAATTCTCTATCCACATCAATACCTTACCCCCAATACTGTGTGCTTTAAGTTTGCACACTACCCTGTGTGGGACCTTGTCAAAAGCCTTTTGAAAATCCAAATATACCACATCCACTGGTTCTCCCCTATCCACTCTACTAGTTACATCCTCAAAAAATTCTATGAGATTCGTCAGACATGATTTTTCTTTCACAAATCCATGCTGACTTTGTCCGATGATTTCACCGCTTTCCAAATGTGCTGTTATCACATCTTTGATAACTGACTCCAGCAGTTTCCCCACCACCGACGTTAGGCTAACCGATCTATAATTCCCCGGTTTCTCTCTCCCTATGGTGCAATCCTGGTCATATTATGATCGAGGAACGTGTTTGTAGACCGCATATTGAACTTTTTGCTGTTGGACTCCAGCCGTATTCCACCGAGATACAACACTGGGTGTCATGGGAGATTGTTCCTGCCTGTGGCCATCGAACTTTGCAGCTCCTCCCGTGGAGGGTCAGACACCCTGAGCTAATAGGCTGGTCCTGGACTTATTTCCATCTGGCATAGTTTGCATATTGTTGTTCGATTGTTTGTGGTTTTTGTATTGCTATATTTATGCTCTATTCTTGGTTGGTGCAGCTGTAACGAAACCCAATTTTCTTTGGGATCAATAAAGTATTTCTATCTATCTATCTATCTAATTTGTGAGGACATCTGAGAGCTAACAAGGGAATATTGCTAGGTTAAAATGATAGGCAAGAAGTTAGTAAAGTATAAGGTTATCCATTTTGGAAGGAAGAATGAAAGAGCAAATTATTATTTAAATGGAATGAGGGTACAAACCCTTACAATATAGAGTTTATAGTATGCGAAACTCAAGGGGTTGACATGCAGTTCCACAAGTAATTAGGAACATTGATGGAATTAGAATCAGAATCAGGTTTAACATTACTGGAGAATGTTGTTCTGTGGAAGCAGAACATTGCAATACATATTTTTAAAACTATAAATTATAATTAAAAATATGTATAAATTAAGTAAGTAGTGCAAAAAAAGTGTAAGGTAGTGTTCATAGGTTCATTGTCTATTCAGAAATCTTGTGATGGAGGAAAAGAAACTGTTCCTGAAATATTGAGTGTGTGTCTTCAAGCTCTTGTACCTCCTCCTTGATGGTAGCAATGAGAAGAGGGCATGTCCTGGATGGTGGAGTCGTTAATGATGGATACCACCTTCTTGAGGCATCACCTTTTGAGAGTGTCCTTGATGCTGGGGAGCTAGTGCCCATGATACAGCCAGCCAAGCTACACTCTGTGCAGCTTCCTCCATACCAGACGGTGATGCAACCAGTTAAAATGCTCTCCACAGTACAACTATAGAAATTTGCGAGAGTTGTTGGTGACATACCAAGTCATCTCAATCTCCTAATGCAATATAATCACAGGTGTGCCTTATTTGTAATTACATCAATATATTGGACCAGGATAGATCTTCGGAGGTGTTGATGACCAGGAACTTGAAACTGTTCTCTTTTCCACTGCTGACCCTTCGATGAGGACTCGTGTATTTCCCCGACTTCCCTTTCTTGAAATACACAATTAATTCCTTGGTCTTACTGCTGTCAAGTGCAAGGTTGTTGTTGTAACACCACTCAACCAGCAGATCCATCTTACTCCTGTTTACCTGCCTTCTCATCATCATCTGAAATTCTGCCAACAATTGTTGTGTCATTAGCAAATTTATTTAGGGAAGATTGTGTTAGGTTTGTGCCTAGCCACACAGTCATGAGTATACAGAAAGTAGAGCAGTGGGCTAAGCATCCATTCCTGAGATGCGCCAGTACTGATTGTCATTGAGGAGGAAATATTATTTCCGATTCAAACTGGCTATGGTCCCCTGGTGAGGAATTCCTTTCTCATCCCTGCAATCCTCATTCCTCTTATTGTTTGCCATCTCCTTCCCCTACCATAGTCGTTGCACTTTTACATCCCCACCTTATCCAGTTATTTTATCATCAAATAACCTTATTTTACCTGAACATTATCTTTGCTTTAATGCTCTCAAACCTCTTTAAAATTGTAATGACACCAACAATGGAACAGTGTCATTTTCAAATACGTATCATTTTGTTTCAATTAGTATTGTATGTCAAGCAAGGCACACAGTGCTCTGTAAGTACAATCTTGATTGTAAGTTCAAGTCCTATCTCAAATTCAGAACCTTTTGACTATAGGCAGCCATAGTAAACATTCTAATGCATTGTAAGCATTTCTGAAGCATTGATTTTTCTGTCAATATTTTAGACAAAATCATTGAAAGACGTAGCAGAAACAACACTTCAGACACAGAAAGAAACTGAGATTATGTGCCAAAACAAGATTACTGAAATGGTTACACTCATGGAAAAACACAAGGTAAAGAGCATTTTCAGGTCTTCATTGTATGTTTCAGGGACTTTGTTATCTTTTTCTACTGTAGATCATGTATGTAAACTAGCTAGTATATAGAATGGCATCTAATATAAAAACAGTGTAGTCTAGAAATTATTCTACATTTCAAAGCAAATTGCCCAATAGTCAAGTTCTATCAAACATGAAGTTCAAAACACTGTGTTTGAGAGAATAAATCCCTCAGCTTCCTCGGCCATTCTCAAGTGAAAAGGACATTTAGGTTACCTATACATTAATAGGGGAAAAAGGAAGGAATCAGGCTACTGAGGTCCAGGCCAAGAGTCACCAGGGCTGAGATGCATTAGTGGATGAAATATGATGGAGTAAACCGCATTAGCCTTTTGAAAACTGTTGTGGGATGGATTACCATTGTGAGTCAGATGGGTTAAACATACCGGTGAGTGCCAGAAAGAGCCAACAGACATATAATTGGCCAAGGTCCAAATATAGACCACACATGAGAGCAGGTGATTTAACCACATTCACAAAGTGCAATAGGATGGTTTGTGAGAGTGAACATCAAGGAAAATTCTTTAAGTTGACCTTCTAGTAAGATGAGCAATACCTCAGACACCAATGGCAGTTGACCTAGTAAGTTTGGTTCCCTATAAATAAAGCCAAATAAAGTCTGAATATTCTGGCTATGCTTGTGCAATGACCTTAGAGTAAGACATCAAATGAGTAAGATGTTTTGGACAAGTAATGTCAAGACATATGTTTCCTGGCATTTGATTCTATATTATACCTGGTGCTCTCCATGGACACATGCAATACACAAAATTGGACAGATTATATTTACAGAACTCCATTATATTTGATGAGTTTTAGATAAAATTCAGTGACTGGGGAATTGATAGCATGAGAGAGAACAGTGACATAAAATAAGGAGGGGGAATAGGACTGCTGAGATTGCTCTTCAATGAGTGAGTATAGGCTCAATGAACCAAACAGCTTCCTTTCCCATCATAATAAGAGGCATATACGTAACATGATGAAAAGTGTTATGCCATTCAAAATAACATTCTCGTTATGTAAGAGCTATGTTGAATGCAAATTTTGTAAACTGATTTTTAAAAAGGTACCTTGAATGAAAGATACATTTAATGTATTTTCCTAATTTCTACAGCACCAGTATGATAAAATGGTTGATGAAAAAGATGCAGAATTGAAATGCTGGAAGGAAAAACAACTAACTATCAACTTATCTAAAAATGCTTTGGTAAGATGGTGAAGAATATCATTTCAGTGGTTGGTAATTACATCTTCTGTTCAATGCCAGGGGTAAATTTTTTCTTCTAGAGAGTTGCACTCATGGTACACTTAACACTTGGCAGTAAATCAAAAGAAATTGTATAGGCACTGAATGCAACATGTTCCGTTACTTGAACCAGACACTGATGAAGCAGAAATGTTGATTCTAGTAATTCTCCAAAATGTTCACCTGAAGTGTATGAGAAAAGCAAAAGATGGCAAATGCATCTTACTTTCTTCAGATCATCCATTTGCATATTTGATCCACTTGATTCCTGCAATGACATTTCTTTTACTGGTAATTTAAATTTCATTCCCCAATGTGTCCAACAATAATATGCACGAAAGCTAGATGTAGTATCAGTACCTTGGAATCTCCAATTGCAACATAACTTCCTAATTATCTTGCTTCTGACTTTTGTTAATGCATAACAACAGGATGGTGTGAATGCATATGAAACAAAC
This sequence comes from Mobula hypostoma, assembly GCF_963921235.1. Lineage (NCBI taxonomy): Eukaryota > Metazoa > Chordata > Chondrichthyes > Myliobatiformes > Myliobatidae > Mobula > Mobula hypostoma. The sequence goes on along the minus strand of NC_086099.1, from coordinate 117,618,507 downwards.
TGATCGACTATTTTGGCTTTAGGAGAAATTGAGTATTTGAGCAGAAACAGAAAAATAATTTAAAGATGGACTTATGATAATTAATTAATAATTAATGTATATTATCTATCTTAACTTCTGGTAATATGGTGGTATGCTTGGATGCAGCAGCTTCTACAGGGCCAACCAAAGATGGTAAACACAAAATATGGTGTTGTCTTTTTTAAACATATTTTTTACAATTGCAAGACCCTGCTGGAATTAAGAACTTAAAGGACTGCAGGTCTACCCCATCAGTAAGTTGCTCGTAGGTGGAGAAACTGAAGGAGCTAGACTTTGTGCAGACTGTGTTGCTGCCTGCTACAAAGAGGTACCAGAGTCAGTGCACAAAAGTGGTGTGCAGTCTAACAGCGGGTGATTGTCTGAGTCACTTTCCTTGTGATTGCAAGACCCTATTGGACATTGGTAAAGTTTGATTCACTGGTTTATTGGTGGGACTGATGGCAGGGGAGCTGTGTGGCCTCAGTCGTAGCAAAGACTAGGGCTCACACTATAGTGTTGTCTGTTTGAAGCCGCCCAGGAGAGAGGTGTTGGAGTCAGTACTGGGAGGCAGTGTGGCAGGGTGTCCATGCTGGCATCAGTGCTGCTCTCCAGTGTTTGTGACTGTATTTTGCTATTTTGCTGCTATCTTATATGTTCCTTGTGCTATGTAAGACTGTTGGTATTGTGTTTGGCACCTTGACCCTGGAGTAATGCTGTTTCGTTTGGCTGCGTGTGTGTGTATGTACATATATATATATAGAGAGAGAGAGAGACAGACAGACACACACACACACACACACATGCAGCCAAACAAAACAGCATTGACTACCATAATGGTAGCAATATGAAGAGGGCATGTCTTGGGTGTTGGAGGTCCTTAATGCTGGATACCGCCTTTTCGAGCATTGCCTTTTGAAGTTGTTCTTGATGTGGGTCAGCATCAACAATTTGCTTTAAGATTTTGCTGATCTGTAGCATAAATGTTAGATCATGCTGGATGCTTGCAGAGGCATGCAAGTAATGTGTCAAAGGTAGTTAGTTTGTGCATGAGAAGGATAGGCCCCATGCATATCTTTAAATGAGGGCACTGAGAGAAAAGAGCATGAAAGAAATGCAAAATTCTAATAGATAATTAGGGTCGGGGTTGGGGAGTATAGTTAGAGGAGTAGACACGAGATTCTGTGGATGCAATAGAGACACTGTGTTGATATAGTGCCTCCCAGGTGCAAGGGTCATGAAACACTTTGGATTAGGTCCATGGCATTCTAAAGGGGAATGCAACCAGCCAGAAGTCTTTGTGCATATTGGCACCAATGACATAGGTAGGAATATGGAAGAAGTCCTGAAAAGAGAATTTAGGGAGCTAGGTAGAAAGGTAAAAAGTTGGACCTCCAGGGCAGCCTCTGGATTACTGCATGTGCCATGCACCAGCAAGGGTAAGTATAGGATGGTTTAGCAGATGAATGTGTGGCTGAAGAACTGGTGCAGGGAGCAGAATTTCAGGTTTCTGGATCATTGTGATCTCTTCTGGGGAAGATATGACCTGTCCAAAAGAGACAGGAGAAACCTGAATCCAAGGGGGACCAATGTCCTTGCAGGCAGGTTTGCTAGAACTGTTGGGGAGGGTTTAAACTAATTTTACAGGGAAATGGGAAACTGCCTAATAGGGCTGAGGATGGGGCAGTTGGTATAAAAGCAGAGGCAGTGTGTAGTGAGCCTGCGAGGAAGCACAGGCAGATGATAGGCAAAAATCCAGTAAGTGGGATGAGTTGAAATGTAGTAGGGGGACAAAGTCGAAAAGGGTGATGAATACAGGACTGAAGATGTTGAATGCGTGCAGTATGTGGAATAAAGTAGATGATCTTTTAGCAGTTATAGATGGCATGTATGATATTGTGGGCATCACTGAATCGTGGATGAAAGAAGATCATAGTTGGGAGCTTAACATCCAAGGATACACTTGGTATCAAAAAGACATGCAGGTAGGCAGAGGGGTTGAGGTGGCTTGCTAAAATGAAATCAAATCCTTAGAAGGAGGTGACATACTGTAGGATTGGAAGATGTACAATCATTGTAGGTAGAGTTAAATTACTGCAAGGGTAAAAAGACCCTCCCTGAGTTTTATACAGTCCACCAAAGAGTAGCCAGGATGTGGGCTACAAATTACACTGGAAGATAGAAAATTGATGTTAAAAGGACAATGCTACAGTAGTCATGGGGGGATTTCAATATACAGGTAGATTGGGAAAATCAAATTGGTGCTGTTTTTGGATCCCAAGAGAGAGAATTTGTAGAATGCCAATGAGATGACTTTTTAGAGCAGCTTGTGGTTGAGCCCACTAGGGGATCAGCTATTCTGAATTCGGTGTTGTGTAATGAACCAGATTTGATTAGGTAGCTGAAGGTAAAGGAGCGCTTCAGAGATATGATCGTAATATGATAGGATTCACTCAACAATTTGAGAGGGAGAAAGTAAAGTCAAATGTATCAGTATTATAATGGAGTAAAGGGGATTACAGAGGCATGAGAGAGAAGCTGGCCAAAGTTGATTAGAAGGGGACACTAGCAAGGATGATGGTAGAGCAGCAATGGCTGAAGTTCCTGAGAGCATTTCTGAAGGTGCAGGATATATACAAACAAAGAAGGCAGGATGACACAACTATGGCTGATTAAGCCAACATAAAAGCAAAAGAGAGGGCTTATATTAAAGCAAAAATTAGTGAGAAGCTACAGGATTGGGAAGGTTTTAAAAACCAACAGAAAGCAACTAAACAAGCCGTAAGGAGGGAAAAGATGAAATATGAATGTAAACTAATCAGTAATATTAATCAGAGTTGCTGGTGAACGCAGCAGGCCAAGCAGCATCTATAGGAAGAGGTGCAGTCGACGTTTCAGGCCGAGACCCTTCGTCCTGACGAAGGGTCTCGGCCTGAAACGTCGACTGCACCTCTTCCTATAGATGCTGCTTGGCCTGCTGCGTTCACCAGCAACTTTGATATATGTTGCTTGAATTTCCAGCATCTGCAGAATTCCTGTTGTTTCAGTAATATTAAGGAGGATACCCGAAGTTTTATCAGATATATAAAGATTAAAACAAAGGCAAGACTGCTGGAAAATTATGCTGGAGAGGTAGTAATGGGGGACAAGAAAATTTTGGATGAACTAAATAAGTGTTTTTCATCAGCCTTCACTGTGGAAAACACTAGCTGTACGCTGGGAGTTTGGGAGTGTCAGGGGGCAAAAGTGATTGCAGTTGCTATTGCTTGGGAAGCTGAAAGATCTTAAGGCAAATAAGTCACCAGGACCAGATAGACACTACACCCAGGGTTCTGAAAGATGTAGCTGAAGGGATTGAGGAGGCACTAGTAACAATCTTTCATGAATTAATAGTTTCTGGCATGGTTTCGAAAATTGCAAATGTCACTTCACTTTTCAAGAAGGGAGGGAGGCAGAAGAAATTATGGGCTGGTTAGGCTGAACTCCAGTGGTTAGGAAGATGTAGGAGTCATTATTAAGGACAAGGTTTCGAGGTACTTGGAGGCACATTATAAAATAGGCTGAAGTTGGAATGGTTTCCGTAAGGGAAAATCTTGCCTGACAGATCTGTTGGAATTATTTGAGAAAATAATAAGCAGGATAGACAAAAGCGATCTGTTGGGTGTTGTGTACTTGGATTTTCAGAAGGCATTTGACAAGGCTGCCTATCAAAATAAGATCCCATAGTATTACAAGAAAGATACTTGCATGGATAGAAGATTAGCTGATTGGCAGGAGGCAAAGATTAGGAAGAAAGGGAGCCTTTTCTGATCGGCTGCCATTGACTAGTGATGTTCTGCGGGGGTTGGTGTTGGACCACTTCTTTTTATGATGAATATCAATGATCTTGATGAGGAAATTGATAGCTTTGTGGCCAAGTTTGCAGATGATACAAAGACAGGTGGAAGGACAGGTAGTGTTGAGGAAGCAGGGAGGCTGCAGAAGAACTTAGACAGATTAGGAGAATGGGCAAAGTGATGGAAGATGGAATACAATGTTGGGAAGTGTGGGTTTATGCACTTTGGTAGAAAGAGTAAAAGCATAGTCTATTTTCTCAACAGGGAGAAAATTCAAATATCTGAGGTGCAAAGGGACTTGGGAATCCTTGTGTAGGATTCCCTGAATGTTAACTTCCAGGTTGAGTCAGAGATGAGGAAAGCAAATGTAATATTAGCATCATTTTGAGAGGACTAGAATATAAAACAAAGATGTAATGCTGAGGCTCTACAGGGCACTGTTAGGGTTTCACTTAGAGTATTGTGAGCAGTTTTGGGACCCTTATCTGAGAAAAGATGTGCTGACATTCAAACGTAGTTCATGAATATGATTCCGGGGGTGAAAGGTTTGTACTATGAGGAGCATTTGATGGCTTTGGGTCTGTACTTGATGGAATTTAGAAAAATGAGGGGGAATCTCATTGGAACCTATCGAATGTTTAAAAGCCTAGACAGTGGATGTGGAGAGGATGTTTCCTTAGTTGGGGAGTCTAGGACCAGAGGACACAACCTCAGAATAGAGGGACAACCATTTAGTATGGAGATGAGAAGGAATTTCTTTTGCCAGAGGGTAATGAAACGGTGGAATTTATTGCCACAGGCAGCTATGGAGGCCACATCATTGGATGTATTTAAGGCGGAGTTTGATAGGCTCTTGCTAAGTCAGGGCATGAAAGGTTAGAGGGAGTAGGCAGTAGCATGGGTTTGAGAGGGAAATGGATCAGTGATGATGGCAGAGTAGACTCGATGGGCCTAATGGCCTAATTCTGCTGCTATGTCTTATGGTGTTATGTCAGCAGAATGAATTAAGTATACAAATAACAGCAAAGGATGATTAAAAATTAATAAAGAAAGAATGAAGAAAACACTGGAGAAATGACACAGAGCTAAATCAGATTATAAAACTAACAGGAAGTTTTGATAAATAACAGAGCTATCAGAATGAGTGATGGTCATATAGTAAGTGAATCGGTGGAATTAATAATGGAAATTAAGGATAAAGTAGATAAACAGATACTTGCATCAGTACTTACTATAGAAGAAAAAAGTTAACACCCCAGAAATGGGTATAATCTCCAACTGGAAAAGAAGAAGGTATTGTGTAAAATGCAAACATCGGAGGTGGTACTGAGCAATTTAATTGAGCTTCAGGGTCTTGATTCTTTAAAGAAGTGGCCAGTGAAATAGTTTATGTGTTGGTCTCAATTTACCAAAATTTCCTAATTTTGGAGGAAGTTCCATTAGAAAATACTGAATATATACATAATATATACATACACTCAGTGGCCACTTTATTATGTACAAAATGTTACTAGTAAAGTGATCACTGTGTGTATATTTGTGGTTTTCTGCTACTGTAGCCCATCCACATCAAAGTTTGATGTGTTGTGTGTTCAGAGATGCTCTTATGCACACCACTGTTGTAATGCATGGTTACTTGAATTATTGTCACCTTCGTGTCAGCTTGATCTAGTCTGGCCATTCTCCTCTGATCTCTCTCATTTAGGAGAAGGAATGGGACGGTGAGTAAGCAGCTAGCGCAAAGCAACCCTGGCGGCCATTCCTATCGATAATAAATATACTGCTTTGAATACTGTTGTGGGGATGGCCTCCCACTGGATTGCCACGGAGACCAGGTTACTGGCACTGACCATGAGTCCGTGCTGCAGATGGGAAAGAGGGAGAACAGGGGAGTGGTAGTGATAGGGGACTCAATGGTCAGAGGAACAGACAGAAGATTTTGTGAATGTGAACAGGCCACCTGGATGGTATGTTACCTGCAAGGTGCCAGCTCCAGGGATGTCTTGGATTGCGTCCACAGCGTTTTAGAGGGGGAGGGAGAAGCAGCCAGATGTCTTGGTACTTATTGGTACCAATATCATAGGAAGAAAAAACAAAGAGGTCCTGAAGAGAGTACTTAGAGAGTTAGCTAGAAAGCTGAGAAGCAAAGCTTCCAGGTAGTAATTTCTGGATTGCTATCTGTGCCAGACACCAGTAAAGGTACAAACAGGATGATTTGGAAGATAAGTATGTGGCTGGGAAGCTGGTGCAGGGGGCAGGACTTCAGGTTCTTAGATCATTGGGGTCTCTTCTGGGAGAGGTATGACCTGTACAAAAGGGACTGGTTGCATCTGAACCTGAGGGGGAACAATATTCTTGCAGGCAAGTTTGTTAGAGCTGTTGGGGAGATTTTAATTTGGCAGAGGTATGGGAACTGAAGTGAAGGGACTCAGGATAGGATGGATGGTGAAAAAACAAAGATAATGTGTAGTCAAACTCTCAGGAAGTGTAGGCAGATGACAGGACAAAATTGCAGCCAGCAGGGTGAGTACCAGTGTATTAAGGATGCAGAATCAACAAAGGGTAGCAAATACAGTACTCAAACCGAAGGGTTTTGGCCCAATACATTGACTGTACTCTTTTCCTAGATGCTGCCTGGCCTGCTGAGTTCCTCTATCATTTTGTGTGTGTCACTCAAAATGTTATATCTCAATCTGCGGAGTTTAAGAAATAAGGTGGATGATCTTGTTGCACTTTTACAGATTGTTGGGTATGATGTTGTGGCCATCACAGAATCATGGCTGAAGATTGATTGTAGTTGGGAGCTGAATGTCCAGGGTTAGATGTTGTATCAGAGGTATAGGAAGGTAGGCAGAGAGGGGGGCATGGCTCTGTTGGTAAAGAATGGCGTTAAATCATTAGGAAGCTGTGACATAGGATCGGAAGATGTTGAATCTGTGTGGGTTGAGTTAAGAAACTGCAAGGCTAAAAAGACGCTAATGACAGTTATATACAGTTTAGGCATCCAAACAGCTGGGATGTGGACTACAGATTACAATGGGAAGAAGAAAAGGTATGTCAAAAGGGCAATGTTATGATTGTCATGAGAGATTTTAACATGCAGGTATTTGGGAAAATCAAAGTTAGTAATGGATCCCAAGAGAGTGAACTTGTTGAATGCCTATGAGATTACTTTTTAGAGCAGATAAACCTACTAGGGGATCAACTATAGTGGATTGGGGGTTATGTAATGAACTAGAGGTGATTAGGCAGCTTAAGGTAAAAGAACTCTTAGGAGCCAGTCTTCACAATATGATTGAGTTTGACTTGAAATTTGATAGGGAGAGATAAAGTCTAACATAGCAGTATCTCAGTGGAGTAAAGGAAATTACAGTGGTTTTGAGAGAGGAGTTGGCCAAAGTAAATTGGAAAGAGATGCTTGCAGGGATGACAGCAGAGCAGCAATGGCTTGAGTTTCTGGGAAAAATAAGGATGGTACAGGAAAGATGTATTCTGAAAGCAAAGAAATAATCAAATGGCAAAATACAAGGGGTGATTGATAAGTTTGTGGCCTAAGGTAGAAGCAGTCAATTTTAGAAAACCTAGCACATTTATTTTTCAACATAGTCCCCTCCTACATTTACACACTTAGTCCAGCGGTCGTGGAACATATGGATCTTGGACCTCCAGAAAGTGTCCGCAGATGAGTGATTGATAAGTTCGTGGCCTAAGGCAGAAGGAGATGAGTTATACAGCTCTCGTTACTTGCACATGCAGGACAATTCTTTGAGTGGTTATGCAGAAAGTTTGAAGTTAATAATTCATCAGGGGTGATTGATAAGTTTGTGGCCGAAGGTAGAAGGAGATGAGTTATTAACTTCAAACTTTCTGCATAATTACTCAAAGAATTGACCTGCATGTGCAAATAACAAGAGCTGTATAACTCATATCTCTTTTTTCCTCTCACTTCAGAGTAGTGGGTATGACTGCAAGGCCAGTTTTCTGCTCTGGCTGTCAGATGTGGGATACCCAGGAGGCTTCCAGCATCCCTGATGGCTACATCTGAACCAGGTGCATCAAGTTATAGCTCCTTAGAGACTGCTAGGGAACTGGTACTGCAGCTCAGTGACCTTCAGCTTGTAGGGAAAGTGAGGAGGTGATCGATAGGAGCTATATACAGGGTAGTCACACTGGGGCCACAGAAGACAGATGTGGGTGACTGTTAGGAGAGGGAAAGGAGAGTGTCAAGTAGTGGAGAGCACCCCTGTGGCCATCCCCCTTAACAATAAGTACTCCATTTTGAGTACTGTTCGGTGGGGGGCATGGTGGGAACCATCTACCTTGGGGAAGCAACAGTAGCCGTGCCTCTGGCACTGAGTCTGGCCCTGTGGCTCAGAAGAGTAGGGAACGGAAGAGGATGGCAGCAGTAATATGGGTCTCTATAGTTAGGGGGACAGATAGGCAATTCTGTGGGCACAAAAAAGAAACACGGGTGGTAGTTTTGCCTCCCAGGTGCCAGGGTTCGTGATGTTTCTGAACACATCCACAATATCCTGAAATGGGAGGGTAAGCAGCCAGAGGTTGTAGTACATATTGGTACCAACAACATAGATAGAAAAAGGAAGGAGATCCTGAAAGCAGAATACAGAGAGTTAAGGAAGCTGAGAAGCAGTACCTCAAGGGTAGTAATCTCAGGATTGCTGTCTGCGCCATGTGACGGTGAGTATAGGAATAGAATGAGGTGGTGGATAAATGTGCGGCTGAAGGATTGGAGCAGGGGACGGAATTCAGGTTTCTGGATCATTGGGACCTCTTCTGGGGCAGGTATAACCTGTACAAAAATGATGAGTTGCACTTGTATCCAAGGAGGACCAATATTCTGGCGGGGTGATTTGCAAATGCTATTGGGGAGGGTTTAAACTAGATTTTCAGGGAGCTGGGAACTGAAGTGAACAGGCAAAGGATGAGGTGGTTGGCGCACAACTAGAGACAGCTTGTAGGGAGTTTGTGAGGAAGGATAGGCAGATAGAGCAAAGGTGCAATCAGCCTGATGGTTTGAAATGTGTCTATTTTAATGCAGGAGTATCATAAACAAGGCAGATGAACTTAGAGCCTGGATCAATACGTAGAACTATGACGTTGTGGCCATTACAGAGACTTGGATATCTCAGGGGAAGGAGTAGCTGCTAAGTGTGCCAGGCTTTCAAAAAGGATAGGGAAGGAGGTAAGAGAGGTGTGGGCACGGCAGTGCTAATCAGGGATGGTGTCATGGCTGCAGCAAAGGAGGAAGTCATGGAGGTATCATCTACTGAGTCAGTGTGGGTGGACGTCAGAAACAGTAAGGGGGCAATAACTCTACTGGGTGTTTTGTATAGACCCCCCCCCCCCCGCAATAGTAATAGGGACAGCAAAGAGCAGACAGGGGGACAGATTCTGGAATGGTGAAATAATAATTGGGTTGTTGTGATGGAAGATTTTAACTTTCCTAGTATTGACTGGCAAGTCCTTAGAGCAAGGGGTTTAGATGGGATGGAGTTCATTAGGTGTGTTCAGGAAGGTTTCCTGACACAATATGTGGATAAGCCAACTAGAGGAGAGGCTGTACTTGATCTGGTATTGGGAATGATCTCTCGGTGTGAGAGGGATAGGAGCAGACAGTTTGGGAAAACACTGAATTGGGGTAGGGGAAAATACCCCAATACCTATTAGGCAGGAACTTGGGAGCAGAAATGTAGAAATGTTCAGGGAACATTTGCATGGCGTTCTGCATAGGTATGTTCTATTGAGGTAAGGAAAGGATGGTAGGGTAAAAGAACCATGGTGCACAAAGGATGTGCAAAATCTAGTTAAGAAGAAAAAAGCTTACGAAAGGTCCTCGGCCTGAAACGTCGACTGCACCTCTTCCTAGAGATGCTGCCTGGCCTGCTGCGTTCACCAGCAACTTTTATGTGTGTTGCTTGAATTTCCAGCATCTGCAGAATTCCTGTTGTTTGAAAGGTTCAAGAAACTAGGCATTGATAGAGTTCTAGAAAATTACCAGATTGCCAGGAAGGATCTTAATGAAATTAGAAGAACTGAAAGGGGCCATGAGAACACCTTGGCAAGCAGGATTAAGGAAAACCCCAAGGCATTCTACAAGCATGTGAAGAGCAAGAGGATGAGCCATGTGAGAATAGGACTAATCATGTGCGATAGTGGAAATGTGTGCATGAAGTCAGAAGAGGGAGCTTCAGTATTCACCAGGGGAAAGTAGAAGGGTGGCTTGGCAATTGTGGGGATGACTTACAGCAGACTGAAATGCTTGAGCATTTAAACATTAAGAAAGAGGATGTACTGGAGCTTTTGAAAAACATTAAGTTAGATAAGTTGCCAGGGCCTGATGAAATATACCCCAGGCTACGGTAGGAAGTGAGGGAGGAGATTGCTGAGCCTCTGGCGATGATCTTTGCATCATCAATAGAGACGGGAGAAATACCGTAGGATTGGAGGGTTGCAAATGTTGTTCCCTTGTTCAAGAAAGGGAGTAGAGATGGCTCAGGAAATTATAGACCAGTGAGTCTCACTTCAGTGGTGGGCAAGTTGTTGGAGAAGATCCTGACAGGCAGGATTTATGAACATTTGGAGAGGCATAATATGATTAGGGATAGTCAGCGTGGCTTTGTCAAAGGCATGTCGTACCTTAAGAGCCTAATTGAATTCTTTGAGGAGGTAACAAAACACATTGATGAAGATAGTGCAGTGGATGTAGTGTATATGGATTTCAGTAGGGCATTTGATAAGGTTCCCCATGCAGTGCTCATTCAGAAAGTAAGGAGGCATGGGATCCAAGGAGACCTTGCTTTGTGGATCCAGAATTGGTTTGCCCACAGAAGGCAAAGGATGGTTGGAGATGGTTCATATTCTGCATGGATGTCGTTGACCAGTGGTGCTCTGTAGAGATCTGTTCTGGGCCCATTGTGATTTTTATAAATCTTTGTGTTTTTTATAAATGACCTGGATGAAGAAGTAGAAGGGTGGGTTAGTAGGTTTGCTGATGACACAAAGGTCGGGGGTGTTATGGATAGTCTGGAGGGTTGTCAGAGGCTACAGCAGGACATCAAAAGGATGCAAAACTGGGTTGAGAAGTGGCAGATGGAGTTCCACCCAGATAAGTGTGAAGTGGTTCATTTTGGTAGGTCAATTTTGAAGACAGAATATAGTATTTAATCGTAAGACTCTTAGCAGTGTGAAGGATCTGAGAGATCTTGAGGTCCGTGTTCATAGGACACTCAAAGCTACTGCGCAAGTTGACAGAGTTGCTAAGAAGGCCTGTTGTGTGTTGGCCTTCATCAACCGTGGGGTTGAGTTCAAGAGCAGTGAGGTAATGTTACAGCTATATAAGACCTTGGTTAGATCCCACTAGGCATACTGTGTTCAGTTCTGGTCACTTCACTACAGGAAGGATGTGAGATACTATAGAAAGAGCACAGAGGAGATTTATAAGGATGTTGCCTGGATTGGAGAATGTGCCTTACGACAATAGGTTGAGTGAACTTGGCCTTTTCTCCTTGGAGCAAAGGAGGGTGAGAGGGTCTCGGCCTGAAACGTCGACTGTACCTCTTTCTAGAGATGCTGTCTGGCCTGCTGCGTTCACCGGCAACTTTGATGTGTGTTGCATAGTTTTAAGGTGCTTGGAAGTAGGTACAGAGGAGATGTCAAGCGTAAGTTTTTCACACAGAGAGCGGTGGGTGTGTGGAATGCAATGCTGGTGACAGTGGTGGAGGCGGATACAATAGCGTCTTTTAAGAGATTCTTAGATAGGTGAATGGAGCTTAGAAAAATAGAGGGCTATTCGGTAGGGTAATTCTAGGCAGTTTTTATAGTAGGTTACATGGTCGGCACAATACTGTGGGCTGAAGGGCCTGGAATGTGTTGTAGATTTCTATGTTTTAGGATTGGGAAGCTTTTGAAAAACCTACAGAAGGCAACTAAAAGATGAAATGTGAAAGCAAGCTAACAAGCAGTATCAAGGTGGATAGAAAAAGCTTTTTCAAGATATGTAAATAATAAAAGAAGATGAGAGTGAATAAGAGACCACTAGAAAGTGAGGCTGGAGAAATAATAATGAGGGATAAGGAGATGACAGATGAACAAAATGAGTATTTTGCATTAGTCTTCGCTGTGGAAGGCACTAGCAGTGTGCCAGATGTTGAAGGCTGTGAGGGAAGAAAAGTGAGTGCGCTTACTAATACAAGGGAGAAGTTGCTTAAAGAGCTGAAAGACCTAAAGATACATAAGTCACCCAGACCAGATGAACTGCACCCTAGGGTTTTGAAAGAGGTAGTGGTAGAGATTGTGGAGGCATTAGTATTCATTGGATTCTGGCATGGTTCCAGAGGACTGGAAAATTGCAAATGTCACTTCACTCTTTATGAAAAGAGGGAGTCAGCAGAAAGGAAATTACAGACCAGTTAGCCTGACCTCAGTGGTTGGGAAGATGTTGGAGTCAATTGTTAAGGATGAGGTTATAGAGTACTTGGTGACACAGGACAAGATAGGACAAATAGTCAGCATGGTTTCCTTAAGGGAAAATCTTGCCTGATGAACCTGTTGGAATTCTTTGAGGAGATTACAAGTAGGATAGACAAAAGGGGAATGCAGTAGACGTTATATATTTGGACTTCCAGAAGGCCTTTGACAAGATGCCATACATGAGGCTGCGGTCCAAGTTAAGAGCCCATGCTATGGCAGGAAAGTTACTGGCATAGGTCAAGCAGTGGCTGATTGGTAGGAGGCACTGAGTGGGAATAAAAAGCTCCTTTTCTGGTTGGCTGCCAGTGACTAGTGGTGTTCCACAGGGGTCATTGTTTGGACCGCTTCTTTTTGTGCCATTATCAATGATTTAAATGTTGGAATAGATGACTTTGTTGCCAAATTTGCAGATGATAGGAAGATTTGTGAAGGGGCAGGTAGTGTTGAGGAAACTGAAAGGTTGCAGAAGAGCTTAGACACTTGGTGAATGGGCAAGAAAGTGGCAAATGAAATACAATGTTGAAAAATGAGTCCTCACCTTAAACATTGTGAACAGTCTTGGGGTCCTTATCTAAAAAAAGATGTGCTGGCATTGGATAGGGTTCAGAGGAGGTTCACAGGGATGATTCTGGGAATGAAAGGGTTATCATATGAGGAATGTTTGATGATTCTAGGCCTGTACTGGCTTGAATGTTGAAGGCCTAGACAGAGGATGTTTCTCATGGTGGGGGAGTCTAGGACAAGTTTGCCCAGCCTCAGGATAAAGGTACTTCCATTTAACACTGAGATGCTGAGAAATTTGTTCAACCAATGGGTAGTAAATTTGTGGAATTTGTTACTACAGCTAACTGTGGAGACTAGGTCAGGTGTATTTAAGGCAGAGATTGATAGGTTCTTAATTGGCCAGAGCATCAAAGGCTACAGAGAGAAGGCCAGGGAGTGGGGCTGAGGAAGGGAAAAGAGGGGATCAGCAATGATTGACTGTCAGAGGCCAAATGGCTCAATTCCGCTCCTATGTCTTATGGTCTTATTAACAAAGCATTTTTGCCCACAGAACTGCCGCTTACTTGATGTTTTTATTTTTCCTTCACTCTTTGTAAACTCTAGAATATTTTGCATGAAAAAATGCCAGAGATCAGCAGTTTCTAAGATACTGGAACCACCCCATCGGTTATCAACAATCATTCCATGGTCAAAGTCACTTGGATCACTGTACCTCCCTGTACTGATGTTTGGTCTTAACATCTTGATCATGGGTTCATGCTTTATATGCAGTGAATTGCTGCTGCCACATGATTAGCCGATTTGATATTTGCATTAACGAGCAGGTGTACAAGTGTACCTAATAAAGTAGCCACTGAGTGTATATTTATGAAGTAAGAGAGAAGGTGGGTACAAACAGGCAAGTTAGCTTACATCCTGCTTAGGGAAAGTATTAGATGGTATTATTAAGGACATTATAGCAGATTACTTAGAAATATTCAAGGTAATCAGAAAAGGTCAGCATGGTTTCATGTAAGGATATGTTCCTTCAAAGAATTGTTAATTACAGTTCTTTGATGAATCCAGGTGTAGTAGCAGTTATGAAAGCAATTTGTAAAGTGGCATTCATTACAGAAGGATTTGAGTGCAGCAGTAATGATATCTTGTTGTAGTTGTACATGACCTTGGTCAATTTTGAGTTCAGTTCTGGTCTTGTTGCCTGAGGAAGGATATTCATGCAAGGAAGGGCAATCGTTTTAGTAGACTGATTCCTGGTACAAAGGCATTGATGCATGAGGAGAGATTCAGTTGATTCAGGTACTGGACTATAAAAGAAAGAGACTGGAGTTCAAAGGTTCATTTATTATCAGAGTAAGTATGCAGTATAGAACTCTGAGATTTGTCTTCTCTTGATAGCCACTAAACAAAGAAAACCAAAGAAGTTCAAAGAAAAACATCAACCCCCCCCACACAAAAATGCATTTACAAATCTACATTGCGCAACAAGAGGAACAACACCATCCCTCCCTCCCCCGCTGCAGAAAAACAAATCAGACGAACTGCAGGGTCATCAAATCCCAACCTAAATCGTGCCAAATTTAAATTGCACAGCAGAAGCAAGAGCAACAACTACCCCCCCCCCCACACCACACGCACAGAGAAACAAATTTGCCAATCTGTGTAAATATCAAATCCCATAGAAACCTCAAAGAAATCTCATAGAAACTCATAAAATTCTAATGGGACTACTGTGTTTCTGCCTGTCACTGATGACTTCCCAGATAACTTGGATCCAATACGTGTCTACCTGAGTAGAATGTGGAAATGAGTATGCTTCAACAAAAACTCTTCACAGTTGTCCCACCAATCAGCATCTGTTTTAATTTATTTGTGTGTGCCGGCTTGCCAAGCAGCAAGCGAACCGGCTCCAGCAGTCGCCGGTGAGCCTGCAGCCAGCGGCAACCTAGAGAAATCTTGAGTGCGGGGCAGACCTCGGCCCGGAAGCCGACGTCGCTTCCGCCCCGCAAAGAGCGGGGGTTGCTGGGAGCAGGTACTTAAGTGCACGCTGATTCAAATAGTAAACGGTTCAACCCGACCCTGCTCGAGTTAGTGTGTTGTTTTCACTCGTAGCGTATCAGCGTGACGACATTGGTGACCCCGACGGTCCAACAGCATTTGGACCCAGCATGAACGACCTCGCTCTGCAGAATGCAGTTTCCCTTAAACTGCCAACCTTCTGGACCACCCAACCCCTGGTCTGGTTTGAGCAAGCGGAGGCCCAGTTCCAGGTCAGGCAAATTGCCTCAGACGCCACCAAGTATTACTACATGGTGGGCACCCTCGACCAGGAGACAGCAGACCGCGTTATCGACTTTCTGCGTCAGCCCCCGGCAACAGACAGGTACAAGGCACTCAAGGCCCTGTTAATCCGCACATTTGGCCTTTCCCGCCATGAACGGGCTGTGTGGTTACTGCATATGGATGACCTGGGTGGCCGCGCACCATCAGCCCTGATGAGCGACATGCTAGCACTGGCAGAAGGCCATAAGCCTTACCAGCTGTTTGAACAGATCTTCTTGGAGCAAATGCCAGAAGACATCCGCCTCCTGCTAGCAGATGAAGACTTCAGAGACCCGCGTGGGGTGGCTGCTCGCACGGACGTGCTTTGGCACGCCAAACGAATTGGCGGAACCACCATCGGAATTAGTGCTGCAACACAGCTGAAAGCCCAGCCCTCCCACACCCCAGCAGCGGAGCACCGAACACCACACCAAGGGATGGCACCACTTCTGAGTCTTGGTGTTTTTATCATCAAAGGTGGGGTTCCGGGTCCCAGACCTGCTGCTGCCGACAGCCATGTTCATTTCAGGGAAAACGCCAGGACCAGCTGTCGCTGATGGCTACGGCAGCTGGTCACCGTGATAGCCTCCTCTACGTTTGGGACAAGCTCTCCGGGCGAAGATTCTTGGTAGACACGGGGCCGGAAATCAGTGTCCTCCCCCCCTCAAGCCACGATACCCGAACTAGAACAGGACTGGAACTTACGGCAACCAACAGCAGCACCATCCGCACCTACGGCACAAGGACCATCCCCTTATAGTTCGGTTCCAGCCACTTTACATGGACATTTACGCTGGCCGCAATGTCACAGCCATTGCTAGGTGCGGACTTCCTCCGCACGCACTGCCGGCTTGTGGATTTGAAGGGACGATGAGTGGTCAATGCGAAAACGTTCCAGTCTTTCTCCCTCGGTGAGGCCAGGTTACCGGCCCTGCATCTGAACTCCGTCACTTATTCTGACAACGAGTTCGCCAGAGTGTTATCGGAGTTCCCAGCTATCATCACGCCGCAGTTTTCCTCAACAAACCCCAAGCACGGCATGATGCATCACATCCCCACACAGGGACCTCCCCTTCATGCCCGGGCCCGCAGACTACCGCCCGACAAGCTCCATCTCGCGAAGGAGGAATTCAAGAAGATGGAGGAGATGGGGATTGTGCGGCGTTCCGACAGCCCGTGGGCCTCCCCACTCCGTATGGTGCCCAAGTCCGTGGGAGGGTGGAGACCGTGTGGCAACTATCGGAGGCTGAACGACGCCACCATGTCCGATCGCTATCTGGTACCGCACATCCAGAATTTTACGGCCAACCTGCACGGGGCACGCATCTTTTCGAAGATTGACCTGATCATAGGGTATCATCAGATCCCAGTCCACCAGGATGATATACCCAAGACGGCCCTCATTACCCCCTTTGGCCTGTTCAAGTTCCTCAGGATGCCATTCGGGCTCAGAAACGCGGCGCAGACTTTCCAGTGCCTGATGGACGCAGTAGGGCGAGGTCTGGACTTTCTGTTCATCTACCTGGATGACATACTTATCGCCAGCCGCTCCCACCAGGAACATCTAGCACACCTACGCCTGCTCTGCTGCTGCCTAAGTGACTACGGCCTGGCTATCAACCCCGCCAAGTGCCAGTTCGGCCTATCCGCCATCGACTTCTTGGGACACCAGATCGACCACCATGGAGCTGTTCCTCTGCCGGCGAAAGTTGAGGCCATCCGTCACTTCGCCAGGTCCAGCACTGTTAAAGGCCTGCAGGAGTTTGTTGGGATGGTTAACTTTTACCACCGTTTCCTGCCCTCAGCAGCCCGGATCATGCAGCCCCTTTTCAGCTTGATGTCCTGCAAGGTCAAAGAGGTCACCTGGACCGAGGAGGCGAAGGCGGCTTTCGAACAAGCCAAGAACGCGCTAGCAAATGCCATGCTCCTAGTCCACCCCCAGGTCGACGTCCCCACTGCCTCACTGTGGATGCCTCTGACATGGCAGTTGGTGGCGTGCTCGAGCAGCTCATTGAAGGTCAGTGGAAGCTGCTCGCCTTCTTCAGCCAGCACCTGTGACCCCCCACCCCCGCCCCGGAACTTGAGTACAGTGCTTTCGACAGGGAGCTGCTGGCCCTGTACCTTGCCATCCGGCACTTCAGGTACTTCCTGGAGGGGAGAGAGTTCATGGTCTTCACAGACCACAAGCCCCTCACTTTCATATTTCCCAAAGTGTCGGACCCGTGGTCGGGCTGCCAACAACGCCATCTGTCGTACATTTCGGAATTTACCACCACGATCAAGCACACCTCCGGGAAGAACAATGTGGCAGACGCGCTGTCACGAACCTCCGTCCAATCAGTGTATTCTCTGTCTCCGGGGGTGGATTATGCGGCGTTAGCTGAGGCGCAACAGCTGGACGGAGAGATGCCAGCGTACCGAACCGCAGTCTCAGGACTCCGCCTCAAAGACATACCCATTGGGCCCGAAGGTAAGAAGCCCCTTTGCGATGTGTCCACCGGGCAACCTCAGACCATTGTTCTGACCACTTGGAGGCGCCGCGTTTTTGACACCTTGCACGATTTAGCGCACCCTTCCATCCGGGCGACCATCTGGCTGATTGCAGACAGGTTTGTGTGGCACGGCCTACGCAAGGAGGTCGGGCACTGGGCCAGGACATGCACGCACTGTCAAACATCCAAAATCCAGAAGCACGTGAGGGCCCCACTGCAACCCTTCCAGCCGACACACAGGAGGTTCGAACATGTCCACGTGGACATGGTTGGCCCACTGCTGGTTTCAAGAGGAGCGAGATACCTGTTCACCGTGGTGGACAAGTTCACGAGGTGGCTGGAAGCTGTCCCACTCGCTGACATGGCCACGGAGACATGCGCCAGAGCTCTGATTACCACCTGGGTGGCATAGTTTGGACTTCCAGCCCATGTCATTTCAGACAGGGGTGCGCAGTTCACATCGGCTTTGTGGGCTGTGCTGGCAGGACTACTCAGAACCCAGCTCTACCGAACAACTGCTTACCACCCGCAGTCTAACAGCCTGGTGGAACGTTTCCACAGGCACTTGAAGTCGGCCCTGATGGCACGCCTCCGAGGGCCAGACTGGGTGGATGAACTCCCCTGGGTGCTGCCTGGTATCGGCACGGCACTCAAGGAGGACCTGGCCGCATCATTGGTCGAACTGGTTAACAGTAACCCGCTCACAGTTCCCGGTGAGTTTGTGCCAGCACCCCGTGGCCAGGAGGACACACCTGCTGGGGTCCTAACTAAACTCCAGGAGCAGCTTGGAACACTTGCTCCAGTCCAGACATTCCATCACGGAACAACACCCTCTTTCGTGCCCAGGGACCTACAACAGAGCAAGTATGTTTTTGTTCACCGAGGCGCGCACAGACCACCCCTGCAGCGACCATACGAGGGACCCTACAAGGTGGTGCACCATAATGGAGCAACCTGCATTCTTGACATCGGCGGTCGGGATGAGACTTTTACCATTGACCGTCTCAAACCAGCGCATCTAGACCTTGAACGCCCAGTTGCGGTACCACCCCCATGACATCAAGGCCAGCCACCTAAAAGAACTGAGAGTGTGCAGGCTGTGGACTCTGCACCTCCTATCACCAGTTCTGGAGGGGGGGTTCATGTGGCAGCTCACCCGCACAGCAAGCAAACCAGCTCCAGCAGTTGCCGGTGAGCCCGCAGCCAGCGGCAACCGAGAGGGATCTGAGTGCGGGGCAGACCTCGGCCCGGAAGCCGACATTGCTTCTGCCCCGCAAAGAGCGGGTACTTAAGTACGCACCGATTCAAACAGTAAATGGTTCAACCCGACTCTGCTCGAGTCAGTGTGTTGTTTTCACTTGTAGTGTATCAGTGCGACTACAGATGAATGCTTTCTTCGGGTTAAATCCATACTGACTGATATCCATGCACTTGAGTTGGTGCCTGCTGTTATGTCCTTTGAAAGTGGACAGACTAGAAATGGAGAGGCTAGAGAGTCCAGAAACACGAGTTACAGCCTTGTTACATAGGTATACATATATACATACACACTCCCACACACACACAGAGTTCCTCTAAAAAGTATTCCCCCCTTTGGAAGTTTTCATGTTTTATTGTTTTACAACATTGAATCACAGTCGATTTAATTTGGCTTTTTTGACAATAATCAACAGATAAAGACTGCTTTCAAAGTGAAAACATCTCTACAAAGAGATCTAAATTAATTACAAATATAAAACACAAAATAATTGATTGAATATTATGACACACCAAATCATCACTGGTGCAGCTAATTGGTTTTAGAAGTCACATAATTAGTTAATTGAAGATCACCTGTGTGTAGTCAAGGTGTTTCAATTGATTGTAGTAAAAATACACCTGTATCTGAAAGGGCCAGCTACTGGTGAGTCAGGGTCCTGACAAAAACTACACCATGAAAACAAAAGAACACTCCAGGCAACTCTGAAAAGGTTATTGAAAAGCACAAGTCAGGAGATGAATGCAAGAAAATTTCCAAGTCACTGAATATCCCTTAGAGTACAGTTAAGTCAATGTAAATGGATCAGAAATCTCTGCTGGGGTAGACAGGCAGGAGGCTTGTGCACGCCTTCTGTCAATAACATACGGCTTCCGTCTTTTCCCGATATGTGCACTTAAAGTTCTTAATACAATTCCAAACCTTTTTTTAGATAATAATCTTATCTGTGTAATGTATCTCTCTTTGTTTAAGGAAGTATGTTAATGAGTTGGCAGCTCTTCAAACAAGGTTAACTGGACCTAGACATGAGTTGGCTTATGAGGAAAGATTGAACAGATGCAGCTTGTATCCATTGAAGTTTAGAAGAGGGAACTTGAGCAAATATAAGATTTTAATGATTGTTCCAGATATTAGGTGTCAAGAGGATCTTGCACTATATGAGAGAATCTAGAAACAGCAATCATTTTTAAAAAAGTAAGATAGATGAAGCAAAACATAAAGTGCTGTAGGAACTCAGCAGGTCAGATAGCATCTATGCAGGGGAATAAACAGTCAATTTCCTCTCCATCGATGCTGCCTGACTTGCTGAGTTCCTACAGCATTTTGTGTATGTTGCTCAAGATTTACAGCATCTGCAGAATCTCTTGGGTTTTTCTCGGGGATTGTGAATCATCAGAACTTTTCTTCAAAGGACAATGGAATCAGCCTTTGAATATCTTTAAGGGAGAGGTACACAGAGTTTTGTAAGCAAGGAGTTGAAAGGTTACCATGAAATGGTGAGAATGTAGTCTGGAAGTTACAGGTAGCTTAGCCATGATCTTGTAGAACAACGGAGCAAACTGGTGAAAACAAATAGCCTACTTCTGCTCTTAAGCATGATGGCAAATATGGGAAGTAGGAAAGCCACTAATATTAATGTTTTGTATATTGTACTCTCCCCAAATATTAATTACCCAAATAATCCTTTATCTCCTGATGGAGAAAACAGAGACATAGCAGGCCTTACTCAGAGTCTCAAATTTCTCAAAATTTGAAAATGAAAGTAATGGTCACTGGAGCAGATCTCGGCAAATTGCCTCTCAATTCAAAAGTGTTTGCACACTGTTTCAGAATGGAGAATGGAAATTTTCACATACTCCTGGCTTTTAGATTGCAAGCTCAAAGTTCAAAATAAATTTTAAATTTAAAGTTCAAATGGGATTCATTTTCTTGCACAGTAAGTCCAAAAAATACAATGGAATCAATGAAAGACCACACCCAGCAGGACGGACCAAAAACCAAAGGAAAACAAACTCTGTAAATTCCAAATAGATTCAAACAAGCTAGAAGTAAATACGGAGAATATGAGATGAAGAGTTCTTGAAAGTGAGTCCATAGATTGTGCAAACAGTTTTGTAATGCAGCGAGTTAAGTTGAATGAAGTTATCCTGACTGGTTAAAGACCCAAAACAAGAGAAAATCTGCAGATGCTGGAAATCCAAGCAACATACACAAAGTGCTGGAGGAACTCAGCAGGCCAGGCAGCATCTATGGAAAAGAGTACAGTCAGCGTTTCAGGCTGAGACCCTTCAGCAGGACTGGTGAGGAGTCAGAGTTAGAAGATGGGGGGGGAGGGGAAGGGAGGGAGAAACACAAGGTGATAGGTGAAACCAGGAGGACGGGTGAAGTAAAGAGCTGGGAAGTTGATTAGTGAAAGAGATACAGGGCTGGAGAAGGGAATATCTAATAGGAGAGGAGAGAAAGCCATGGATGAAAGAAAAGGAGGAGGAGCATGAGAGAGAGGTGATGGGCAAGCAAGGAGATAAAGTGAGAGAGGGAAGAGGAGATGGGGAATGGTGAATGAAGTGGGGTGGCCATTCCAGCGTATCAATCGATGGTGTCCTCTACTGACTGTCACAATGAGGCCACACTCAGGTTGGAGGACAAAGACCTTATATTCCGCCTGTGTAGCCTCCAAACTGATGGCATGAAAATCGATTTCTCTAACTTCCAGTAATGGTCACCACCCCCACCCCCACCTTTCTCCATTCCCTATCCCCAAATGATCAGTCAACTAATATTTAGTAAAGTGATGTGAAGTGGTGCTCATACTCATTGTCATACTACTACTCACTTGCTTCTTAATGATTTTTTTCTATCTAAGAGGACACATTGGATTTCCAAATTATCCATAGTGCTTCAGGTAATGTTTAGATTTTTGCTTACATTTCTGAATTGGACTTAAAATTACTCATAGTTTTATATTATTAATACTTTTTCCAGGAAGAAGAGCTAACATCTCTCAAAAGTGAACTCTCTGATGTAAAGCAACAACTTAAAGAAATGAACGATGAAAAGGTTTGTCAACATTGTAACCTTAATATATACTCCAATTGAGGAGTGGACTTGTGCTGATTTCAACAATATGTGTATATATTTGCTCTGCGCAAAACTATTCGAAATTCTCACTTACTTTGCTGATTTCTGTCTGTTTCTTTTTGCAATAAGAAAGTATTTTAAAAAGAGGTAGGTGGGATAACTTAATAAAATATAAAATATCTTTATTCCGACCCCAACCTGTCTACTTCTGCTGTTATATAAATTGGATGGTATTTAGCAACCTATCTGCTGCTCAGTGTGATGACAATGGAAATATTTTAACATTTGGCTATCTTTGACATAAAATTCAGAGGATGTACAAGATACATCTTCCATCATCCCATATAAAATCCCTCTCGTGTCCAGGTAAATTGAGGCAAATCTTCCATCTCCCCCTCAGACTCGCTGCTTATTCTAGCTTTGTGTTAGCTGACATTTTCCAATGGAATTCTGGATTCCAGCACATTATTATGGCAGAATACACTTTGGTGGTGTGTCTCAATTTAGACAGTCTGCTGCATTCACAGAGTAACTTTGACATGCGCTGAAGCACCACAGACAGGCGTTTTGACTGTCATGGCTCTCAGTGTTGAGGTATGCTTGTGGATGCTTCTGACAATAACATCAGGGTCTCATCTAAATTAATAGAGTGTTTTAGATATTAAAAGAAATTGCAGTTAAATCACAGAGAAGCACACTTACTGACTGAAATTAAAATGATTAAAGTCTGTCACGAGCCTTGTGGCCCATCAGTCCGGTGCTTATGCCGGTTTCCATAGCGTGAAGCGACAGAGTACAAGACTCCCCCCTGCAGAAAGGTTAACCCCCAGCCTTTTTGCTGGTACCCATTTTCAGCTGGGTAGACAGGAGCATTGTGTGGTTAAGTGCTTTGCTCAAGAACACTGCTGCGGCCGAGGCTCGAACCCACGACCTTCAGATTACTAGTCCGACACCCTAACCACTTGGCCATGCGCCACACATTACTGACTGAAAAGATTCCGTTAAATCTACCATTAATTTGAATGTGGCCAGTAGACTTGTGATTGGTTTAACCTGGTGTAGGTTCAGAATGAATGATGCAGATCTACAGCGGAACATTTTGTTGAAGAATTAAAATCCACTTTATTGGATATCACACATCTTATTGCTTTTAGTATGGATGATCGACACAAAAACACAAAGAGCATCGTGAACATAAATAGGTAACCAGAAGGGCAAAAGGAGGCCATGAGATGTCCTTTGTGAGTAGGATTAAAGTGTATCTCAAGGCATTTACATATTCTTTAAAAAAAAGGGTAACAAGGGAGAGGGTAGAACCATTTCAAGGACAAAGGTAGGAAATTATCCCTGAAGCAAAAAGAAATTACAAGGCACTAAACAAGTCAAGGAGAATGGTATGGAGGATAAGAAAACGAGAGAAGATGTCCTGATATTCCAGGGCATGTTGATATCAGGAAGGAGCTGCTAGGTCTCTTGCAGAGAAATAAGGTGGATAAATCCACCAGGGCTCACTAGGATTTATCTGAGGCTTTTGAAATAGGCAAGAAAATAGATTGCAGTGGCCTTGACAGAGATACTTGTATCCTCTTCAGCCACACATGATGTCCCAGAAGACCAGAAAATAACCAATGTTGTTCCTGTGTTTAAGAGGTGCAGTAGAGACAATCCCAGAAGTTATAGGCTTTGTTCAGTGGTAGGGAAATTATTGGAGAAGATTTTTAGGAATAAGATCTACTCATATCTGGAAAAGGTACACTTATTGGGGTGATAAGCTAGATTTTGTGCAAGGGAGTTACGTCTTACAAACTTGATTGAGTTTTTTGAGGAAGTGAGGAAGATGATTGATGGGGGCAGGGCAGTGCATGGGTATATACATGGTGTTTAGTTAACCTTCCATTAAGGTCCTTAATGTTAAGCTGATCCAGAAGATTACAACGGGGATCCATGGAAAATTGATAGATTTGATTCAAAATTACTCAGCCATAGAGGGCAAAAGGTAGTGGTGGAGGGTGTTATTCAACCTGGAGGTCTGTGACCAGTAATATTTCACAAGGACCTTTGTTATATGCTGAAATATATAAATGATTTGGACAAAAATATAGATGGACTGATTAGAAGGCTTGGTGGTGTTGTGGATAGTGAAGAGTGTTATCAAAGGTTCCAGCCGTATACAGACTAGTTGGAAATGTGGGCAAAGAAATGGCCTGTGGATTTTAATCCAAGTAACTGTGAGGAGTTAGACTTTAGGAGATAAATTGTAAGAGGAAAATATAAGGCTGTATCCTTATGAGTATCAATTTTCAGAGGGATCTTGGGATGTAAGTCCATTGCTTTAAAAGTCGCAAGTAGATAGGGTGGTAAAGAAAGCACATGGCCTGCTTGCCTTTGTTAATCAGTTGCTGAGTATAAAAGTCTGTAAGTTATGCTGTGGCTGTATAAATCTTTGGTAGGCCACGTTTGCAGTTTGTGTGCAGTTCTGGTCATCACATTACGATAGGATATGGAGGCTATGGAGATGGTGCAGAAGAAGTTCACCAGGATGTTGCCTAGATTTGAAAGTATGACCTATAAGGAGAGGTTGGACAAATTTCTAGAGCATTGGAGATTAAGAGATAACCTACAGTGAAAATATCGAATACTCGAGGGCATAGTCTTAAGGTCTGATGGGGGAAGTTTAAAGGAGATTTAATTGGCAAGTTATTTTCTACACTGAGAGTGGTAGGTGCCTGGAACTTGTTGCCAGGAGAAGTGGTCAAAGCAGATAAAGTGGCAAGATTTATGGGGCATTTAGGCAAACACGCAAACAGGGAAATAAAGGATGAAGACCATGTATAGGTAGATGTGCAGTTTAAAGTGGTGTTAGGTTTGATACAGACATTGTGGCCCAAAATGTTCAGTCTTGATGAAGGATCTCAGCCCAAAATGTTAACTGTTATTCCTCTCCATAGATGTTGGCTGACCTACTGAGTTCCTCCATTTTATGTGTTAGCCTAAAGAGGCTGGCCTGTGCTGAACTGTTCTATATTCTATGAATGATTGCACTGATCCATTTCTATTCATTTAAACTCTTCACAATTTAGGAAGCAAATCTTACTGTGTAAATGAGCTCAATTAGCAAATGTGATGCATGGAAACTGATTTATCAAGGAAAACTTCAAAACACCAAGTTGCTCTTTGGTCATCAGTTTAACAAGTACTTGTAATGTTTACATCCATAACAAAATATTTGAATACTGTTTAATGGGAATGTACTTTGATCGACATGAGACAACCTAGAAAGAACGAGGTACCAATAAGTTCAAAACTACAGTGACCTTAATTGAAATTGGTAAAGCTGTGACACAGATCCGCTTTGAGGAATATACCGCAACTCCATAATAAACTCAAAACAACTGCAGATATTGAAACTCTAAAATAAAATTATACATTGCTGAATATATATGTAGGGTGAGAAGGGAATGAGATTATAAGAAAGTAAGATATGAAGAATCCTTACTTAATATCGCCGTTGTTATTGCCAGTCATGATCAAACTATGGCCCTGACAGTAATGGTCAGCATACTTTCTTGAAAGAAGGGTGTTCAGGTGATCAGTCCCTCTTTAAAGCAGTGTTTTGAAGTATGACACATAAATCTAGAAACAACTTCAGAAGTGCACTGCAAAATCTGTCTCCAGTATAAATAATTATCTGTTTATTCTATCACCGTCTCATGATTTCAAACACTTCTATCAGGTGACTTCTAAAACATTTGTTTCTGTAAAATTAATCCCAAATTCTTACTCTCTCCGTACAACTGTCCTGATAATCCTTTTAATTCTCTTCAGTATGCTTTGTAAGGTCAAGACACCTATGCCAAAGCATGATGCTCAGAATTAAAATTACAATAATTATTTTTGTACTTCACTCCTCTATAAAGCCAAGAACCTCAACTTAATAGCAATCTCAATGTTTTCTGCACTTTCAAAAGTTTGTGTAAATATACCTCAGTCTTTGTTTCCACACTCCTTATAAAATGTAATGAACATGATCATATTTTCTTCATCAAAATTTAATAATTCACATGCCCTGCAATAATTTTCATCTATCTATTTTATAGTCTGCTTATATTTTTAGGAAAACTGTTGCTCACTATTATTTACTGCATTGCGGAGTTTGTTTAATTAACATACTTTTAATTAATGACATGATATCCAAGTTGAAATGACAAATATGTTCCTAAAACCAACAACTAGCAAGCATTCCTATACATGTTTAGTCTGAGAAGTGGCAGCTTATTCCCACTAACCATTGAATTTTACTGTGCTATTTTTCCGTTAAAACTCAAGCACTTCAAATTTGGTGACATCTGGTGCCGTATTTCACTAAATGCTCTCTAGAGATAATCTGCACTATCAATACCCTGAGGGATCAATTTTTCCCAGCACTTTGTCAGCTAACTTGATTAAGTAGTCAAAAGGATTTATTTTTTAACAAATATATACAATCTTGCATCCATTAATCCATAATTTTCTAGCGTTATTCAGTTTTGTCACATATTATTGACTCTGAATCTTCTCAACTATTATCATTGTACTTGAATGGTTTTCATTTGCAAGACTTATCCCTAAATAATTTTTGGTATACCTTATCCCTAAATGAGCATTAATATACTTGCTCTCCTTCATTTCTCTCGGTCTGTCTTCAAATATAAGGCAGATTGGAAATTTGTAGAGAAACAAAGCCGTTTTCACCTTTATCTCATTCAAATGAGGGTGCATTCCAGACCAAGGGACTTTGAACTTGGATGATTGTCAAACTTTTAATTATATCCACTAACTTATGTCCAGTGCAATATCATTGCTGCCTCCACCTTTATTCCCTTGTCCCAATCTTCCTCTCAATTAATACCTCTTGGGAGTCCCGACCTTGTAATCTGTCAATTTTCTTTTATTCCCAATCATCATATCCTTCCATTGACTATTTTTTTTTACTATTTTGTTTTTTTAAATTTATTTCAGTTCAATTTTATGTCAGTTGCCTGCATTTTCTCATTTTTCTTCTGTCTTTTAATTTTTTGTTGATAGTTTTTGTACTTTCTATATTCAACTTATGGATAATAAAATAGCCTTTGCCTTTCTTTTCCCATCACATTGTATGTTCCACAGCTTTACAGATGAAGAAGACTCCAACTTTTGATACCCTGCCTTTTCATGTTCTAGGATTGTGTCTTATTCTACTCTTCAATGACTAGAGTTTGAGTTTGAGATATTGATGTTTAAGCTTTAACTTGATTTGTTGGATCAAAAATGGTTCATAAGTGATTTAGACTTTGCATTTATTAATTACTAATTATTAATTTTAAAACAATTTGCATTGCTTTCCTCTTTGTGTTGTCACAATATAATCATAACTGCATATATTAGTTGTTCTAACTGTAATTTTGTCAAATCCTGTCTGTTAAAATAACTTTTTAATTCAAAGTGTAAAGTACATATATTCACAACAGAATGCATATTACATTTTGTCTGGTGGAACTATTTTACACTTTCTAGGAAACTTTTGCAAATCAAGTTACAACATTGAAGGGCACAGTCAAATCTTTGAAAGATGAATTAGAGAAGGTACCTGACTTAAAACTATTGACAAGACTTGTTTTATATATTGTAGAAGCTATTATTTAAAGATTGCTTTCTGATAGAAAAATGGAATTCCAGCTCCCATCAGGTAAAATCAAAAGAAAATATAACAAATAAATAAAAATTGTGTCTTATCGTTCTTAGATAAGAAAGCTAAATGTTTTGTTTCTGATTCTCACATAGATTAATGATACTTTTAAGAGTTAGATAGTCACAAGGTACTCAATTGTTTTTTTTTAAACTAGGTGTTTGTTCAATAAAAAGGATATTAATATTTTCATATTGCAAAATGAAGAGTAATTTAGATGAAAATTTGATGTATGATCAACTAAGGAGCACATAACTAGAAGCTGACATGTATGAAGACAAATACATTAAACAGTGACTGCTGGGAGCACAGCAGGTTTTGAAAAACTTGGACTGGTCACAAACATAAATTTCCTGCTATCTTCAAAATACTTCATAATTGTGGCTAATTCAGCACTCAGGCTTCTAAATATAAAGAAAATTTATATCAGTGTTCCATGGTAATTTAAAAAAATGGTAGGGCAGATCTTCCATTGCCCCAAAATCACTGACCACATGCCAAATAAGACCATAGGACATAGGAGTAGAATTAGGTCATTTGGCCCATTGAGTCTGCTCCACCATTCCATCATGGCTGATTTTTATTATCCCTTTCAATCCCATTCTCCTGTCTTCTCCCCAAAACCTTTGATGCCTTGAATAAGATCATAAGGCATAGGAGCAGAATTAGGCTATATGCAGTGGTGTTTGTTCCTGTCTCTTAATGCAATGGGAGCCTAGTTCCCACTACTATGATGTGACCCAGTGTAACCTAGAGATTGTCTCAGCACAAGCTGCATGCTTGAGTTGGAGAGCTATCTGATCCCTCGGGCTGTCAAAAATTGTAGTAGGATTAGAACTATTGACTTTGTGAACATCTTTGATTTTCACAATTATCCAATTGTTAAGAATATTTTTTTTTTAAGATTGTTTTAATATTAAAAGCAAAACATAAATAAACATATCTGATATAAATAAGTTGATTCTAACTTTCAGTATGTCTGAGATCAGTGGAGCGTTGGCTTGTGGATTTTGAGCGCCAATTTTTGAAAAAGTGAGTGGGGTGTGTTGGGATATTTGGCGGGTTAGAGATCGGCGGAGCAGTTAGCTTGTGGATTTTGAGCACAAGTTTTGAAAAAGTGAGTGGACCAGTCAGAACATTTGGTGGTTTTGAGATCAGCTGCACCTCTTTCTTTCTTATTTGGCAATTAGAGCAGGATGAATGCCAGGTAGGATAGTGCAATGCTCTTCTTATGGGATGTGGGAAGACAGAGAGACCTCCAGTGTCCTTTATGACAACTGCAGGGCATGCATCCAGCTGCAGTTTTTTACAGACTGCATTAGGGAATTGGAGCTGGAGCTGGATGAACTCCAGATCATCTGGGAGACTGAGGGTTTGATTGACAAGCAATACAGTAGGTAGGTATTAGGTGATCATCAGGAGAGGAAAAGGGAATAGGTAGCCTGGTAAGGCAGCAAGGTACTCCTGTGGCCATTCACCTCAATAACAAGTATACAACTTTGGATACTGTTGGGGGAAATGTCTTAGCAGAAAAGCCACAGCAGTCAGCTCTGTCACTAAGTCTGGCTCGGTGACTAGGAAGGAAGGGGGAAGAAGAGGTGGGCAGAAGTGATAGGGCATTGAGTAATTAGGGGAACAGACAGGAGGTTCAGTGCACAAGTTTGTGATTACTGGATGAAATATTGCCTCCCAGGTGCCAGGGTCATGGAAACATTAGATCAAGATTAGATTAGATTAACATCGTAAACCAGCGAGTTGTTTGTTATGTCTCCCTGCTCTCTGGGAAAATGGAGACACCTCCTTCTCCTTTATTAGGGAGAGAGAGAACCTGTAGTATGTCGAATGCCGGGTGAAATGCGAAATCTTTGGGGTAACTGCAAATCTGTGTCTTTGCTATTGCTTTGCTCATGCTTGAGTGCTTAGTGTGCTGATGCTTTTTTTCTGCCAGTGGGGGGAGGGGGATTGTTGCTCACTGCCACTTATGCATGGGAGGGGGGAGCTAGGGGGGACTTCGGGGTGCTAACAATTTTAACTGTCGTCCTGTCTTTGGGGCACTCCTCTGTATTCGTGGATGGTTGCAAAGAAAAAGCATTTTAGGATGTATATTGTATGCATTTCTCTGACATTAAATTGTACCTTTGAACCCTTTGAAGTCCATAGCATTCTTAAGTGGAAGGGTGAGCATCCAAAGGTAATGATCTATTTCAGTACCAATGACCTAGGCAGAAAAGCTGATGAAGTCCTGCAAGAGGCGTTCATGGAGTTTGCTGTTAACTTTAAGGACACAACCTCAATGGTTATGATCTCAGGATTGCTACCTGTGCAGCATGCTCCTGAGGGCCAGAAATAGGAAGATAACGTGCCTGAGGAGATGCTTTTTAAAAAAAAGGCAGCTAAAAAAGTCATAAGGAAGGAAAAGATGGAATACAAAAGTAAACTAAGCTAACCAATGACATTAAAGATGATACCAAAAGTTTCTACAGCTATATAAAGAGTAAAAGAGAGCTGAAAGTAGATAACAGACTTCTGGGAAATGGTCAAGAAAATGGTGGACAAACT
Organism: Mobula hypostoma; assembly: GCF_963921235.1. Lineage (NCBI taxonomy): Eukaryota > Metazoa > Chordata > Chondrichthyes > Myliobatiformes > Myliobatidae > Mobula > Mobula hypostoma. The sequence goes on along the minus strand of NC_086099.1, from coordinate 117,588,249 downwards.
GAATAAGTATTTTGCATCAGTCAGGCTAGTGCCTTCCACAGTGTGCTGGAACTTCGAGAGGGTCAGTGGGCAGAATTAAGTGAAATTGCCTTACTAGGGACTAATCATGGGAATTGCTAGGTTTATGAAAGATGCCGCATTCAGTACTATTGTCCCACAGACCCTGGTGAACAAACTCCTACTTCTGAGTCTAAATATACACCACTGTGCAACTGGATGTTGGACTTGCTAACTAACATGACTCAGAAAGTCAGGATGCACATCCGTTCCTCCCTCAACATCATCCCAGAACATGTGCCCCAGGGCTGTGTGCTGAGGCCATTGATGTACTCTGTGCTCACACATGATTGCATGGCCAAACATCCGAGTAATCACATTGTCAAGTTCATCGATGACATAACAGGTGTGGGACTCATCCCCAACAATGATAGCCTACAGACAGGAGTGAAAGAGCTCAATCGTCTGCTACCAGGCAAATATCCTCTTCCTCAGTGTCAACAAATCAAAGGAAATGGTTATTGACTTCAGAAGAACTCACACGACTCATACCCTTCTTTACATCGGCAGCACAGCAGCGGAAACTGCGAGCAGTTTCAAACTTCTGGGAGTTCACATCTCAAACAACCTCTCATGGTCCCAGAACACATCCTACATAAACAGGAAAGCTCAACAACATCTTTACTCTCTGAAGAGGCTGAAGGGAGCTGGACTATGCACATCTATACTCACAACCTTCTACAGATGTGCAGCAGAGAACATCTTAATATGCTGCATCACTGCACTAGAGGCAAGATTGCTCTGATGAACTACGATAACGTGCTGCAGCCAACTTACAAAGCTTCTAAATGTACTTCTATACTACTTCATTGCAATCTGCAGCCTTTAATTTCCCTTTAAGTAACATACTTTTGAGCCGTCTTAACGAACTAGCATTTCGCAATCTTCTGAAGGACTCATTTGACTTGTAACTTTCAAGCATGCATATCTGGCACTTTTTCACTACTGTGCCACTGATGTAAAGAGGAATGTGAGTGGTGCAAATTCTTCTGAAGTTGATTATTATCTCCTGTGTCTTGTTGACATTGAGGAAGTTATTTACCTGACACCAGGCCTCGAACAATTCCTTTCTTCTCTGTAGGCTGTCCCATCATTGTTGGTGACGAGCGCCACAACTATTGTGTCATCAACAAACTTGCCAATGGCTGTAAAAAAGGGAGTAGGGGAGGACTGTCTTGTCTCACTTTCTCTTCACCATTTACACCTCGGACTTCAACTACTGCACAGAGTCTTGTCATCTTCAGAAGTTTTCGGATGACTCTGCCATAGTTGGATGCATCAGCAAGGGAGTTGAGGTTGAGTACAGGGCTACAGTAGGAAACTTTGTCACATGGTGTGAGCAGAATTATCTGCAGCTTAATGTGAAAAAGACTAAGGAGCTGGTGGTAGACCTGAGGAGAGCTAAGTTACCGGTGACCCCTGTTTCCATCCAGGGGGTCAGTGTGGACATGGTGGAGGATTACAAATACCCGGGGATATGAATTGACAATAAACTGGACTGGTCTAAGAACACTGCGGCTGTCTACAAGAAGGGTCAGAGCCGTCTCTATTTCTTGAGGAGACTGAGGTCCTTTAACATCTGCCGGATGATGCTGAGGATGTTCTATGAGTCTGTGGTGGCCAGTGCTATCATGTTTGCTGTAGTGTGCTGGGGCAGCAGGCTGAGGGTAGCAGACACCAACAGAATCAACAAGCTCATTTGTAAGGCCAGTGATGTTGTAGGGATAGAACTGGACTCTCTCACGGTGGTGTCTGAAAAGAGGATGCTGTCTAAGTTACATGCCATCTTGGTCAATGCCTCCCATCCACTACATAATATACTAGGTGGGCACAGGAGTACATTCAGCCAGAGACTCATTCCTCCGAGATGCAGCAGAGAGCGTCATAGGAAGTCATTCCTGCCTGTGGCCATCAAATTTTACAACTCTTCCCTTGGAGGGTCAGACACCCTGAGCCAATAGGCTGGTCCTGGACTTATTTCATAATTTACATATTACTATTTAACTATTTATCGTTCTTATTACTATTTATTATTTATGGTGCAACTGTAATGAAAACCAATTTCCTCCGGGATCAATAAAGTATGACTATGACTATGACTATGACTCCAAGCTAGACTGAAACACAGGGGAATGAAGCTTCCTCTACACAGCATCTTGTTAGCAAATGTACAATCGCTGGAGACCAAGATCGAGGACCTAATGGCAAGATTGCTGCGTTCCGCAATTCACAGAGACATAACTTACTCTGTACATGCCAGGTATGTTGGTAAGACCTAAGGACTTCTCCACACAGGATGAACCAGACTGCTGATTCAGAAAAGACAAAAAGTTGAGGTTTGTGTTTCATGATAAGCTCTTTGTGGTGTTCGGATGCAGTTGTCTGTTGCATTCTTATTCCCTGACCTGAAACATCTAATGATTAAATGTTGACTGTTCTACTTACCAAGAGAGTTCTCTTCTGTGATCCTGATCATAGTTTACATACCACCAAAGGCATTAAGCACGCACTCGAGATATTGAATGCTATCAATAACATACAGGAAGCATGCTGTGCCTTTCAAATCATTGTCAAGGAAGAGCTTCGGAGAATCAATGGCACTTAACAGCAACTCCTTTATTGCATCTTCAGAAACAGCTCTATTTCCATCTTTAATATCTCCATTTTTCCCTTTCACGGTTCTTTTGAAGGTCCTGACCTGGAGATACATGCTGACTACGGTTCTATGCAGGAATGGGACCCGCTCTCGGGGATTAATGACTGGCCGTTACTCAGCACACCAAGGGTGCGGCCTAAGGGCTCAGCTCGTCTTCGGAGGGCCAAGATCTCGTGGCTCTGGAGATGGGCAGATCGAAGGTCGTTGCCCAGGCAGAAGTTCGGTGTGTCGTGGGAGATGGAAGATCTAAGGCTGTGTGCCCAGAGACCCAAGATCTTTGAGCACAGAGCTCGAAATAAGTGATGCAACGGACTTTTAACATCGTAAACCAGCGAGTTGTTTGTTCTGTCGCTCTTCTCCCTATGAAACGGAGACATTTCTTTTTCACTTATTAGGGAGAGAGAGAGAGAGCCTCTGGTATGTCGAATACCGGCTGAACAAGTAGACTTTAGAGTACTGCAAGTCTGTGTCTTTGCTGTTGCTTCTCTCATGCTTGAGTGCTCAGTGCTTATTTTTTGCCGGTGGGGAGGAGGGATTGTTGCTTGCTGCCGTTTACACGCAGGAACGAGGGGAGCTTGGGGGGGGACTTTGGAGTTCTGTCATTCATTCATTCATTCATTCTTTGGGGACACTCCTGTTTTTCGTGGATGGTTGCAAAGAAAAAGCATTTCAGGATGTATATTGTATACATTTCTCTGACATTAAATGTACCTTTGAAACTTTGACCTTTGAATCAGGCTTGTTTGAAGAAATCTCTGCCCATTTATTGTCAACATATAAGCTGCAGCACCAGGGGTCCCATCACACTTGACCACTGCTATATTAGCACCAGCTATGCCTACCACTCCATCCCGAGACCATATTTCAGGAAATGCTTTGGCTTCTGAGGAATTCACCTGCTTCGAGCGGGCATCAATTGATGTCTGCTGGTGTCTAAGGAGAACATGGTAACTTGCCTCAAAGACTATCATCCAGTTGCACTTGCATCCACTATGCTGAAGTGCTTTGAGAGGGTGGTGATGAAACTCCCTGTCTGAGAAAAACTTGGATCTGCTGCAATTTGCCTACCATCAAACAGGTCCACAGCAGATGCCATTTCATTGGAATATCAGGACAGCAAAGGTGCATACATTAGGATTCTTTTCATCAACTACAGCTCAGCTATCAATACTATCATCCCCTCAAAACTAATCAGTAAGCTTCAAGACCTTAGCCCCAATACTTCCTTGTACCATTGGATCTTCAAATTCCTCACTTGCAGACCTCATCAGTTCAGATTGGCAAAATTATCTCCTCCACAACCTCCATTAGGATAGGTGCACCACAAAGTTGTGTGGTTAACCCCTTGTTCTACTCACTTCATACGTATGACTTTAAGGCTAAGCACTACTCCAGTGCCATATTTAAGTTTGCTGATGACACCACTGTCATCAGCCAAATCAAAGGTAGTGAATAATTAGCATATAGGAGGGAGATTGAAAATTTGGATGTTGATCTTGTATATGTGAGCTCTGGGCCTCAAACTGTGGTGTTGCTGGTGGGGTGCGTCAGGGCCAGTGCATGCCACCGGGTGCGGCGTTCAGGCTGGAGTCAGTGCTGCCCACTCACCCTGCCCCCACCCTCCCCACAGAATTCACTCAGTGGGAGACGGGGAGATGGGCTTTATTGTGGTCGACTGAAGATTTTGGTGGGCTGAGGGTCTGGACTATGTACAGTATATTCTGTGTCGTACGTGTGAGGACTTGTGGGGGGGAGGTGGTTGGAACTGGTGATGGTGAACTCCAGCGGGGGGCAGTGTAGCATTGCATCCAAGCAGGTAACTGCACAGACCCCCTCCCCCGGGTTCGATTGCGCAAGTTTTGGACTCTTTTATTGCATGATTTTGATACCAGTTGTATGTGCTATCTTGTATGTGCTTTGAGCTGTGTGTAGCTGTGTTACTCTGTTTTGCACCTTGACCTCAGAGTAAAGCTGTTTTGTTTGGCTGTATTCATGAGTATTTACCTATGGTTGAATGACAATTAAATTTGAATTGATGCCACAACAACAACCTTTCACTCAATTCCAGCAAGACCAATTATTATTGAGCTAGTTATTGAGCAGGAGGAGGAAACCAGCAGGGGGTCAGAGATGGAGAGGGTCAGCAACTTTAAAAGGTAGTGAATAAATTCTAGTCCATCGTGGATAAAGCCCTCTCCTCCAAAGAGCACATCTACACAGTGTGCTACTGCAGGAGAGCAGCATCCATTATCAAGGACCCACACCACCAGGTTCATGAACAGTTATTACCATGCAGCCATGAGGCTCTTGATCCAGACCGGATAACTTCACTCAACTTCAGTCGCCCCATCACTGAACCATTTCCACGACCTATGGATGCACTTTCAAGACTCTTTATCTCATGTTCTTGATATTTATTGTTTATTTATTTATTATTATTTTCCTTTTGTATTTGCACAGTTTCTTGTCTTTTGCACTTTGGTTATTTGTGCGTCCTGTTGGGTGCAGACTTTTATAGATTCTATTGTTTATTGGATTTACTGTGTATGCCCACAAGAAAACAAATCTCGGGATGATATATGTGATAATAAATTTACCCTGAACGTTGAACTTTGGTAAAGAAACTGCACTGTGGCAGACATACAGGATATACCAGAAAGGTGACAGAGAAAAGAATGGCAGTATTGTGAAGGATCCCACCCACCATGCTTATGGACTTATTGTTCCACTCCAACAGGGAGGAGGCTACGTAGCATCCATGTCAGGACCACCAGACTCAAAAACAGTTACTTTCCCCAAGCAATAAGGCTAATCAACACCTCCACCCACTAACCCACCGTATCAGCGAGTACTGCAGGGTAGGTTCACAAGGTTAATTCCCGGGATGGCGGGACTGTCATATGTCGAAAGATTGGAGCGACTGGGCTTGTATACTCTAGAATTTAGAAGGCTGAGAAGGGATCTTATTGAAACATATAAGATTATTAAGGGATTGGACACGCTGGAGGCAGGAAGCATGTTCCCGCTGATGGGTGAGTCCAGAACCAGAGGCCACAGTTTAAGAATAAGGGGTAGGCCATTTAGAATGGAGTTGAGGAAAAATGTTTTCACCCAGAGAGTGGTGGATGTATGGAATGCTCTGCCCCAGAAGGCTGTAGAGGCCAAGTCTCTGGATGCTTTCAAGAAAGAGATGGATAGAGCTCTTAAAGATAGTGGAATCAAAGGTTATGGGGATAAGGCAGGAACTGGATACTGTTTGTGGATGATCAGCTATGATCACAGTGAATGGCGGTGCTGGCTCAAAGGGCCGAATCCCCTACTCCTGCACCTATTGTCTATTGTATCACTACTTGATCATTTTCTGTCAGAGTCACTTTATGTGCAGACTCTCATATACCTAGCATCACATTATGTACATAGATCAGTGTATTTATATAAGCTATCATTTTTTAAATATTTATTGTTCTTTTATTATTGTGTTCTATTTTGTGCTGCATCAGATCTGGAGTAACAATTATTTTGTTCTCCTTTACATTTGTGTATTGGAAATGACATTGAATAATCTTAAATTTTGAATAAATGGTAAAGATATGGAGGGCTACTATTCAGGTGCAGGCTGATGGGTCTAGGCAGAGTAATAGTTTGGCACAGACCAGATGGGCTGAAGAGCCTGATTCTGTGCTGTAGTGCTCTGTGACTCTGTAACTTAAATAATTAAAAACTTACCTTTTCCATGGATAAGGTAATGGATTGCTGCATTTGAGCCAGGTGTTATCTGGTGCAAACTGGGGAGGTAAATGTTCCAACCTAAAAACTTGAATGTCTGCTGATTACTGTTGTGTATTTAATATTTCAATAATATTTGAGTAATCTTGTGTGTGTGTGTGTGTGTGTGTATATGCATATATATATATATATATATATATACACACACACACATACACACATACACACACATATATATAGAGAGAGAAAGATTAAGCATCCTTATTCATTTAAATAACTTATTTAGGGGTATATGTATAAATACATGAATTGCATGCATCATCATGCTACCACATGATATATGTGCCTCGCTTAAAGTAAATATGGAGTTAGACCTGCATACTCAGGTTCCCACGTCTTTTGAATTAGTTTAATGTGTTGAAGTTACAAAACATAAAATTGACGACAAGGTATTTTTAAAATGAACCCAAGAAAGCCATCAACCCGTTGAAGCGCAGCGAGGTATTCGAACTTAAAAAACTTAGCGAGAAACAGTTGAGTTTAAAAACCAACAGCCCAGCAAGTATAGAAATGCTTGAGTTTTAAAAAAATTCGGAACAAAAAGGTTGCAAGTGAACAGCTGATTTTTCGGAGCGAAGGGAGTTTTTTACTACTCGGGTTAAAGAGAGGCGAGACTGCACAGGCGCGTGACGTCAGCCACTAGAGCGCAAAAGGTTTAAAAAGAAGACCGCCGTATGCAGCAGGCAGCGGAGTGAGAGGTAGCAGGGTAGTAGGGCTTGGCTCAATGGGCTTGGGTGGTATCAGAACAAGGCGAGGTAGGTTTAACTGTTATTTATGGAAAGGAGGTAGTATGTGTGTGAGGCCAGTTTTCTGTGCTCGTTGTCAGATGTGGCGGGGGGAGAGTCCTCGAGTCTTCCAGCCTCCCGGATGGCAATATCTGCACCCGCTGTGTCGAGCTGCAGCTCCTGAGGGACTGTGTTAGGGAACTGGAGATGCAGCTTGATGACCTTTGTCTGGTCAGGGAGAGCGAGGAGGTGATAGAGAGGAGTTACAGGCAGGTGGTCACACCGGGGCCAGAGGAGACAGACAAGTGGGTCACAGTCAGGAAGGGGAAGGGGAAGAGTCAGGTACTAGAGTACCCCTGTGGCTGTACCCCTTGAGAATAAGTACTCTTGTTTGAGTACTGCTGGGGGGGGACAACCTGCTGTGGTGTGGATGAAATCACCGTAGAACAGTTACTAGTAGATACAAAGCAGCTTCTTTATTCAACACAACAAGGAACAGCAGGCATCATATGGACGGAGACGCTTTCAGTAGAAAGGTCTGCTAGCCCAATGTAGGCTCAATATTTATATGCTAAACGCAAAGGCAATCGCTACTTAAAAGTTACAGACAATGCATACACAATGCTTCCTTTTGAAACTACATACAAACATCACACCTTCTGACTTCATCCTTTCCTTCTGACGCCAACATATCTGGGTTTGTACCCACAGCCTTTTGGAATGCAAGTTAAATCAACAATACATTTATTTGGTATTTTACATGCTAACATAGAAGACAATTAATATTTATAAAGTATAGATAATACTGTCTTTGAAACTACAGCATCTGGTCAAACTACGGCACCAGAAGCATCTGGTATGCACACCTTATTAGGAAGCGCATTGTTGTGGACCCAATCCACAGTACTTTGTCAAACAGAAGTCTGGTGGCCAAAGTCACTTAAGTGTAAATGAATCATTTACCCAAAAAAAACTCACTCTAACAGTCCCTCCTCTTGGCCCTCCTGGACAAAAATTAAATTTGTATCAGGAAAGGCCAACCTAGGAGGATCTGTTCAAATAGGGCTGCAAAAAATGCCCTGTCTCGAAATTTACCCCCCCCCCCCAATTTTATGTACCTTGGTATCTATCCTAGCATTACCTAATTGCTACCTACCAAATGTTAAGCAGAGAGGCTGTTCCAAGTCTTTAGAAAAGCGGCTCCTTTCATGTGCTTGTCGGCTCTTTCCCTGCAGGCTGACTGCAGCTTAATCACATTCTTTTGTCTTCAGCCCTTTATCCTCTGGTCGCTGAAACTCTCCTTCCAGGAGCACCCACAGGCTCTCTCATCGATGTACAGGAAGGAGTTGGGGTGGCCTCTTTGTAAACGTCTGCAAGGACCTCTCCCCAGTAGCACCCGCTTCCGAACTTTTCGGTCGATCACTGGCTCAATTGGTGAAAAGGGCCCAGCTCCTCAGACTGGGGTGACTGCTTCCAGATGCCAAGTGCAGTCTGAAATGCCATCTAAGTAGTGGAACTTGCCGTCTCTGCTTTAACTCAAAAATCCCACCCTGTCTATTTCCCAATAATTTTCTATACTATACTATAAAATTAATCATCTATCTTCAGCAACTAGCCTTCTTTACAGAGTACCATCATCATCACACCTTAGCAGGCTATTCATGGTTTTCCAACACGCTCTCAGTGTCTGCTGTCACGCTCTTGGCGTTTTCTGCCTTTGCGTTTTCTCCGGGTATGTTTTCATCAGCTGTGGTCGGGTCTGGCATGGCCGGCTGGTGTTCCTCTCTTAGGTTTGGTTACTGGGTACACTTGGTTCCCCGTTCTGTCTGTGAGAGCAACAAGAGGGTGAGTTGTATGCTTTAATCTGGGTCCAAGTGTTTCCACTGGCTGCCTTGCCGAATCTGTACACAGACACATGTATCATTGGTTAAGAGTACCAGCTGTGGTCCTATCCACCTGGCTTTTCCGGTAGCACCCTCACCATAACTTGATCGCTGGGCTGTGGAAGGACTATCCCCTTTCCCTCCGGCTCTATCTGATCAGCGATTCGCTGCTGTTTTGTCGCTCGGTCCTTCAACACTTTTAGTTGGTTACAAAGGTCTTTCACATATTGGGTCATTCTATCCCTGTAAGCCCCAGGCTCCCCGTAACCCGTAATTACCCCATAAGGGAGTCGCATTGCTCTCCCCATCAATAATTTGTTGGGGGCTGAGGCCAATGTGCGGTTCAGGGTTGCGCGCAATCTCATTAGGATTCCTGGTAATACATCATCCATGTCTTTCCTATCTCAGCTATAGCTTTGGATAACGCATTCTTGATTTTCAGTTCATCCTTTTTACCATCCCTGAACACTGGGGGTGGTAGGGTACGTGGAACCATTGTCGAATCCTTAGCAGTCGGCACATTTCCTTCATCACTTTCCCCGTGAAATGTGCTCCCTGATCTGAATCCACCTGAACTGGGGTTCCCCACCTTGGGAGGATTTCCTGAACTAGGATCCATGCACCGCAGCAGTGCGGGCGGTGCAGTCCCTTGTTGGGAAAGCCTCTACCCACCGGGTGAAGTGATCCATAATTACTAGACAGTGACTTTTCTCTCTGCTTTTTGGCAGGGGCCCTGTGATGTCTATCTGGATGTTTTCCCAGGGTCCCCTCGGCCGAGGCTGATTTGCCAGCTGTAGCTTTCTGCCCTTACCAGGGTTACGCTGGGCACAAATGATACAACGGCGGCAGAATTTCTGAACATCCCCGCCCATCCCTGGTCACCACCAATCCTGCCGGAGGGTTGTGATCATGCTCTGCCTTCCCTGATGCATCACTCCATGATATAATTTTAGTAGTATCTGTCTAATATAGGTTGGGGCCACCGCGACTCTTTCCTCCCCATATGTCCAGCACCCATCTGGTCCCTCCTTTGCTCCTTTTCTCCTCCATTTTTCCTTCTCTTCAGCCTCTACCTCTTCATATAATTTTACTAAGCTGGCTTCTGTCGTTTCCTCCTGCACACTTGCAATTTCAATTGCCTCTTGTTCCCTTGCTGCCTTATTCGCAGTAATGTCTGCCCTCAGAGGAACTGGGAAAACTTTATGTTTTGGAATAGCCGCAGTCTCTCTGAGATCCCCTGGAGTTTTTGTTCCTTCGCTATACCCTGAACAGCGGTCAGTGTGTCAGTTTGTATAAGGTCCTGCTTAGGGGGTTTATACAGACCCTCCTCTATTTTAACTGGATCTTTACTCGACCACAATCTTGCTTGTGTGTAGCCCACACTGCAGGGAACTGCTGACAAGGTAATCCATAGACCCTATCCGGGCTGCAGTCTCTGATGATCGGGGCAGCTGTGACTATGCTAGGCAGGTTGTGTATTCTGTTGGTTGTATGCGTTCGCTGCCCCTGACTCGTCCATATTATTTCTCCCTTTCCCGAATCTCTAACAGCTCCTGCTTGCCGTAGGATGTCTATTCCAAGGATCATGCCCTCATTATTTGGACATACCCAGAAATACACTGGAAGCTGCACTCCCCCGATTTCTAGTACTTGCGACTCGCTTCTTTCTGCATTTACTGTTTTCCTTCCTACACCCCTGATATAACTGGCCTGTCCAGTTGTTGGTAAGGGTAAGTCTGTTATCAATATCGATGCCCCTGTGTCCACTAACATATTTCATTGCCGTTCCCCTAACAATGCCATTGTGTACATCCACGGGTCAACAGTGCTGGCAGTGGAGCCCGCTGCCACATCTTTTTCAGCCCAAAGAGGCGCCGTTACTAACTCTTTGATCTGATCGACAGTCAGACCTTTTGCTGATGGGATGAGTGACTGGGTGTCTGCCGTGACCTTCGCCTGGGTTTTCCCCCTCTCTTTTGGACACTGTCTCCAGCCACGTCCCGATAGGCCACAGCTGTGGCATATCAACTCTTTCACTGTCTTGTACCTGGTCCGACAATCCTTTGCTAGGTGCCCCTGGCTGCCATCAAGCAAAACAAACTCTCCGGGACATCACAACAGCTGCTTACGATTTCTCTTGGCTTTGGTCTATCTCACTGGACCACAAAACTGTCGCAGAGTAGTTGGACCCCACCGTTATACTTAAATCTAAAACTTCCTGGTGTGCTGAGCTCAGGCTTTCCTTCAGCATTTTTAGGAAGACTGGGTCATCCCTCCCTGGATTATCCAGCCCTGAATACTCCTCATATGCTTGGTATTTACATTCTGCATGATCCATGGCTGTCTCATCAGCCCTCTGGGTCACTGCCATTATCATTCCCCAGCCACTCTCACCTCCCCCCAGCCACTGCCCCATTTCCCCTTTAAAAGAGCGATATCTTTCTTCATTACTGGCGCTCCCAGTAGTACCATCCCACACCCCTGGGCCATTCTGTCCCACATATTCCTCGGGCACTTGGCTTTCACTAACATGTGTATATCTTTAGGGTGCATCTGGTGAATTTCAACTATTTTCTCGAGCTTGCGTCAGAATTCTGAATTCCCACAGATGACTTTAAGTGAGGACAACTCAGACGAGATGCTCTGTTTCTGTCCGGGGTGAAGGGCTTATGAATAGTCGTAATCAATGTCAAGGGTTGGCTCGGATCATCAGGGTTCTGAACCTGACATCGCTTGATCTCAATAGCTGCCATTCTGGTAGATCTATCTGGGTAAAACCTCTCCCTGAGATATCTCCATACTAATTCCCACACTACGCAAAATATCAAAGACGGGTAGCAGTTAAACAGTACATGCTCAAAACTGCAGAATATGTATTCCATAATCTGCCACTTTTGAGTACCTGAACTCATGATGCCTGCTGTATTCCTTTGCATCACACTTACAAACGCATACACTTAATGCCGCTCCCCGAACGAGTATACACGCCCCTACTCTGGTGTCTCGAACCGTAACGTTGATTACCACCTTTCGCAACTGGTGGTCCAAGTCTCACCAAGTTAACATGCAAAGATTCCTCACTTACATAAACACACATGCACATGCACACAGTACTTTTATATCTACCAGTTCAGTTCTCCACGTTCATGATAGTTCGTGCACAGTGCACCATCGACCGAACAGGTCCAAGTGTGAGTGTTACTTTAGAAAAATACTCACCAACTTAGACTGCTAGGAACGCTGGCCACACGACGGGTCACGAAGTATCCCACTCCTAACACCAAATGTTGTGGCGTGGATGAAATCACCGGGGAGACAGTTACTGGTAGATACAAAGCAGCTTCTTTATTCGACACAACAAGGTATAGCAGGCATCATATGGACGGAGACGCTTTCGGTAGAAAGGTCTGCTAGCCCAATGTGGGCTCGATATTTATATGCTAAACACAAAGGCAATCGCTACTTAAAAGTTATAGACAATGCTTCCTTTTGAAGCTACATTCAAACATCACGCCTTCTGACTTTATCCTTCCCTTCCGATGCCAACATGTCCTGGGTTGGTATCCACAGCCTTTAGGAATGTAAGTTAAGAATGTATCCACAATACATTTATTTGGCATTTTACGTGCTAACATAGAAGACAGTTAATATTTATGAAGTATAGATAATACTGTCTTCAAAACTACAGCATCTGGTCAAACTATGGCACCAGAAGTATCTGGTATTCACACCTTTTTAGGAAGCGCATTGTTGTGGACTCAATCCACAGTACTTCGTCAAATAGAAGTCTGGTGGCCAAAGTCATTTAAGTGTAAACGAATCATCTACCCAAAAAAACTCACTCTAACACAACCTACCTGAAAGGAAGAGGAAGGCAGTAGTGATAGGGGACTCTATAGTTAGGGGGTCAGACAGGCGATTCTGTGGGCGCAGGAAAGAAACTTGGATGGTAGGGTCTGGGATGTTTCAGATCATGTCCAAGATACCCTGCAGTGGGAGGGAGAACAGCCAGAGGTCATGGTACATATTGGTACCAATGACATAGGTAGGAAAGGGGAGGAGGTCCTGAAAAAAGAGTACAGGGAGGAAGTTGAGAAGCAGGATCGCAAAGGTAGTAATCTCGGGATTACTGCCTGTGTCACACAACAGTGAGAATAGGAATAGAATGAGGTGGAGGATAAATGCATGGCTGAGGGATTGGAGCAGGGGGCAGGGGTTCAGATTTCTGGATCATTGGTACTTCTTTTGGGGCAGGTGTGACCTGTACAAAAAGGACGGGTTGCACTTGAATCCCAGGGGGACTAATATCCTGGCAGGGAGGTTTGCGAAGGCTACTGGGGAGAGTTTAAACTAGAATTGTTGGGGGGTGGGAACTGAACTGAAGTGAGTGGGCAAGAGGAGGTTAGCTTACAAATAGAGAAAGCTTGTAGACAGTGCGAGAGGGAGGATAAGCAGGTGATAGAGAAAGGACACACTCAGACCGAAGGCTTGAGATGTGTGTATTTTAACACAGTGAGTGTTGTGAACACAGCGGATGAGCTTAGAGCGTGGATCAGTACCTGGAGATATGATGTGGTGGCCATTACAGAAACTTGGATGGCTCAGGAACAGGAATGGTTACTTCAAGTGCTGGGTTTTAGGTGTTTCAGAAAGGACAGGGAGGGAGGCAAAAGAGGTGGGGGTGTGGCACTGTTGATCAGAGATAGTGTCACGGCTGCAGAAAAGGTGGACGCTATGGAGGGATTGTCTACAGAGTCTCTGTGGGTGGAAGTTAGGAATAGGAAGGGGTCAATAACTTTACTGGATGTTTTTTATAGGCCGCCCAATAGTAACAGGGATATTGAAGAGTAGATAGGGAAACAGATCCTGGAAAGGTATAATAACAGAGTTGTCATGATGGGAGATTTTGATTTCCCAAATATCAATTGGCATCTCCCTAGAGTAAGGGGTTTAGATGTGGTGGAATTTGTTAGGTGTGTTCAGGAAGGTTTCTTGACACAGTATGTAGATAAGCCTACATGAGGAGAGTCTGTACTTGATTTGGTATTGGGAAAAGAACCTGGTCAGGTGGGAGAGCATTTTGGAGATAGTGATCATAATTCTATCTCCTTTACAATAGCATTGGAGAGAGATAGGAACAGTCAAGTTTGAAAAGCATTTAATTGGAGTAAGGGGAATTATGAGGCTATCAGGCAGGAAATTGAAGGCTTAAATTGGAATCAGATGTTCTCAGGGAAAAGTACAGAAGAAATGTGGCAAATATTCAGGGGATATTTGTGTAGAGTTCTGTATAGGTATGTTCCAATCAGACAGGAAAAGGATGGTAGGGTCCAGAAATCCTGGTGTATAAAGGCTGTAATAAATCTAGTCAAGAAGAAAAGAAAAGCTTACAAAAGGTTCAGAGAGCTAGGTAATGTTAGAGTTCTAGAAGATTATAAGGCTACTAGGAAGGAGCTTAAGAAGGAAATTAGGAGAGCCAGAAGGGGCCATGAGAAGGCCTTGGCGGGCAGAATTAAGGAAAACCCCAAGGCATTCTACAAGTATGTGAAGAGCAGGAGGATAAGACATGAAAGAATAGGACGTATCAAGTGTGACAGTGGGAAAGTGTGTATGGAACCAGAGGAAATAGCAGAAGTACTTAATAAATACTTTACTATGGAAAAGGATCTTAGTGACTGTAGTGATGACTTGCAGCAGACTGAAAAGCTTGAGCATGTAGATATTAAGAAAGAGGATGTGCTGGAGCTTTTGAAAGGCATCAAGTTGGATAAGTCGCCGGGACCAGATGAGATATACCCAGGCTACTGTGGGAGGCGAGGGAGGAGATTGCTGAGCCTCTGACGATGATCTTTGCATCATCAGTGGGGACGGAAGAGGTTCCAGAGGATTGGAGGGTTGTGAATGTTTTTCCTTTATTCAAGAAAGGGAGTAGAGATAGCCCAGGAAATTCTAGACCAGTGAGTCTTAGCTCAGTGGTTGGTAAGTTGATGGAGAAGATCCTGAGAGGCAGGATTTATGTATATTTGGAGAGGTATGATATGATTAGGAGTAGTCAGCATGGCTTTGTCAAGGGTAGGTTATGCCTTATGAGCCTGATTGAATTGTTTGAGGATGTGACTAAACACATTGATGAAGGAAGAGCAGTAGATGTATTGTATATGGATTTCAGCAAGGCATTTGATAAGGTACCCCATGCAAGGCTTGTTGAGAAAGTAAGGAGGCATGGGATCCAAGGGGACATTGCTTTGTGGATCCAGAACTGGCTTGCCCACAGAAGGCAAAGAGTGGCTGTAGGTGGGTCATATTCTATATGGAGGTCAGTCAGTAGTGGAGTGACTCAGGGATCTGTTCTGGGACCCTTACTCTCGTGATTTTTATAAATGACCTGGATGAGGAAGTGGAGGGATGGGTTCGTAAGTTTGCTGATGACACAAAGTTTGGGGTGTTGTGGATAGTGTGGAGGGCTGTCAGAGGCTACAGCGGGACATTGATAAGATGCAAAACTAGGCTGAGAAGTGGCAGATGGAGTTCAACCTAGATAAGTGTGAAGTGGTTCATTTTGGTAGGTCAAATATGATGGCAGAATATAGTATTAATGGCAGGACTCTTGGCAGTGTGGAGGATCAGAGGGATCTTGGGGTCCGAGTCCATAGGACACTCAAAGCAGCTGCGTGGGTTGACTCTATGGTTAAGAAGGCATATGGTGTATTGGCTTTCATCAATCATGGAATTGAATTTAGGAGCGGAGAGGTAATGTTGCAACTATATAGGACCCTGGTCAGACCGCACTTGGAGCACTATGCTCAGTTCTGGTCGCCTCACTACAGGAAAGGTGTGGAAGCCATAGAAAGGGTGCAGAGGAGATTTACAAGGATGTTGCCTGGATTGAGGAACATGCCTTATGAGAATAGGTTGAGTGAACTTGGCCTTTTCTCCTTGGAGGAAAGGAGGATGAGAGGTGACCTGATAGAGGTGTATAAGATGATAAGAGGCATTGATCGTGTGGATAGTCAGAGGCTTTTTCCCAGCGCTGAAGTGGTTGCCACAAGAGCACACAGGTTTAAGATGCTGGGGAGTAGGTACAGAGGACATGTCAGAGGTAAGTTTTTTACTCAAAGTGTCATGAGTGCATGGAATAGGCTGCCGGCAACAGTGGTGGAGGTGGATACGATCGGGTCTTTTAAGAAGCTTTTAGATAGGTACATGGAGCTTAGTAAAATAGAGGGCTGTTGGTAAGCCTAGTAATTTCTGAAGTAGGGACATGTTCGGCACAACCTTGTGGGCCAAAGGGCCTGTATTGTGCTGTAGGTTTTCTATGTTTCTAAAAGCAGCACAGCACGTATTCTTCGGAAGGGAAGACTATATCAAGTTTTTTTTAAATGCAGTAAATGGAAGCATTCAGGGTTCATAACAATCATTAAAAAAAGGCTGACTATGTCGGAAAAGTTGATGATTTTGATTGCTCTGCTGGTAAGTGACTCGTATACTGAGCTAATTCAACAATATTTTGAAGCAGTTGAAAAAGTGAATATGAGACAAGTACCATTTTGCTGAATTATTAGGTTGAAAGACATACAGTTTGCTTTGAAGTTTAACTGCTCCAATGAAACCATCAGAAGTGAGTTTTGCTGCTATTGTAAAAGTAAACACTTAGAACCAAAGCCATTGTTGATTGCAGGACACTTTAGGTTTCATAAGCGGAATCAAAGGGAAGGGGAGTACATTTCAGCCTACGTGACTGAATTGAAGAGGTTATCTGACCATTGTTAGTTCAGTAATTGGCTTAAAGATTGTTTAGTTTGTGGAATCTTAAAAGAAAGCGTTCAAAAATGGCTCCTAATTGAAGCACAACTTACATTCAAGAGAGCAGTTAAAATTATGGTTTCAATGGAAACTGCAGACAGAGCTGCAATTGAGTTGCAGTCAGGAATGAAAGTGAGCATGAATAAAATTGCAGCATCTAAACAGAAACCAGCCTGGCCAAACAAATTGTGTAACCATTGTGATGGGAGCTCATATACACTGAACAAATGCAGATTTAAAGGTGAAACGTGCAGAAAATGCAACAAAGTAGGACATACAAAGAGCATGTCAGGCAGACAAAGATAAATCAACAGAACAGGTAAGAAAAAAAGCTAAAAAGTCTAGTTGCAGTTTCAAAAAGAGCACTAAATTGTACATACGACCTAGTCCTGACGAAGGGTCTTGGCCTGAAACGTCGACTGTACCTCTTCCTAGAGATGCTGTCTGGCCTGCTGCGTTCACCAGCAACTTTGATGTGTGTTGACTAAATTGTACATGTTGATGAAAAATCTGATGATGAAGAGAGTGACATGGAACTATGTAGCCTGAGATTTACAATGTGAAAATTAACAATAGACACCAAAAGTGAACAGCAAATTAATTAAAAGGGAATTTGACACTGGTTCAGCTGTTTCAGTCATTCCACAAAATGAGTTTTAAGAGATATTTCAAGGATACTAAACTGAAGCCTGCAGATATCCAACTAACAGCTTGTACTAGAGAAAAGAAACTGCTGTGGGAATGACATCCATAACAGTGAAATGCAATAACTAACAAGCCACTTTGAGCTTGTATGTGTTAAAAACAGGACGAGTATTGGGGGGACGTGATGGCTGAGACATATACAACTTGATTGGAGATCCATCCACCATTTGCATGCCACATCTTCTGCAACAGAGTCAACTGAAAGCAAATTGAAAAAACCGTCTCCATCCCAAATACCATCAACCGTTGCCCCACAGAGGACAAGCAGGTGTTGGCTCCAACCTCCATGCGTCTGGTTGGAAAACATATTAGACCAAGGAAGGACCTTGCTGCTGGATGGAATTGGGAAAGTGATGAAAGCAAAGGTCTGACTACAACAGCTTTCGTAGCCAACATATCTGAGAAAGATCCTGATGTGTTAATCAGGCAGTTACTTGCAAAATGTGGCTTGGTTTTAAGCTGGAAGAGAGCTCAAGGACTTCAGGAAAGTTGCAAGCATTCGTTTTTTATGAGAATAGAGAACCAGAGTCTATGCGCATTAAGGTTATTGCTAGAGCTTCAAGTGGGAGCCAAAAAGCTGCTTCTAAAAGTAAATGCAATGACTAAAGCCTAGCTGGATGAAGAGAAGGCAGAAAAGAAAGGAGTCAATGGAGATATGAAAACAGAGGATTCATCAGATGATGTTGTAGAAGAGAAAGCCACGAGAAGAGATCAGATTGTAAAGGGAGCAATAGAAGGATTGATAAGAGAATAGTCCAATGTACTAAGTGCACCTTCCCAAGATCAAGATGTACAAGCTAGGAGAAGAAAAGGGAAGGAGAGGAAAGGTGTCCAGAGCTGTCAGAACCATTTCCAGCAGTCTCAGAGTTAACTCCTACAACCGCCACAGAGGAGGTACCAGAACTTGAGGTTGTTTCACAGTCACAAGTCTCACCTGGCAAGCAGAGTGACTCCCCTTGTTAGGAAAGAGTAAGGAAACCTCCACAGTGATTAAATCCTTAGGTCTGAATGAGACAATTTGAACTATACCATGTTGTGGATGTCTATATATACAGTGCCTATAAAAACACAAACAAAATGCTTGAGGAACTCAGTAGGCCAAGGCAGCATCTATGGGAAAAAGTACAGTTGATGTTTCACCCCTGTTGGAAATTTTCATGTTTTATTGTTTTACAACATTGAATCACAGTGGATTTAATTTGCTTTTTTTTTGACACTGATTAACAGAAAAAGATTCTTTCTTGTTAAATTGAAAACAGATCCCTACAAAGTGATCTGTTAATTACAAATATAAAATACAAGATAATTGATTGTATAAGTATTCACCCCCTTTAATATGACAAACCAAATCATCACTGGTGCCGACAATTGTTTTTAGAAGTCACATAATTAGTTAAATGGAGATCCCCATGTGCAGTCAAGGTGTTTGAATTGATTATAGTAAAAAATGCACCTGTGTCTGGAAGGTCCAACTGTAGTGCCCTGGCAAAAACCATGAAGGCAAAAGAACACTCCAAGCAACTCCGCAAAAAGGTTATTGAAAAGCATAAGCCAGGAGATGGATACAAGAAAATTTCCAAGTCACTGAATATCACTTGGAGTACAGTTAAGTTAATCATCGAGAAATGGAAAAAATATGACACAGTTATAAATCTGCCTAGAGCAGGCCCTCCTCAAAAACTGAGTGACCGTGCAAGAAGGGGACTAGTGAGGGAGACCACCAAGACACCACTATGACAACTCTGGAGGAGTTACAAGCTTCAGTGGCTGAGATGAAAGAGATTTCTCCTACAACAACTGTTGCCCGGGTGCTTCACCGGTCGCAGCTTTATGGGGAGAATGGCAAAGAGAAAGCCACTATTGAAAAAAACTCACATGAAATCATTTCCCAAAAACCATGTGGGAGACTCTGAAGTCAGCTGGAAGAAGGTTCAATGGGCTGATGAAACTAAAATTAAGTGTTTTCGCCATTAGACTAAATGTTTTGTTGGGCGTAAGCCAAACACTGCACATTATCAAAAACACGCCATCCCTTGGCATAATTCCTCAAAGTATCCATGGTATCTCTGTGTCTGACCAACATGTTATTGCATTTGTTACATTGGTAGCTAGGAGGGCCATTCTGTTGAAGTGGAAGGATACATCAGCTCCCACTTTGTCACAATGGTTCTCTCAAGTGATGCTATGTCTTAGTTTGGAGAAAATTAGAAGTCGAACCTTTGAACCTTTATTTGATTTTGAGAAAATATGGGGTTCATTTGCTTGTTATTATCATTTGAGTTAATTGATAGATTTCCTCCATGATCTAAGTGTAAATTTTTGGTATTTTTTTTCTTGCTGGCAGTTTGATGTTTATCTTTAGAAGCTTTTTGTATGATGCATGGCTCCGGATTGTACACCTAATGGGGTTTTCTCCCGCCCACTTTTTCTGCTTAGTAGGGTTTTTTTTATTATCACCAAAATTTTTCAATCCTTAAAGTAATGTTTTTTTTTCCTTGAGACGTTGTAAGTGTTGTTTACTTGGATGTACTCATGTTATTTTTGAATAATATTATAATAATAATAAAAAAATTTAAAAAGAAAAAACACACCATCCCTCCTGCGAGGAATGGTGAAAGCTGTGTTGTGCTGTGGGGATGCTTCACTGCAGCAGGCCCTGGAAGACTTGTGAAGGTAGAGGGTAAAATAAATGCAACAAAATGCAGGGAAATCCTGGAGGAAAACCTGATGTAGTCTGCAAAAGAACTGCAATTTGGAAGAAGATTTGTTTTCCAGCAAGACAATGACCCCAAGCATAAAGCCAAAGCTACACAGGAATGGCTTAAAAACAACAAAGTTAATGTCTTGGAGTAGACAAGTCAGAGTCCAGACCTCAATCCAATTGAGAATTTGTGGCTGGACTTGAAAACGGCTGTTCACTCACTAACCCCATGCAATCTGACAGAGCTTGAGCAGTTTTGTAAAGAAGAATGGGTTTAAAATTGTAGTGTCTAGATGTGCAAAGCTGATAGAGACCTATCCACATAGACTCAAGGCTGTAATTGCTGCCAAATATGCATCTACTAAATACTGAATTAAGGGGGAGAACCTTATGCAATCAATTATTTTGTGTTTTATGTTTGTAATTAATTTAAATCACTTTGTAGAGATCTGTTTTCACTTTGACAAGAAAGAGTCTTTTTCTGTTGATCAGTGCCAAAAAAACTAAATTAAGTCCACAGTGATTTAATGTTGTAAAACAATAAAACATGAAAACTTCCCAGGGGAGTTTTATAGGTACTGTAGCAGTGTATTATATAATATGCTGTGTATATAGTTGAGTTGCATTCTCAATTGAGTTGGAGTTTATAGCTAGGCAGGGAGAAGTGTTTGTATTTAATATTTCAATCATTTTATATATAGGCTGATTAAGCATTCTTGTTTAAATAATTATGGATTATATGTATAAATACATGAATTACATACATCATCACACTACCACGTAATAGGTGCATGCTTCACTTAAAGTAAACACGAAGTTGGACTCGAACCCCAGACTCCCGTATCTTTCTTTGAATATAGATTAATGCTTTGAAGTTGCAAAACATAACAATTGCCTTCCATTAGAGAAGCACAAGTGAAGCCACAGCTGGCAGGGACTGGAGTTAAGATCTCACTGCCAACTAAGGCTGATGCTTGTACTGGGAATGAAAATATCTGTTGGAATACCTGGATGGGTTCCTGCATTTGGGATGGTATTGAGTTAAAGCTCTGCTCCTGTGGTAGATTTTTTTCTTGACCATACCTAGATCTTGTCTGCAAACCCACCTAATTAGTGAATTCTCAGATTTCCCTTTTGTAGTATTTGGTCTGCCATCAGAGTATTATCTAATCGGTCTGCTCTCGGCAAAGTGATATTGAGTGACACTATCAAATGGCATTTACTGCATTAACCAACTCACCGATCCTTACTTGAAGTTTCATGAGGGCCACTCAGCTCAAGACCTCAATGCACTCCTGATCCAAACATGCAGTAAAAGAACTGAATTCCACTGATGAGGTGCAAGTGACTGCTTTTGAAAACAAGATTGTATTTGACCAAATTGTAGCAAAAAGAAGGCTTGGTAAAATTCAAATCAATCAGCTATGAAGAGAAAACATTCCAATGATTTTACTCCTACAAAGGAATATGGTTGTTCCTGGGAATCATCTTAGCCCTGGAAATTATAGCAGTAATTTTCTAATGTAGTTCCCTAAACTTAAAAATGTTTTGTTGCTTCATCATGACCTTCCATCCATCATAAGACTAGAAATTGAGTCATATGCTGAGGATTACACATTGTCTAATTTCATTTGCACATGAAGCAGGACACACATCAATATCTGGACAACATGATCCAAATAACATTCAAGCCATAAAGATGTCAGCAAAGAGGAGGCTTAATTACCTATTTTTATATTCATTATCATTGCTACCATCATGTGCCCAAACTCCCTCCCCTCCTCCCGGTGAAATCAACCCCATTGATTGAAGGAATTGGTCGTACATTTCAAGAAGGGGAGTTTGAGGGAACACACATCAGTGCTAATTGAGGGTCAGAAGTGGAAAGGGTGAGCAGTTTTAAAGTTTCTGGGTGTCAAGATCTATCCTGGGCCCAATATATTGATGCAGCTATGAAGAAGGCATGCCAGTGGCTATATTTCATTAAGAGGTTGAGAAGATTTGGTATGTCACCAAAGACTAGCAAATTTCTACAGATGTACTATGGAGAGCATTCTGGCTGGTTGTGTCACCATCTGGTAGGGAGGAGCTACTGCACAGGATCAGAGAAGACTGCTGAGAGCTGCTAACTCAGCCAGCTTAATCATGGGCACAAGCTTCCCCAGCATAGAGTACGTCTTCAAAGAGCAATGCCACAAAAAGGTGACATCCATCATTAAGGACTTCCATCATTCAGGACATGCTCTCTTCTTATTACTACCATCAGAGACAAGATACAGGAGCCTGAAGACATACATTCAACATGTTGGGAACAGCTTCTTCCTCTCCACCATTCAGATTTCTGAATGGACAAAGAACCAACCAAATACTACCTTTAAAATTAATTAAAATTTTAAAATATATATTTCTTATTGTAATTTATAGTATTTTTACGTATTGTACTGCTGCTGCAAAACAAATTCACAACATGTAGTGTATGTCAGTAATATTAAATCTGATTCTGATATTAGAAGAATGGGCAAAAAAGGGGCAGATGGTATATAGTGTAGGGAAATATATGCTGTTGCACTTTGGTAGAAGGAATAAATGTGTAGAGTATTTTCCTAAATGGGGAGAAAATACAGAAATTGGAGATTTGTGAGTCCTCATGCAGGATTCATTAAAGGTTAATTCTTGCAAATTGAGTCAGTGGTAAAGAAGGAAAATGCAGTGTTAGTATTCATTTCAAGAGGACTGGAATAAAAGGAAAGCAAGGATTAATGCTGAGGCTTTATAAAGCATTGGTCAGACCGCACATGGAGTATTGTAAGCAGTTTTGGGCCCCTTATCTAAGAAAGGATGTGATAGCAGTGGAGAGCATCCAGAAGAGGTTCATGAGAATGATTCCGAGAATGAATGGGTTAATGCTTGAGAAGCATTTGGTGGCTCTGGGCCTGTACTCACTGGAATTTAGATGAATGAGGGGTGATCTCAATGAAACCTATCAAATATTGAAAGATCATGATAGAGTGGATATGGAGACGATGCTTCCTATAGTGGGGAAATCTAGGACCAGAGGGCACAGCCTCAGAGTAGAGAAATGTCCCTTTAGAAAAGAGATGAGGAGGAATTATTTTAGCCGGAAGGTGATGAAACTATGGAATTCATTGGCAACTGTGGAGGTCAAGTCACTGGATATGTTTGGGTTGATAGGTTCTCGATTAGTAAGGGCATCAAAGGTTACAGGGAGAAGGCTGAGAATGTGGTTGAGAGGGATAACAAATCAGCCATGATGGAATTATGGAGCTGACTTGATGGGCCAAATGGCCTAATTGTGCTCCTATGTCTTATCGTCTTATTGACCAAAAATATTCAGCTGGACCATCACAAACATGTGGCTATAAGAGCAAGTGAGAGGCAGAGTATTTTGCAGAGAGCAACTCATCTCCTGCCATCACACTATTTATAAGGCACAGATTAAAAGCGTGGTGGATGCCTGGATGAGTATAGTTCCATCATCACTGAAGGAGCACAACACCATCCATGACAAAATACCCCATCCTCTACCATGAACATTTATTCTCTTTACTACTATGAAACATAGATTTGAGTGATGCTGTCACAATAATCTGAGTTGTTGCATCAACTGTGATAACATCTCTCAAACCTGCAATCTCTGCCACCAAGGTCAAAGCAAAAGATGCACAGGAACAATATCTGCAGCACGTTCCCCTCCAAAATAGATACAAATTTACATGAAATCTATTCATGTTCTTTTTATTTTGGCATGTGCCTGCGTGCGTGCGCATCTGTGCATGTGTGTCTGTGTGTGTGTGTGTGTGTCCATCCATGATGGTGTCTTTTTCATGGCTTTTACAAGGTGTGGAGCGAGAGAGAGAGAGACTGTGTGACACACCACTCCTCACACAGACATTTTCGCAGTATTTTTCCCTTTATTTTACGAGGTCGAGTTGCGATCTCGACACTCAACCCGGCACGGATGGAAAGCGTACTCGGGAGCGGACCCAACTGGTTTCGAACCCTGGAACCTCCACTCCCAGGTCCGGCGCCAATATCATTGTGCCACCAGCCAGCCCTCTATTCATGTTCTTACTTATTACTTACCACTTTTTTTAAAATTCTGAAATTTCTCTCACAAGTATTGCAGCAGTTAAATGTCAGTTTAGAATCTAAACTTCAAATGATCAATAAATGCTGACCTTGCCATAGAAGCCATTGCAATGAAGAGGTGAATGACTAAACTTACTGAAGATGGGAATAAAGTAGAGGTTGGACATTGATTTTCAATAGCAAAACAAAAGGTGAGAGGAACTCTGATTGTATCAGTAATTAAATGTACCTACTGAAAATAACACACATAATATTGCGATAGTGATAATGCTCAAATACCACTTGTAACTATTAATTATATTTTCTGTTTATCTTTTGGGTGGTCAACAGAATTTTCAACAGCAAACTAGCAAAAAAAAGCTAAGAACTTCCAAATATTTGGTGAAGTAAATGTGAACAAGCCAGTTCTAAAAGTGGCAGGGTTGGTAATCAAAAAGTATCTCAAAATAATTTTCAATCAGTGATAACTTGAAGGTGTGAAATCATACAAGATATTGTCTCAAATACACTGTTTGATGAAAGCAAATTCAATAATAGATTTCAAAAGTAAGTGGAAGATAAATATTTTAAAAGCAAAACATAAGTAGGCTATGAGGAAATGCTAGATTTGACTTTCAAAGAACTGGCTTGGCTATAATAAGCAAATAATCTTTAATGCTTCATCATTTTTTGATTCCTTGATCTTAGTCCAATCCATGGTTTACATTATTCGAAAATAATGGGTCAACCTTTTGAAAATTTTTGTTTTTAGAAAATTGAATCAAATTCTATTTCGACGAACCATAATAACAATAGATCAAGCGAAGTATCTAAAACTCCTGTCAGAAAATTCAACTTATCTGCTGCCTCAAAATCAACAGAACTGTCTAAACAGTCAGGAAATTCTTCAATTATTCAACGTACACATACTTGGAAGCCTGCAGAAAACTCTAGAGTTTTCCCAAATCATCACGTGAGCTTTGTTTTAAGTAGCCAATTATTATTTATGATTGACATATGTTGACAAACATTTTGAAATATTGAAGCTAATTAGAGCTTGAGAATGTATTTTACTATTTAAATTCATCCAGGATAAATTATTGAAACACAATACTATTTCTCAGATATGGTTATAATGGATTAATATTCAAAAACTTGTTAGATTAATTTGAAAATGTGAACTTGTATCCCAGCACAGCAGTAGGGGAATTTAAATTCAAAGCAGTTGCAAACAGGCAGGCAGGACAGAAGTCCTCTGTGGTCAATCCCCACTCAAACAGGATACTGTGGATTCTGTGTGGGGAGATGGCATCCCAGAGAAAAATTACAGCTGTAGGCCTGTTTGTGGTAGTGGAATACTTTGCAACATTGAGGGGGAAAGAATATGACTGTAAGAGTCATAGTGATAATGGACTCTTTGGAGAAACAGATTGGTGTTTCTGTGGGTGTGAACAAAACACCAGGATGGTATGTTGTCTCCCTGGTGCTAAAGTCTTGGATGGCTGCAAAATATTCTGAAGGAATTGTGTACAACCAATTGTTGTGGTACATATTGGTAGGTGCAACCTACAATTGGTAGGTTTAAAGAGCTTGGTGTTTAAAGAACAGGATCTCACAGGTGCCATAAGCTAGTGGATATAGGTCTGATAAATGCATGGCTTAAGGGAGGGGGGTAGACTTTAGGTTCCTGGAACAATGGAACCATTTCTTGGGAAGTGAGACCTGAGAGAAGGGTTGTATCTAAATTGAAATGAAGCCAATATTCTAGCAAGGTTTACTACTACTAATTGGGATGGTTTAATCCAAGTAGGAGAAAAGAATTCAGAGTGGATGTTCAGATCAGGCAATATAGTCCCTTAGAGGAGAAGAACTTGGGTAAATCTAACAGACATTGCATGAGGTAAATGCACATGAGAGCAATACAAAATTAAATTGGATCTACTTTAATGCAAGGAGTCAAACTAGTAGCATGGATGAACTCAAAGTTTAAACTACAATGTTGTTGCCATCGCTGAGATGTGGTTGAAAGACAGGCAAGACTGGAAACAGAATTCTCATGCAAGACTGGGCAGAATGTACAAGAATGAGTGGCATTGTACTGATAGTTGTGTAATACATTACTTCAGTATTGAGAGATGATATCCTAGCA
This sequence comes from Mobula hypostoma, assembly GCF_963921235.1. Taxonomy (NCBI): domain Eukaryota; kingdom Metazoa; phylum Chordata; class Chondrichthyes; order Myliobatiformes; family Myliobatidae; genus Mobula; species Mobula hypostoma. The sequence continues at coordinate 117,561,695 of NC_086099.1, read as the reverse complement.
TGCTGGTTAAATGACACCAAATGCATAAAAATTAGGAACAAAAAGAGCGTCGTCACTCTGCCGTAAGTTTGTTACAAACCACCAAACAATCAACAGGAAATAGAGGATCAGATATAAAGGTAAATAGAGGTGATAAAAATAAGATGTATTGTATTTAGAGATGCAGCACTAGGTAACAGGCTCTTCCAGCCCAATGACTCCGCACTGCCCAATTATACCCATGTGACCAATTAAGCTACTAAAAGGTAGCCTTTGAAATGTGGGAGAAAACTGAGGTACCTGGAGGAACACATATGATCACAGGGAGAATGGACAAATTGCTTAAGACAGTGGTGGGAATTGAATTCTTGTCTCTGATGCTGTACCAACATTTTCCTAACCTAACACTACCATACTGCCCTGAAATGATAGTGCTAGGTTATTTAAATTGCCCAAATATTAACTGGTATTGGTTTAACATAAAAGGTGCAGAAGCAGTGGAATTTCTGATGTATGTCCAAGAAATATTTTTGACATAGCTACGTAGATAGACCAATAAGGAAGGGCCTTGTTCTGAGGCGTATAGCCAGTTGAGAGGAGGGAATGTCAATGAGGAGAATTTTGGAGATAATGATCATAACAGTATATTTCAAAGTGGTTATGGAAAAAGATAGGCTAAGAATAAAAGTCTAAACATGAAACAAGGCTAATTTCATTAAGAAAGACATCTGGTAAAGATAGACTGGGATGTATTCAAAGTGGAAGTATCAAGAGTTCAAGGTTGTCACGTTCCTGTAAGGGTTAAAAATCAAGTGTAACAAGTACAGGTACTCAGACAACCTTGGGTGTCAAGGAATATTAAAGGTTAAATTAACAGAAATAAAGGAAGCATATTGTAGGCATAGAAACCAAAGATGGAGGAGGTCCGTCTAGGGTATAATAAAAGTATAGGGAGCCACTTAAAAAAGAAAGGAAGGTAAGGAGAGATCGTGAAATATCACTGACAGTATTTGGATAAATTCAAAAACATTTTGTAAGCATATTAAGGATAAAAGAAGAACGATGGTAAGAATGGGGCCCATTTGGGATAACAGGAGCAATCTCTGTTTGGAGCCAGAAGGTATTAAATGAACACTTTTCATAAATATTTACAAAGGAAATGGAATTTGTAGAAGGAGAACTGAGTGAAGGGGAAGGTGAAATTTCTAGTCCAAGTCTCCACAAATAAAAGGGAGCTATTCAGTGCCTTAGCAGGCACAAAGGTGGATATGTCCCTAGAGCTGGATGAGATTTATCCCAAGAAGCTGTAGGAAGCAAGTGAAGACTTTGCTAGGGCACTGACTGTAATATTTATGTCTTTGCTGGCCAGAAGTGAAGTACCAAATGAATGGAAGATGGTAAATGGCGTTCCCTTTTCAAGAAGGACAGCAGAGAAAAGCCCAGAAATTACAGACAGTAAGCCAAACAACAGCAGTAAGGCAAACACGAGGAAATTTGCAGATGCTGGAATTTCAAGCAACACACATAAAGATTGCTGGTGAACACAGCAGGCCAGGCAGCATCTATAGGAAGAGGTACAGTCGACATTTCGGACCGAGACCCTTCGTCAGGACTAACTGAAAGAAGAGATAGTGAGAGATTTGAAAGTGGGAGGGGGAGGGGGAGATCCAACATGATAGAAGACAGGAGGGAGAGGGATGAAGCCAAGAGCTGGAAAGTTGATTGTCAAAAGGGATATAAGAGGATCATGGGACAGGAGGCCTAGGGAGAAAGAAAGGGGGAGGGAGGAATCCCAGAGGATGGGCAAGGAGTATAGTGAGAGGGACGGAGGGAGAAAAAGAGAGAAAAAATATATATAATAATAACAACTAAATAACAGATGGGGTACGAAGGGGAGGTGGGGCATTAATGGAAGTTAGAGAAGTCAATATTCATGCCATCAGGTTGGAGGCTACCCAGACGGAATATAAGGTGTTGTTCCTCCAACCTGAGTGTGGCTTCATCTTGTCAGTAGAGGAGACCATGGATAGACAATCAGAATGGGAATGGGACGTGCATTCTGATATCTATCGAAGGCCTCCTCTACTGTCCCCCTCCCCCTCCCACTTTCAAATCTCTTACTGTCTCTTCTTTGAGTTAGTCCTGATGAAGGGTCTCGGCCTGAAATGTCGACTGTACCTCTTCCTATAGATGCTGCCTGGCCTGCTGCGTTCACCAGCAATTTTTATGTGAACAGCAGTAAGGAAGTGGTTGGAAAAATTTCTGAGGGACAGGATTCAAGAGTTTGGAAAAGCAAGGAGACCGTATATTTATAAAATAATCTGGCAGGATAAATAGGTTTTCTCAAATATACAATTACTATAGTTGTAAAAAAAAATTTTTTAATGTATTTTTTAAACTGCATCCCGAACCATTTGTTGTGAACTATCCTTAAGCATTCTTATGCTTTAAGTAATCATGTTGTATACATTATGACAAAATATAACTTGCTATACTTTGTTCTTTTCAGACATATACAATAAAAACTCCTCCCTTCATTCAAACCCAGATTATGAAGGGCAAAATGAAGCCACCTTATGAAGCTCTGCAGAAAAAGAAAAAAGTACTTTTAGATTTGGATACACATTCAGATAGCTCGGAACAGAGTGACCTATTGGTAAAAGTTTTTTTTATTATGCAAATAACTATATTGATCAGTTTGTGCACAGTATTTTTCCTAATGTGTAAAATGGTCATGACATTCAATCCTAATCCTAATATGTTTATTAGGACATATTAAAAGAACAAACACTAAATATCCTCTAAATAGTAGGTGTATGATTACAGGCGACCTACCAATATCTTTGTGAAGTTTAAAGATACGCAGGATAAATGGTGTGTGTTATAAGCTTGTTTGTACCACTGGATCCGGACATCCGAGTTGAAGAGCGGAACTGCCCCAGTGCAACAGGTTCTCCACTTTAAAAATTCTTCTGCAAAGGTTTTCTGTCACTATCGGATATGAAATGCTGCTCCTAGCACTTACAGCTGCTAAGTAAAAATAATGCAAGTTGTCTGATACAGGAAGTGAATGGTAAATCTTGAGAGATTTCAAAAGTAAAAGCTGAAACTATATGATACTGTTAATTCTGATAGTTTTATCTAATAAGTTTATTGGACTGAAAATGTTGATGAAATATAATAATAGAGGATGGTTAATACAAAAGCTAAACAACTCGATGACTGAAGGGAGGTAAACACAAGTATGATGAAAATTCTACCTCCTGTCCCTTGTTTTTAATGACATACTCCAGATTCCTCCGGGTGCTCCAGTTTCTGCCCACAGCCCAAAGACATACCAGCTAGTGGGTTAATTGGTCATCGTAAATTGTCCTGTGATTAGACTAGGGTTAACTAGATGGGTTGCTGGGTGGCCTGTTCTGTGCAGTACCTCTAAATAAATAATTAACAATGATAATTTCCGTAGCTGCTTTAAATTTCTGGCCTACTAACAAGTTATAACTAACAGACATGAAATTTAGAACACAAACAGTGCAGGGCAGTACAGGCCCTTTGGTCACGATGCTGTACTGCCCTTTAAACCTAATCTAACCCAAACCCTCTTACATAGCCCTCCATTTTTCTATCATTTATCTGCCTATATAAGAGTGTCTTAAATGCCCCTAATGTATTTACCTCTACTACCACTCCTGGCAGGGTATTCCACACACTCACTACCCTCTGTGTAAAAAAGTTACCTCTGACATCGCCCTTATACTTTTCTCTAATCACCTTAAAATTATACCCCCTCAATTCCACCCTGGGATAAAAAGGCTTTGGCTATCCACTCGATCATCTTGTACACTTCTATCAAGTTACGTCTCATCTTCCTTCTCTTCAAAGAGAAAAGCTTTACCCCACTCAACCTTTCTTTATAAAGCATGCTCTTTAATCATGACAACATCCTGGTAAATCTCCTTTGCTCACTCTCTGAAACTTCTTCATATTTCCTATGTAGCCCCCTGGTAAGCCTCAGGCTCGCTCAGCTCGCTTTCATCTAGGGGGAGCAGCCTTTGGCCCCGGTGATCAGGATTGTGTGGATGCTGTGTGATGTACCCCACCCCGCCAAATAACAGACAATACATCGTATGCGATTAAATGATTACACTTTATAGATTTTACTGGAACTATGTAATTAATAGAGATAAAATATAAAAGGAAAGTAAAAGGCGCCAAACTTACCAAAGTTCAACCACTTCATGCACAACAGTTGGAGCTCAATTAACGGAGTCTTCTTTCCACCATTCAATCCCCTCCGACCCCCTCGACCCGCCGCCTGGGACCAACCATGGTGGTCGACCAGACACTCTACATGAATTGGTGTCTTCGTCTCCTCTCCTCGCCGAAGACCCTGGGCCTCAGACTCCCGCTCGGGGTCCATCCTGCCGCCCAGCTTACAGCATCGCGTCTCCTCTCTCTGTCCCATCGCGCCTTCTCCCTCAAAGCCCACGCAAACAATAGCTTACAGACACACAAGAAAGAATAACATCTATCCCAATTGGTTAGCAAATGAATACAATTATCTTACCAGTAATTATAACCCAAACAAGCTGTGAGAGAGAAGCACTTTCTCAGCAGTTAACATAACAAAGAAGCCATTATTAGCCTTAGCAGTAACATAAAAGAAGAAACCCCTTACACCTATAATGAGAGGACCAGAACTGAACACAAAATTCCAGGTGTGATCTTACCAGGGGTTTATAGAGCTGCAATATTACCTTGCAGCTCCTGTACTCAGTCCCCTGACTAATGAAAGCCACCACACCATACAACTTCTTAACAGCACTATCAACTTGTGCAGCAACTTTAAGGGATCTATAGACTCCCAAGATCCCTCTGTCCTTCCACTGTCTGTCTGTCTAGGTACCATATCCGATGCGGACTTTGGTGACCATGGTTTTCCATATAGATCTATCCTTCGTTTTTTGGATGGCTTCCATTTCCTCGATGTGTAGCCACCTGGCTATGCTTTTGATGTACATAAGCCGAGGTCTTCCTCTAGGATTACTCCCTTCAATCTTTCCACACTGCTACAAATTCTGCCCTTAACTTTGTATTCTGCCTTTAAATTTGACCTTCCAAAGTAAATTGCTTCCCACTTTTCCAGGTTGAACTCCATCTGCCACTTTGTCAGTCCAGTGCTGCATCCTGTCACTGTCCAGTTGTAATCTACGACAGCCTCCACCCTATCCGCTATTCCACCTACCTTTTTTTTAGAGTATGAGGACACGTGGTCCTCTTTTATTGTCATTAAGTAATGCTTGCATTAAGAAATGATACAATATTCATGTCATCTTGTCAATATTTATGTCAAGTGATACAATATTTATGTCATCTTCTAACTTTCTAACCCATTTACTCATCCAAGTCATTTTTAAAAATTGCAAAGAGTAGGGATCGCAGAACAGATTTTTGTGGCACACCACTGATCATTGACCTCCAGTCAGTATATGGTCTAGTTGTAACCACCCTCTGCCTTCTATGGGCAAGCCATTTCCGTATCCACACAGCCAGGTTTGCCTGGATCCCAAGCCTCCTGACTTTCTGAATGAGCTTACTATGGGGAATCTTATCAAACCCCTTACTAAAATCCATATACACCACATCCTCTGCTCTACCTTCATCAGTGTGCTTTGTCACATCTTCAAAGAATTCATTCAAGCTCGTGAGACATGAACTGCCCCTCACAAAGCAAAGCTAACTATACCTAATCAGACCATGTTTCTCCAAAAACCCATAAATCCTACCTCTAAGAATCTTCTGCAGTAGGTTTCTGACCAATAAGCAAGGCTCACTAGTCTATAATTCCTAGGGTTATCCCTTCTCCTTTTTTTTGAACAAAGGAATAACATTTTCCACACTCCAGTCTGGTACTACTCAGTGAGGATGCAATATCATCACAAAAGGCATAGCAATCTCTTTCCTCTCTTCCCGTAGTAATCTAGGGTTCATACTGTCTGGCCCTGGGGACTTACATACTCAGTGACCATTCATTAGTAACTCAGTGCATAAAAACATGAAGTTCAGTTGGTCAGACCACACATCAAGAAATGTTATCAGAGTGACTTTGACTGTTGGTGCCGGATGGGGTAGTTTGAGTATCTCAGAAATTGCTGATCTCCTGGGATTTTCACACACAACAGTCTCTAAAGTTTGCAGAGAATGGTGTGATAAACACAGACCATACAGTGAATAGTAACACACACAAAATGCTGGTGGTACGCAGCAGGCCAGGCAGCATCTATAGGAAGAAATACAGTCAACGTTTCAGGCCAAGACCCTTCGTCAAGACTAACTGAAAGAAGAGATAGTATGAGATTTGAAAGTAGGAGGGGGAGATCTGAAATGATAGGAGAAGACAGGAGGGGGAGGGAAGATGCTAAGGGCTGGAATGTTGATTGGCAAAAGGGTTACAGAGTTGGAGAAAGGGGAGGATCGGGGAACAGGAGGCCTAGGGAGAAAGAAAGAGACAAACATTGATTTCTCTAAATTCCATTAATGCCCCTCCTCCCCTTCTTACCCCATCCCTTATTTATTTTTATTCCCCCACCCCCCCCCTTTTTTTTCTTCTCTCTCTGTCCCTCTCACAATTACTCCTTGCCTGCTCTCCATCTTCCTCTGGGCTCCCCTCCCCCTTTCAGTCGGCCACTGGTGGTATGTAAGCTGTGGTCAGGATTACAGAGAACTCCCCAGGTAAATAGAACAGATGACATTCGACCATTAGGTGTTCCAAGTTGGGGGAACACAAGTTCAACAAGAGCACCACATTGGAGCACCAACGAGAGTTTATCATAAAACACACACCTCCGCCTTTGGCCTTTTCTGAATCAACAGTTTAATCCATTCTGTAGATCGAGAAGCCTTCGGGTCTGATCGCTATATCTGGCACGCCCAGAGAAAGCCACATCTCAGTCAGACATAGAATACAACTGGGTTTAATTTCTCGCTGATACAGCAGTCTTGCCCTTGGGTTCTCAGTTTTGTTCTCCAGCAACTGCACATTTGCCAACAAGATACTGGGTAGAGAAGGCTTCACCCCCTTGCGTTTCAGCCTGGCTTGTAGTCCTCCCCTGCTGCCTTGTTTTCCGCCATGGCGATGAACCTTCATCCTCTTAAAGGTGCTGTGCCTGGCTGGTCTGCCAAGTTTATTGCTTAGAGGGAAGTTGCATGCTGCAGATTGCGGTGAGAGTAATTCAAAAGGGGTATATTTAAAAGAATATTTGGAGCAATTGTGTACAGCCCACAGAACGTAGCTGATGATCACCAGTGCCATTTTGCTCATAATTCCTACTGCTTGTCTTACATCTGAGTCCTCTTGTTTTAAAAATAACAGCAGGGTGAGCTGCCTCAATGATGACTATTGCCCAGTTGCACTCAAATCTACTGTGATGAAATGCTTTTATTGGTTGAAGATGCCAAGAATGAATTCCTGCCTAAGCAAACACCTGGACCCACTGCAATTTGCTGAATGCTACAATGTCACTAGCTCTCCACTTGGACTTGAACTACCTGGACAACAGCAAAACCTAAGTCATGCTGCTGTTTATTAATTACAACTCAGCATACAACACCATCATCGCTCCAGTACCAATCAATAAGCTTCAAAGCCTGGGCCTCTGTACCTCCCTCTGCAACTGGACCCTTCTTCATCGGGAGATCAGTTAGTGCAGAATGGACATAACATCTCCTCCTTGCTGACAATCATCACCAGCACCCCTCAAGGATGCGTGCTTAGCCCAATACTACACACATGGCAGGATGACTAGATACAGCACAAATGGCATCTATAAATTTCCCAATGATACAACTGTTGTTGGCAGAATCTCATATGGTGATGGGGAATGAGATAAATCAGCTGGTTAAGTAGCTTCACAACAATAACCTTGCACTCTATGTCAGTAAGACCAAGGTATTGATTATAAATTTCAGGATATATATATATATATATAGTAATTTATAGTGTATTTTATGTATTGACCTGTAATGCTGCTGCAAAACAACAAGTTTCATTACATATTATGTGAGGCAATACCCAAGAGAGATGTCAAAGGATGACTCCAGACCATGTCAGTTGTCATTGTCAGCTTTGATACTGAGAGATTCGGCCTAGTGGGGAAGAAAGCCACCAAAGGCCCCTACACAATGAACTGTAAGGTGGCCAAAATATACCAGCTATGTCAAGAGCTCCGATCCCTGGCTAAACAGTACAGGGGGGCAAGTGAAGCAGGGGAACCATCACTTGCTGAGCTCCCTAACATCCTCAGAAGTAAGCTTATGACACTGTGTAGGGCAGAATGTCATAGAAGATAGGGGAGAGAGAGAGAGAGAGAGAGCCAGTATATGAGCTGTCTTTATTATGAACCCCTAAGGATTCATTAAGCGGCTGCCAGGACAGAAGGCATAGTGGGCACCTCACAAGGTCCAACCAAAAGATGGATCCACACCTTTAGAACTCCCTCAGCGGCTCAGAGAGGAAGCGGGAGCGAGGCATCCTAGTAAATCCTCCACCTCCTGTGGTTGAATTCAAAGGCAAGAGCCCAGCCGGAAGGAGCTCCAGGAAGTAGTCAGAACAACCTAGTTCTGCCCCGGTCCCAGCGAGGAATTTTGCAAGATGTTCAAGCACAGCCCTAAGCTCCTCCAGCTACTTTGGAAATTCCTTAGGGTTGTCTAAATCAGGGACATGTTGCAGACTAGCTGAAGTGAGGTGCGCAGAGGGAGTCTGGATCCCGAAAGAGGAGAACTCCAAGGACATTGAGCAGTTTAGATCAATCTTATTGCTTAGTGTGGAAGGGAAGATATTTTTCAGTATCGTTTCCTGTCGCCTGACTCAGTTTTTTCTCAAAAATGGCTACATTGATATGTCTGTGTAGAAAGGAGGGATTCCTAAATTGAGTGGAACACATGGGTGTGGTTTCCAAGCTGATCAGGGAAGAACGCAAACGAAAGGGAGACCTAGTCCATAAGACCATAAACAGAATTAGGTCATTCAGCCCATCGATTCTTCTCCGCCATTCCATTGTGGCTGATCCCAGATTGCATTCAACCCCATACACCTGCACATTTTGACATATCCTTTGGTACCATGACTGATCAGGAAACTATCAACTTCCACCTTAAATATACCCACAGACTTGGCCTCCGCCGCAGTCTGTGGCAGAGCATTCCACAGATTCACAATGCGCTAGCTAAAAAAATTCCACCTTACCTCTGTTCTAAATGGTCACTCCTCAATTTTGAGGCTGTGTCCTCCAGTTCTGGATACCCTCACCAGAGGAAACATTCTCTCCACATCCACCTTATCTAGTCCTTTCAACATCTGGTAGGTTTCAATGAGATCCCCACACATTCTTCTAAATTCCAGTGAGTACAGGCCTAAAGCTGCCAAATGTTCCTCATATGTTAACCCCTACTTCCCAGAATAATCCTCATGGACCTCCCCTGGACTTTCTCCAATGATAACACACTGTTTCTGAGCTATGGGGCCTAAAACTGTTGACAGTACTCCAAATATAGCCTGATTAGTGTCTTATAAAGCCTTGCATTATCTCCTTGCTTTTATTTCCCTTGAAATAAATGCCAACATTGCTTTTGCCTTCTTTACCACAGACTTCCCCTGTAAATTAACCTTCAGGGAGTCTTGTACAAGGACCCCCAAGTCTGTCTGCACCTCTGATGTTTGAATTTTCTCCTAATTTACATAATAGTCTGCACTTTGGTTCCTTTTACCAAAATATATTATCATATATTTCCCAACACTGTACTCCATCTGCCACTTCTTTGCCCATTTTTCCAATTTGTCTTATTCCTGCTGCAATCGCATTGCTTCCTCATCACTACCTACCCCTCCACCTATCTTTGTATCATCCACAAACTTTGCCACAAAGCCATCAATTCCACCATCTAAATCATCGACAAACAATGTGAAAAGTAGCAGTTCCAATACTAACCCCTGAGGAACACTACTAGTAGTCACTGGCAGCCAGTCAGAAATGGCCCTTTTATTCCCACTCGCTGCCTCCTGCCTGTCAGCCATTCCTCTATCCATGCCAGTACCTTTCCTGTAATGCCATAGGATTCTATCTTGTTACTATAGCTATGGTCATACTATGGCTAGATCTTGCCAACACATATGGGCCATTACCTAATAAGCTCAAGGAAATTGCGCTGAACTAACATCATGTTCTGAGGAAGATAAAAGACCTCATCCTGGATTACTATGGGAACGTCTGATTGAGAGTCTCCTCAGAAATGACCACATCAGCTGGATCTGGCTCAAGAAGGGTATTATAATTGGATGTATAATTTCAGTGATCCTCTTCTCCCTAACTACGAACATGCTGGTTAAGGCAGCAAAGTGGAGTGTAGAGTTCTCTCTGACTAAGACAGGTGTGTGGCAGCCCCCAACCAGAGCCTTCATGGATGGCCTCATGGTGACAGTAACATCAGTCCCAGGCTATACATGGATCGTCCAGGGGCTAGAGAGGCTCATTGAATGGGCAAGATGAGCTTCAAGTCAGAAAAATCCAGGGTTCTAGTGTTAAAGAAAGTTCTATTTCACCTTGGATGGTATTGCTGTCCCATTCATCTCTGGGAAACCAGTCAAGAGCCTGGGGATGGTCTTTGCAGCCCAAGAGATGCAGCTGCCATCTAGAAAACCACCAAGTAGTTAGAGGTTTGGTTCACCAGTGTGAACAAGTCAGGCCTACCTGGCAAGTTCAAGGCCTGGATCTGCCAGCATGGAATAGTTCCCCGAATCTTCTGACCCATGCTGGTATATGAAGTATCCATGTCAAAAGTTAAGGCTCTTGAAGGAAAGATCAATGGCTATCTTTGAACATGGCTGGCCCTCCCACATAGCCTGAGCAGCATTTCTCTGTATATGAAGAGGAATAAATTGCAGCTTCTTTCAGCAACCTGAACAAGGAGTTCATGGTTTCCATACACAAGAATTGCTGCTATACAGAGATTCCAGCAACCCCAAAGTCTCATTAGCAGGCACAGAGACCTGGATAGGCAGGTAAAGGAAGGCCAAGGACACAGTGGAGATGGCCAAATCATATCTGAGGCATAGGGATCTGGTGCCGACAATGGCCTCAGGACAGGTGGAGCTGGGCAGCTTCACTTCAACCCGCTTCGACAGGACCCAGAGCAGGGACAGATACAGACTTGTCCAGGAAGCGGTGCGAGCAGCTGTCAAAGAAGTGCATACCACCAGGATGATAGACATGAGGTAGTAGGGAGCTTGGACAAGGAGGGAGGGTGCGCTGAAGCAGGAGATCTCCTGGTCCAACATCTGGCAGGTAGAACCCCAGCACATCCAGTTCATCCAGGCTGTGTATGACATTCTGCCGAGTCCAGTGAACCTTTTTGCTTGGGGCAAAAGTGAGACCTCATCATGTCCATAAGACCATAAGACATGGAAGCATTGTTAGGCCTTTCAGCCCATTGAGTCCACTCCGCCATTTCATCATGGCTGATCCTGCTCAACTCCATACACCTGCCCTCTCACCGTATCACTTAATACCCCAACCAATCAGGAATCTATCAACTTGCACTTCGAATATACCCACGGAATTGGCACTGCAGTCTGTGGCAGAACATTCCACAGATTCACCAGTCTGGTTAAAAGAAAATTCCTCCTTACTTACGTTCTAAAAGGTCACCCCTCAATTTTGAGGCTGTATTGTCTAGTTCTGGATACGCCCACCACAGGAAACATCCTCTCCACATCCACCTTATCTAGTCCTTTCAACATTCAGTAGGTTTCAATGAGATCCCCACACATTCTTCTAAATTCCAGTGAGTACAGGCCCAAAGATGCCAAATGCTTCTCATATGTTAACCCCTTCATTCCCTGAATAATTCTTGTGAACCTCCACTGGACTCTCTCCAATGACAGTACATCCTTTCTGAGATAAGGGGTCCAGGCCTGCTGACAATACTCCAAGTGTGGCCTGATTAGAGTATTATAAAGCTTCAGCATTATCTCCTTGCTTTTGTATTCTATTCTTCTTAGAATAAATGCCAACATTGCTTTTCCCTTCTTTATCACAGACTCAACCTGTGAATTAATCTTCTGGGAGTCTTGTACGAGGACTCCCTCTGCATCTCTGATGTTTGAATTTTCTCCGCATTTACATGATAGTCTGCATTATTGTTCCATATGATGGATTTTGTCTTCTTTGGTTCAAAGATTTCTACAGATGGTAACTGCAGCCACAAAATTAAATGGCACCAACTTCTGGGGAGGGCAGAAGTGACAAATTTAGATAAAATACTGAAGAGCAGAGACATAAATTGTCTGAAGATCTGTATAGTCAAGTCTTTGGTATTTCCAGTTATGATGTATGGCTGTGAGAGCTGGACTATTAGTAAGGCTGAATACAAAAGAGTCAATGCCTTTGAACTTTAATGCTGGTGGAAAGTGTTAAGAGTTTGTCAGACAGCAAGAAGATCCAACAAGTCATACTGGCTAGTCGGTTAATTGGTCATTGTAAATTGTCCTGTGATTAGACTAGGGTTAACTAGATGGGTTGCTGGGTGGCATACTGTTCTGTGCAGTAACTCTAAATAAATAAAAAAGTCAGTATTTTGAAGAAATACAGCCAGACTACTCACTAGGAGGCTTGCTTATGAGACAAAAGCTCAAATATTTTGGCCACATCATGAAAAGACAAGATTCCATGGAGAAGATGCTCATGTTAGGTAAAACAGAAGATAACAGAAGGAGAGGACGACAGAGGCTATGATGAATAGATAATATTACTCAGTGTTTATCACCTTGGGGGATCTTAGAGAGGCAGTTTCCAACAAGGTTTGGTGTGGAGGAGTCCATGAGGTCACAAGGAGTCGCACTACAGCTGAACAACAAATTGTTACTTTTACCGAAGTATATTATCATACATTTCCCAACACTGTATTCCATCTGCCACTTTTTTGCCCATTTTTCCAATTTGTCTAAGTCCTGCTGCAATGGTATTGCTTTGTCATCACTACCTACCCCTCCACCTATCTTTGTATTATCCACAAACTTTGCCACAAAGCCATCAATTCCACCACCTAAATCATTGACAAACAATGGGAAAAGTAGCAGTCCCAATATTGACCCCCGAGGAACACCACTAGTCACTGGAAGCCGACCAAAAGAGGCCCCTTTCATTCCCACTCGTTGCCTCCTGCCTGTCAGCCATACCTCTATCCATCCCAGTGTATTTCCTGTAACACCATAGGATTTTATCTTGTTAAGCAGCCTCATGTAATGCGCCTTATCAAATGCTGTCTGAAAATCTAAGTAAATGACATCCACTGCCTCTCCTTTGTCCACCCTGCTTATTACTTCCTTGAAGAATTCTAACAGATTTGTCAGGCAAGATTTCCTTTTACTTATTTTATCATTAGTCGCCAAGTGCCTCAAAATCACTGAGGTTAGGCTAACTGGTCTATAATTTCCTCCCTTCTTAAAGAGTGGAGTGACATTTGTGATTTTACAGTCCTCCGGGACAATGCCAGAATCAAGTGATTCTTGAAAGATCATGACCAATGCATCTATCATCTCTTCAGCAACCTCTTTCAGGATTCTGGAATGTAGTCCATCTGGTCCAGTTGACTTATCCACCTTAAGACGTTTCAGTTTGCCTCTCACTTTTTCCTTTGTAATAGCAATGGCACTCACTCCTGCTCCCTGACACTCACAGTTCTCTCACTAGTGTCTTCCACAGCTAAGACTGAAGCAAAGTACTTACTAAATTCATCTGCCATTTCTTTGTTCCCCCATTACTACCTCACCAGCATCATTTCCCAGTGATCCAATATCAACTCTCACCTCCCTTTTATTCTTTATATAAACTGGAAAAACTTTCAGTATCCTGCTTTATACTATCAGCTAGTTTGCTCTCATATTTCATCTTTTCCCTTCTTATAGCTTTGTTATTTGACTTTTGTTGGATTTTAAAAGCTTCCCAATCATCCAACTTCCCACTTACTTTTGCTGCTTTATATACCTACTCTACCCTGCGAGAGAGACCCTGGAACATACCCTCAGAAGATGCCCAAAAGTCCTGGGGAAGGTCACTACCGTTGGTGCCATGACCAGGTGCTGAAGGCAGTGGCAGAAGGTATCTCCTCAGTCATTAACAACAGTATACACCTCACCAACCCAAAAAGCCCATAGCCTTTGTCGAAGCTGGAGACTAACCACAGCCTCAGCCCAGACACCAGCGGGCTTGCTCACCATGGTGTCTGAGTGGTAACTGAAAGTCAATCTTGGCAAGCAATTAAAGTTCCCTGATTTTATCGCATCATCATCCTTGAGGCCTGACATGGTCATTCAGTCAGAAACCTTAAAGCAAGTGGTCATGGTAGAACTGACAGTACCTTGGGAGAACTGGATTGAAGAGGCACTTGAGCGTAAGAAAGCCTAGGATGTACCTTGGCATTGTGTTCGTGATAATAAACCTGATTCTGATTTATTATTGTGCCCTGCATGCTAAATTTTCCCTCTAATTTGCCTCGTGATAGATGTCAATATCTGATGGAACCCAATGGGTGGTTGAAGGACTGCTTACTGTAAAGAGATGGGAATGGATTATAGGTAGGAGAGGATAAGGTGTTTGATGAACATAGAGTATTTGCAGACATTAAAGGGAGGTGAGCAGGCTTAAATGTGACAGGAGCCTTTCAAGCTGCGGTTCTTAGATCGTGGATGTCTAAAATAAATTAATTGCCTTCAGAGTTTTTCTGCAATTTTGGGTTAAATTTCTTTCACAGCCTGTGTCAGCTGCCAGCTTTGATAACGTTTTAAAAATGCTATAGCATAACAAGTAATTTTAATGTAGATCAGAGGAATGACTAGACTACCTCATTGTAAATTCATCAGCTTTAAGTTACTTTGATGTCTCTGAAACAATTTCTAATTGCAAGGTAGTTTCTAATCACCTCTTCTTGGGCTTCCAGCCAGGTACAGGTTTCAATTATAATCGACGATTCAATGACAAACCCTGCATCTTCATCAGGGATGATGCCTGGGCATGTCTAGTCTGGTGGTATTTATACTCCAGTAGTCCGTCCCTCCTGATTGGTTTGTCCTCATCCAATCAGGGTTCTGCTCTCCCACCTTGTTTACAATTGAATTCCAGTTCTTACTTAGAGCAAGACTTTCACCTTTGTTAAAAATCTTTTCTTTTAGTTTTATTTCAATGGCTTCCTTCACCAGGTGGTCCCAGAAGCCATTGGCATGGCACAGTAGTTTTGTACCATCGAAGTCAATCCTATGGCCACTGCAAATGTAATGTTCTGCCACCACCAATTTCTCCAGGTAACCAAAATGGATTCACCTCCTGTGCTCCTTGATGCAGGTTTCCTTCGTGCATCCTATCTGGCTGAAGTATGCTGCTCCACATTCACAGGGAATCCTGTGAAGGCCAGCCATCCTAAACCCTAGGTCATCTTTGACCCGCATAAGATGTGATTTGAGCTTCCTTATGGGTTTGTGGATTGTATTAATCTGGTATTTCTTCAGGATGCTGGCAATCCTTCCATTCTGCAGGATCATCTTGCGTAATTATCTGATTTTCTCGGGGCTGACAAGGCTACAAGGTGAAGGAAATCAATTGAGCCCTTCAAATGGCCAATGGAAAAATCCAGGAAACCTAACAACAAAGAGGAACTCATCTCTACTGCCTGTCTTCCCTATAGTTTCATGGTTTCTGGAAGGATCACCAGGATCCGGAAGAAATACATCCACAGACCTATAAGGAAGCTCAAGTCACAGCTTATGCAGGTCAAAGATGACCTCCGACACAGGTCGGCTGGCGTTTACAGAATTCTCTGTGAACGTGAAGTAGCATATATTGGCCAGATGGGACTCATGGTGGAAACCCCCATCAAGGAGCCCAGGAGGTGTATCCCTTTAGGTTACCCAGATAAATCAGCAGTAGCAGAACATTGCATTCGCAATAGCCATCAGATTGACTTCGACACAAAACTACTGTGCCGCGCCAATGTTTTTTGGGACTGCCTGGTGAAGGAAGCCATTGAGATAAAACTAGAGGAAAAGAATTTTAACAAAGTCAAAAGTCTTGTTCTAAGTAGGAAGTAGAATTCAATTGCAAACAAGGTGGGAGAGCGGAAACCTGATTGGATAAGGACTAACCAATCGGGGGGACGGACTATGAGGGTATAAATACAACCAGACTAAGCATGCCCAAGTGTGATTCCTGTTGAAAATGGCAGAGTTTGTCACTGAAACATTTATAATCAATATCTGAACCCAACTGGAAGCCTGAGAAGAGTTTATTTGTGATATACGCCAGGAAAAAAAACACCAGATCCTTTTTGAAGGTGTTTTCTCTTTATTAATATTGTCTTGTAATTTAAATTGAAATTTTCATCCAATGAAGTGCCTTGGTTCAAATACTATGTATAAAGTTGTTAGTGCTGCTATGCAGACTGGAATTTTTTTTAACCTCATGTCTTTCTTTTAACAAAATAAAATAGAGTATGATTCCAGAATCTGAATTGTTCACAGAAGTGTATAAAGGAAACTCAGAAGTCGCTTATCTCTTTGGAAAGCCCTTACAACAGGTATGTCATAATCAAAGTTAGAAATACAAAGACTTGAGGACAGACTACCACATATATTGTTTTGAGAAAAGATGCTTCCTGCAAAATGATATTTGAGGGTTTAGTAGTTTAATTATTTTAGTCCAGACTTTAGATTCAAGCAGATTATTACCATATCTAGATTTGCTGACAGTCTCTTTGAATTATAAATTAGACAATTGACCAGATATATCAATACTTTTTCTTTGGGAAGTGTTATTGAACTCTACATCTTTTCAACAGCATCTGAGTAGACTAAATACAGAATCTGAGTACATGAAGTTCATTTCAGATTACTTCGGCAGGTAAAACACTTTGCAGTTGCGGTTATAAAACACATACCATTCCATCTAAAAACCAAATTAATAATTCTATGTCTAATGTTGAGTGCTTGGCCACTCTAGACTAAGAAAATCCCTGGTGAGTTGAAATAATAGGAGGAACTCTTAATACTATTCCAATGAGGTATGTTGGGAGGATCATAGCATGTATGATAGAATTTTTACATCTGGGAAATGTGGAAAGAAAATTCAAAATTAGTTGAGTTGAGTGGAAGGAAGCAAAGGATAATGTTTAACTGGTACTTCAGTGACAGAAGGCTGTTTGCAATGTGGTTCCATACATTTTAGTGTTTGGTCCCCTATCATATTAACAATGATACAAAAACTAGCTGTAGCTGATAATGATTAAGAAGGCTATTGGATACAGAAAGATTTCAGTAGACTGCTCAGATAGCAGAAAGGTGACAAATAGAGTTCTATCTGAAGAAGTGTAATTGATAAACAATGTAGATGGAATGTACTGTCTGGTCGAGTAGAACATACTGAAACCCTAGCGGGAAGGTTTATAAGTGTTGTAAGTTATGACATTGCAATTATGACAATGTAGCCACTAGTGAGACTTGGTTGCAGAAGGGGCAACCATGGCAATTCAGAGTTCTGAGGTTTCATTATTTTAGACATGATAGAGCAGCGGGGTGGATTAAAGGGGAAGAGGTGGCATCTCTAGTCAGGGAAATTGCCGTGACACTGCTCAGTCTGAATAGACTGGAGAGCTCATCTAGTGATGCTTTATGCGTAGAACTGGGGAATAAGAAACGTATGACCACGTTAATGGGATTATATTATAGACCATCCAACAATCTGCGGGATTTAGGGGACAAATTTGTAGAGAGATCACAGACTGTTGCAAGAGACGTAAGGTTGTGATTGTAGGTGATTTTAATTTTACACATATTGACTAGGATTCCCAGTCATTTAAAGGGCTGAATGCCAAAAATGTTTGTCAAATGTGTACAGGAAAGTTTCCTAAATCAGTACATAGAAGTCCTAACTAGAGTGAGTATGATACTAGATATCTTATTAGGGAATGAGTTAGGACAGGTGACAAAATGTGTATAGGGGAACACTTTGCATCTAGTGATCATAATACCACTATGTCTAACACGAGAGGGCATAGTTTTAAGGTGCTTGGAAATAGGTACAGAGGAGATGTCATAATGGGGGGGTTGGGAACGGACCCAAATGCAAGACACAGACACTGAAGTACTAGGAACAGGACAAGGATGCAGGACTTGGGCTAGGACATGGACAAGAACCAGAGAACCCGGACAAGGAACTAAGAACTAGGAGCCCGGGCTTGAACCCCGAGCCAGAGACTGGACAAGGACCCAGAACCTGGGTCTTGCCTGGGGCTCGAGCCCCAGAACCAGGCAAGGACATGACATGACTGCAGGACTGGAGGCTGGGGTCTTGAGGCTTAAGGCTTGGAGCCTTGAGGCTTGGAGACGGGCTTGGAGGCTGGGGTCTTGGCCTTGAGGCTTAAGGCTGGGGTCTTGGTCTTGAGTCTAGGGTACTTCGAGGCTTGGGTATGGACTCCGAGCCAGAGACTGGGCAAGGACCCAGAACCTGGGACTTGATTTGGGCTCGGGCTCCAGAACTAGGCGAGGACAAGACGAGGCTACAGGACTGGACATGGCGTGGGTGTGAAACTCCTGGGTAGGGCGAAACACAAGGACAGGTAAAGGAACATGGACAGGACTCGGATAGGACTGGACTAGGCACGGACAGGACAAGGGCCTTCAGGAGCACAGAACCTTGGACTAGAAAAGATGGGAGCATGGAACACAGAGCCAGGACCCCTCCTTGGGAACAGGACGTAGGGCTGGGACTCGTACACAGAACACTGAACTTGAAGAGACGGATTGCAACACAAGGTAGCGGCAAACGGCTGGACCTACCTAGCAAAGGCATGGACACAGAGAGACAATTCTATAAAACGAAAGACAGTTCCTTATCTTGACCTAACAAGGCTCCGGTCTTACTCTGGCAGTCAAACTTCAGCGATATGGGGGGGCTATCCAGGCTAGGTGAGCAGGCAGAGAGTCAGGCAAGGGGGGAAAGACAAGGAGGGGAACAGAACAGTCCAGCAGGGAATCCCTGGTTTGCAGAGGTATTTATTTCTCAGCCCCAGAATGAAAAACATGTGCCCACAACAGAAACTGGGGAAAACCAGAAACCCCAGAACAAGAAACCATGGACTGGACCGTGAACCGGAACACGGACTTCACGGACTGGACCATGACAGGAGATGTCAGGTAAGTTTTTTATGCAGAGTGGTGAGTGCGTGGAATGGGCTGCCAGCGGCTGTGGTGGAGGCGGATACAGTAGGATCTTTAAGAGACTCTTGGATAGGTACATGGAGCTTAGAAAAATAGAGGGCTCTGGGTAACCCTAGGTAATTTCCAAAATAAGAACATGTTCGGCACAGCATTGTGAGCTGAAGGGCCTGTATTGTGCTGTAGGTTTTTTATGTTCTATGTTCTTTAGTTTCAAGATAATTATGGAAAAGGATAGGTCTGGTCCTCAGGTTGAGATTCTAAATTGGAGAAAGGCCAATTTTGATGGAATCAGAAAGGGCCAGGCAAATGTGGATTGTGACAGGTTGCTTTCAAGCAAAGGTGTACTTGGTAAGTGGAGACCTTCAAAACTGAAATTTTGAGAGTACATAGTTTGTATGTTCCTGTCAGAAAAAAAAGGCAATGCTAACAGGTTTAGGGAACCTTGATTTCCGATAATTATTGAAGTCCTGGTTAAGAAGTAAAAGGAGGTGCATAGCAGGTATAGGCAGGCAGGAACAAATGAGGTACTTGAGGAGTATAGGAAATGCAAAACAACATTTAAGAAGGAAATCAGGAAAGCTGATGACATGAGATTTATTTGGCAGGCAAGGTGAAAGAGAATCCTAACAGCTTTTACAGATATATTAAGAGCAACAGGATAGCAAGGGACAAAATTGGTCCTCTAGGAGATTAGAGTAGTAATCTATACACGGAGCTGAAAGAGATAGGAGAGACCTCAGATGGATTTTTTGTATCTGAATTTATTCGGGAGATGGACACAGAATCTGTAGGTCTGGGGCAGTGCAGCTATGAGGTCAGGGACCCTATACAGTTTACAGAGGAGGAAGTGTTTGCTGTCTTGAGGCAAATTAGGGTAGATAAATCCCCAGGATCTGGCAATGTGTTCATTCGGACCTGTGAGAGACCATGCAGAAATTGCAAGGGCCCTAGCAGAGATATTTGAAACATCCTTAGACACAAGTGAGGTGCTGGAGTTTTGGGGGAGAGCTTATGTTCTTCCATTGTTTAAGAAAGGCTCTAAGAATCAGACAGGAAACTATAGGCCATTGAGCCTGACATGAGTAGTGGAAAGGTTATTGGAGGGTATTCTAAGGGACCTGTTATATAAGTATTTAGATAGACAGGGACTGATTAGGGATAGTCAACATGGCTTTGTACATGTTAGTCATGTCTAACCAATCTTAAAGATTTTTTTGAAGAAGTTATGGGGAATGTTGATGAAGGCAAGGCAGTGGATATTGTTACACAGATGTTAGCAAGGCCTTTGACAAGGACCTACGTGGGAGATTGGTCAGGAAGGTTCAGTCGCTTGGCATTCAAAATGTGGTAGTAAGTCTGTTTAGACATTGGCTTCATGGAAAAATCCAGAGAGTGGTTGTTGATGATTACTTCTCTGACAGGAGGCCTGTGCCTAGTGGTATGCTACAGGATTCCTGCTGGGTCCATTGTCTGTCATCCATGTCAATGATCTGGATGATAATGTGGTAAACTGGATCAGCAAATTTGTGGATGATTCCAAGATTGATGGTGTAGTGGATGGTGAGGAAGACTATCAAAGCTTCCAGCAGAATCTGTACCAACTGGAAAAATGGACTGAGAAAGGGAAGATGCAATTTAATACAGACAAGTGTGAATTTGGGAGGTCTTACATGGTGAGTAGTATGATAATAAGGAGTACGGTAGAACAGAGGGATCTGGGAGTACAGGTTCATAATTCCTTGAAAGTGGCATCACAGGTAGATAGGGTCATAAAGAGAGCTTTTGGCACATTGGTCATGATAAATCAATGTTTTGAGTGCAGGAGTTGGGATGTTATGTTGAAATTGTGTACGACATTGGTCATTGGTGAGGTTGAATTTGGAGTATTTTGTCCAGTTTTGTTCACCTACCAACAGGAAAGATGTAAGTAAGATTGAAGGAGTGCAGAGAAAATTTACAAGGACGTTGCTGGGACCTGAGGACCAGAGTTATTGGAAAGGTTGAATAGGTTGGGACTGTATTCACTAGAACATAGAACACTGAGGGGTGATTTGATAGTGGTGTACAAATTTATGAGGGGTGTAGGCAGGATAAATGCAAACAGGCTTTTTCCACTGAGATTGGGTTAGACTACAATTAGAGGTCTTGGGTTAAGGGTGAAAGGTGAAATGTTTAAGGGGAGCATGAGGGGGAACCCCTTCACTTAGAGGGTGGTGAGAGTGAAACAAGTTGCCAGCACAAGTAGTGGATGCAGGGTCAATTTCAACATTGAAGAAAAATTTGCATAGGTACACAGATGGGAGGGGTATGGAGGGCGATGGTCCATGTGCAGGTCGATGGGAATAGGAAGATGGATGGTTTGGCACAGACTGCATGGGCTAAAGGATCTGCTTTTGTACTGTAATGATCTATGGCTCTAAGATGCTTGGTTATTATAAGCACAAGGAATTGTTAACAAAATGGTGGATAACTCTATTTAAACTGGAGTTAAAGTAGGGTTATATTCTTCAGAATATAGCAGACTGAGAATTGATATAATTGCGGTTTATAAAAATATGAGTAGTTTCAATTGAGTGGTTGGGAAAGGCCTTTTAGCTCAGGAGAGAAAATACTTAGAAAAGCATAGAAGTAAGATAACCGTAAGAAAGATGAAAGAGGAATTGAGAAAAATTATTTTCACCAAATTGATATTAATGGATTGGAACCCACTGTACAAAGGTAACAGAGGCAGACATACTTATAACCATATAACAATTACAGCACGGAAACAGGCCATCTCGGCCCTTCTGGTCCGTGCTGAACTCTTACTCTCACCTAGTCCCAGCGACCTGCACTCAGCCCATAACCCTCCATACCTTTCCCATCCATATATCTATCCAACTTAACTTTAAACAACAACATCGAACCTGCCTCAACCACTTCTGCTGGAAGCTCGTTCCACACAGCTACCACTCTCTGAGTAAAGAAGTTCCCCCTCATGTTACCCCTAAACTTTTGCCCTTTAACTCTCAACTCATGTCCTCTTGTTTGAATCTCCCCCATTCTCAATGGAAAAAGCCTATCCACATCAACTCTATCAATCCCCTCATAATTTTAAACACCTCTATCAAGTCCCCCCTCAACCTTCTATGCTCCATAAGGTTCTTATTCCAAGTAATGCTTTGATGAGCACTTGATGTGATATCACTTACTAACTTTAATAAGTAGCATTACAATTTGTTACAATATGTTGTTTTTCAAATTAAATGCATTATTATAAATATTTTAATCAGTTTTTCCCCATTTATATTTTATTTCCAGTTGAGCAGCCCAGCAAAGCTCAGAACATATGGCAATACTCTCAAAATGGCTGCTGTTAAGAAAATGCGACAAGCAGGATGGGAATCTGTTACTGAGTCAAGCAGGAAAAAAAGAATGAAAACAGCAGAGAAAAACTATTGAATTAATTTAGATTTTAGTTTCTTTTCTTTTTCTTATAATTTCTTTGGACTTCCTAAGAAAACATCTTTTTTTGTATATTCAAATATAATTTTAATAATATGTTTTCAAATCCTTTAAAATATTTAAAGAGGAGGATGTTTTAATTTTACATGTAGTTGAGTTTAAATCTTCATAAAAGTGATGATTTACTGAGTTTCTCGGTATCATATGCTCCTAGGAGAAATTACAGCAATTCTCCACAATTCAGCAGTACATAGTTCAAAACAATTTTAAAAAATCTCTATCTTCATTGTTTAACTTTTTTTTTAAATAATAGGTAAGTCCTTAAATGTGTTTAGAAGCCAATATCATAGAACAGAACTATTATTTTGATTGAAGATCTTCAACTGAATTTTGGGTTATACTGCTGGAGATGATGAGGAATGAATGGACACATCCATTTCCTTTCTTGGTAACCAAAGGGCATTTTCCAACTTTTAAACTTATTTTCACAACAGGCAAGGAATGCTTTGTTGTCAGGAGTAGCATTAGGATTAATAAGATGGCCCAAATATTGGTAAATTTATCACTAAATGATATGTTGCATAGCAAGTTCATTTTTGTAAAACATTTAAGTGCATGGAAGTGAGTCTGGCTATCTGCAATGTTCTATTCTCTTTGCAACCATTTTCCATTGTAACAGTTGAAGAGGCTAGCAAAATTATGCAGATCTGGAATATACAATACCACTTTCTTGCTGATAGATTCAGTCTCGCTAAAGATGTGTTGAATCCTGTGTGGTAAATCTAGGTTATTGCTACAATTGAGGGTTGACTAATTCCTACAGTTTGTATTTGGGCAACTTGGTCATTCGCCTCACTTTTCAATGTTAATAGAAGTTTCTGCTTTGGAACATAGTTCAGTTAAATTCCTTTCAATTGAAGTTCAAATGTTAAGTTTTACTGACTGAGATAATACTTTATTTGAAAAAATTGTTAACCTATACAGAGAAGGCAGTAACAACAAAATATGTTCGACAAAATATATTTTTGTTCTTGTTCTTAAAATATTTGTACTGTAGCAAGATATTCTTGATGTTAATAAATTTAAAAATATTTCATTCTTGTTATTTTATTTGTAAAAGATTAATATGTCATTATAATTCCAAAAAGTCTCTCTCTTTCCACTTAAAAATAAAATGTTATTCAAAAAATAACGGAAGCTAATTGATGGCAGTGTTCTTAATATTCAGCATAAACATCATACAAATTAATTCATAAAATAGATGCAGATAGTTTTATTGGGGCAATGGCAACTTTGTCACGTTATTGTCTTAGGGTTATGGTGAGAATTAAGTCTAAGATCCCTTTAATTGTATATTTTCTTGTTATATTTAAATATCTCTAAATTTGTTCAAAAAACTGCAGATTTGATTTTTGTGCCTCATTAAATCCTTGGTAACATGGTATATAGCCAAAATATGGTTGAAGAGTCCAGAAGGAGATCAGCTGGTGAAAATACTGATCTATGGTAGATAAGTTTTAATGCAGGTATGAGCAATGCATTCAATGAAACAAAGTTGCAAAATCATAGTTTAGGCTCAGTGGCCACCTTTTAAGGTAACTCCTGTACCTAATAAAGTGGCCCTTGAGTGTATATTTACGGCCTTCTGCTGCTGTAGCCCATCCACTGCAAATTTCAACTCGTGCATTCAAAGATGCTCTTCTGCACACCACTGTTGTAACATGTGGTTATTTGAGTTACTGTCACCTTCCTGTCAGCTTGAATCATTCTGGCCACTCCCATCTGACCTCTCTCATTAACAAGGGATTTTGTCCACAGAACTGCTGCTCACTGAATTTTTTTGTTTTTCGCACAATTCTCTGTAAACTCTATACAGTTGTGCTTGAAAATCCCAGGAAATCAGCAGTTTCTAAGATACTCAAACCAACAAGGCATTTTTGCTCACAGAACTGATGCTCACTTGATGTTTTTATTTCTCATTCATTCATGTACAATATAGGATTGTACCTAAGTATTGATGGTGATTTTTTTCTGGCTTGTCTCCAGAACTTAGCTGCAAACTTTTAAAGTTTATCCTACAACTTCAGTGGGGTTTTAACTATCTATGATACAACAATGAGCAGGGACAAGAGCCAAGGGACTTGTGAATATATATTTACAAATTGCTAAAGAAAGTGCAAGCTGTTAAACAAGTTAAGTATAAAGATTGATTGAATACAAAAAAGTCATGCTTAACTCATAAGAATCAATAATTATGCATCAACCTGTTTGTACTGTGTATAACTTTGGGTTTAACAGAATGGTACCAGAGCTGAGGCATTTCTTTGTATTAAAATATTGGAAGAAAACTATTTTCCTTAGAGCAAGAAAAGTAAGAAATGTGTTTAATGAAGCAAGTGTGCGAAGCAGTAGATCATATAGTTAGTTAGAGATAGTTCCTTGTGGACTTCATGTGCCAGAGTTAAAAAGCAACCAGGGCCTGACGGGACTTTTCTGCGCAGTGGGAGATAACAGAGTGAGCTGGGACAGTTCCTTGTGGACTTTACGTGCCAAATTTAAAAAGCGACTGGAGCCTATTGGGATTTGTTTGGGGTATGGAAGATTGCTTGGGTTATTAGTAACTTAGCAAGGGCCAGTAAAAAGAAGGGAGTTTTAAGTGGAGTGCCCATCGTGTGAGTGGGCCAGGTTTACAGGGGGAGACTTTGACTCAATACAATTTGGTGAGAACAGGAAGAGGCTGAGAGTGCTGAGTTGTTTGGAATTTTTTCATTGATTGTAGAACTTAAACTTAAGAAATTAGAGCTAAATGTATGATAAGAGTAGGCAGGATGGTAGTTAAGGCAGCGGAATGCTCTTCCTGTAAGATGTGGCATTACAGAGTACCTAATGGTCTCCCTGATGACTACATCTGCAGGAAGTGCACATAACTTTGGCTTCTGACTGAGAAGGTCAAGGAACTGGAGAACCATCCAAGAGGGTGGAAACCTCATAGATAAGACTTTTACTGAGATGGTCAACCCAGAGTACAAGCTTCAGATAATAGATGGGTGACCACCTGGGGAAGTAAGGAGAGTAAGCAGTAAGCAGGAGGGTAAGTATAGACCTTGTGGGAGAGTATTAAATTGAAGAAGAAACTAGGGAGAGTTAATTGGGTACAGCTATTTTTGGACAAGTCCACATCTGACATGTGGAGGGAGTTTGAAGCAAATGCAGGACAGGTATATTCCAGTGAGAAGAAAGGACAAGGAACAAGGATGGCAAGGTATGGGAATTTTGGATTTCAAGGAGAGGTGATGAATTTAGTCAAGAACAAAAAAGAATAGTGTGTAAAGCTTAGGAAGCTACAAACAGAGCCCTTGAGGATTATAAAGAAGCCAGAAGTGAACTAGGAAAGCCAGGAGGGACCATGAAAAGTCCTAGGCAAGTAAGATTAAAGAGGATTCCAAGACATTCTATACATAGATCGAAGGCAAGAAAATAACTAAGGAGAGGGTAAGACCACTCAAGAATAAAGAGGAGAACATTTGCTTGGTTGCAGAGGATACGGGTGAGGTCCTTAAGTACTTTCCATCAGTATTTACAAAGGAGGAGGACATAGAGGATAGTGAGATCAGTGCTGAGTGCATTAATATGCCAGGGCATTTGAGGTAAAGGAAGTAATATTGGGTATGTTAAAGATCATTAAGGCGCATAAATCCCCAGTGCCTGATGGGATATACTCCAGGTTATTGAGACAGACGAGAAGAGATTGCTGGAGCCTTGACCAATATCTTCATGTCCTCTCTAGCAACAGGCTAGGTCCCAGAGGACTGGCAATTAGCTAATGTACCATTCAAGAAGGAATAAGGGATAATCCTGGAAGCTATAGACCATTGAGTCTCACATCAGTAGTAGGGAAATTACTAGAGAGAATTCGTAGGGATGGGATTTATGAGCATTTGGAAAACCATGGCCTAATTTGGAGGAACTAGCATGGCTTTCTGCTGGGCAAGTCATGATTTGCTAACCTGATTTAATTTTTTGATGAGGTGATGAGGATGATTGATAAAGGTAGAGCTGTGGATGTTGTCTACTACATGAATTTCAGAGAGGTGCTTGACAAAGAACCTCATGGGAGACTTTGTCTAGAATATTAAGATATGTGGGATCTATGGTGAATTGCCATTTGGATTCAGAAACAATGTGTTCCACAGGGATCTGTACTAAAACCCTGCTGTTGTGATGCATATAAATGACCTGCCCTGGATGAAAATGTAGATGGGTAGATTTTTAAACTTGCAGATGATACAAAGATTTTTGGTGTTGTGAATAGAAACATAGAAACATAGAAACATAGAAAATAGGTGCAGGAGTAGGCCATTCGGCCCTTCGAGCCTGCACCGCCATTTATTATGATCATGGCTGATCATCCAACTCAGAACCCAGCCTTCCCTCCATACCCCCTGACCCCTGTAGCCACAAGGGCCATATCTAACTTCCTTTTAAACATAGCTAATGAACTGGCCTCAACAGTTTGCTGTCTTCTAAATTCCAACGAGTACAAGCCCAGTTCATCCAGTCTTTCTTCATATGAAAGACCTGCCATCCCAGGAATCAATCTGGTGAACCTTCTTTGTACTCCCTCTATGGCAAAGATGTCTTTCCTCAGATTAGGGGACCAAAACTGCACACAATACTCCAGGTGTGGTCTCACCAAGGCCTTGTACAACTGCAGTAGTACCTCCCTGCTCCTGTACTCGAATCCTCTCGCTATAAATGCCAGCATACCGTTCGCCTTTTTCACCGCCTGCTGTACCTGCATGCCCACTTTCAATGACTGGTGTATAATGACACCCAGGTCTCGTAGAAGACTGACAAAAGATACAATGGGATATAGATCGGTTGCAGATATGGACAGAGAAATGGCAGATGGAGTTTAACCTGGACAAATGAGAAGTGTTGCACCTTGATAGATCAAATACAAAGAGACAGTACACTGTTAGGGGCACTTGTTGATGAGCAGAGAGAACTTGAGTCCAAGTTCATAGCTCTCTGAAAGTGGCTGCACAAGTTTATAGAGAGGTTTAAGTTCAAAATTCAAAATAAACGTATTATCAAACTACATATATGCCACCATATACAATCCTGAGATTCACTTTCTTGTGGGTATACTGAGTAAATCCAATAACCATTATAGAATCAATGAAAGACTGCACCAACAGGGCAGACAACGACTGTGGAAAAGACAAACTGTGACAATACAAAAAGAAGGAAAAAAATAAATAACAAATAAATAAACATGCAATAAATATTAAGAACATGAGATAGAGTACTTGAAAATGGTTGTGGGAACAGTTTAGTGATGGGCCAAGTGAAGTTGAGTGAAGCTATCCCCTCTGATTCAAGAGCCCGATAGTTGAAGGGTAATACATTTTCCTGAATCTGGTGCTGTGAGTCCTGAGACCCCTGTGCCTTCTTGATGGCAACAGCAAGAACAGAGCATGAACTGCTTGGTGGGGATTCCTAATGATGGATGCTGCTTTCCTGCAACCAACAATGCTCTGTGTAGATGTGCTCAATGGTGGGGAGGGTTTTACCTATGATGGACTGGGCTGTATCCATTACTTTTTGTGGGATTTTCCATTCAAAGGCATGGTGTTTCCATACCAGGCTGTAATGTACCCAGGCAATATAATCTCCACCACACATGTATAGAAGTTTGTCAACATTTTAGATATCATACCAAATCTTTTAAAACTTTTAAGGAGTATAAAGGCTGCTCTAATCGCCTTGTAACTGCACTTAGATGCTGAGCTCAGCACAGGTACACCCAGGAATTTAAAGTTGCTGACCCTCTCCACCTTTGATTCCCTGATGAGGACTGACTTGGACCTCTGGTTTCCTCCTCCTGTCATTAATAATCAGCTCCTTGGTCTTGCTGACATTGAGTGAGAGGTTATTGTTCTGACACCATTCAGCCAGATTTTCAATCTCCCTCTTATATGGTAATTCATTAACATCTTTGGTTCAGCCTATGATAGTAGTGTCATCAGCAAACTTAAGTATGGCATTGGAGCTCTGCTTGGCCACACAGTCATGAGTGTAAAGCAAGTAGAGCAGAGGACTAAGCACATAGCCTTGTGGTGCATCTGTGCTGATGATAGAGATTGTGAAGGAGATGTTGCCAATCAAAACTGACTGGGGTCTGCAAATGTGGAAATCAAGGATTCAATTGCAGAAGGAAATATTCAGGTCAACGTCTTGGAGCTTATTGATTAGATTTGAGGGGATGATGGTATTGAATGCTGAGCTGTAGTCAATAAAGAACATCCTGATGTATACATCTTTGCTGTCCAGATGTTCCAGGGTTGAGTGAAGACCCAATGAAATGGCATCTACTGTGGACCTGTTGTGCCAGTAGGCAATTGAAATGGATCCAAGTCACTTCTCAGACAGGAGTTGATATGTTTCATCACCAACCTCTCAAAACACTTCATCGCAGTGGATATAAGCGCGACTGGACAATGGTCACTGAGGCAGGTTACCATATTCTTATAGGCACTGGTATAATCCTGTGTATCAAGAAGGCTTCTGTTCTGATAACCATATCTGGCATACTCTTGAGTAAGCCAGGTCTTGGTAATCCACAGAACACAACAGTTCCTCATTTCCCTACGGGCAAGAGTGCTGTATGCACCCTTGCCCTTAGGTCCTCAATTTTGTTCTCCAGCAACTGCACACTTGCTAACAAGATGCTGGGTGGAAGGAGCTTCCTCCCTTGGCATTTCAGTCTGGCTTGGAGTTCTCCCCTCCTGCCTCGCTTCCAGCCATTGCACTGAACCTTCATCCACTTAATAGTGCCATAACTGCTTGCTTGAAAGTTAAATCTGCCAAGTCCTTCAGTAGATTGTGAAGAAGGTATACGGCAGACTTGCCTTTAGTAGTCAAGGCATGGAGTTCAAAAGTCATGCAGCTTTATAAAATTCTGGTTAGTCCACATCTGGAGTATTGCATACAGTTCTGGTCATCCCATTATGGGAAGGGTGTCATGGTTTTGGAGAAGGTGCAGAAGAGGTTTACCAAGACGTTGCCTGGATCAGCGGGCATGTACTAGAACAAGAGGTAGGACAAACTTGAGTTGTTTTCTCTGGAGTACCAGAGACTGAGGGGTGCTCTGATAGAGGTTTATAAGATTATGAGAGGCTTAGGTAGAGTAAATAGACAATATCTTTTTCCAAGAGCTGAAACATTTAACACCAGAGAGCATGCATTTAAGGTGAGAGGGGCTTCCCATAATGGCAATGGACTTGAAAGGCAATAAAAATATATGCAACTCTGTAGCTGAAATCTGCAGCCAATATATTTTAATTTAAATGCTGACATACCCTTGTTAAATATAACAATGTAAGTACAGGTAACACGGAGTTGTTTGTTTACTCTTTTATTGAAGAGCAATATTTGGTGATATTTTGATACACTAGGATAAATAAATGCATCAGCCGCTGAAGATAAATTGTAGAAAGTTACTAAGATACTAGATTGGCTGAAAGTTTTATCTTGAACATGTATTTACGAGCAACCTACTAGCAAGTCTGGGCAGAAAATGATTTATAAAAATAAAACTATTTAACTAAAATAGGATTTCAGATTCCAAAGAAATATCCAAACAGTGTCGATATATATAATATATTTACAGCTCTCCTTTAATAGCATTGATTTCCTTCATAATAACTTCATTACCTGGCACCAGTGGAACCTGTCATAATTATTATCATGGTTGTCTGCACGTTAAATCCATACTTGAGCATACCACAAATACAACTAACTTGAGCTTATAATGAGGATACATTTGCTTAGAGTTTCAAAATAAATTAATCCTTATTTTAAGATAATTTACTTTTACAGGACAGAATTATTACCATGTTTTCTGTGCAAATGGTGTCTGTCCCTAAACAAAGCTCCTTTGGCATGCCCGATAAACCAGAGCTATCTAAATAGGACAGGAAACATACTGCCACAGACAGAGGTTTTAAGCAACAATTCTGATCAACAAAGTGACAATTTTTCATTCTGACCAGTAACCAAATACAAATGCACAAGCATACAGCTGAAAGAATCTCACTGATTAGACATGCTTCAAGGCAATTCAACATAATCAATGAAAACTATTTTGACTGAATATCACGGAAATAAGTATTTTGATACTTCAGAATGATTAAGGAGTGTCTACACATGATTAGGCTCATCATTAAATTTGGAGTGAAAGATAGAAAAGGTCACCTCACCCTTTAAAATCCAGGGAAGTCAAGGATTGGATGATTATTCCCAAGGCAACTAACAAGGATTATAACAAAGTTACACATAGGTACATCAAACACAAATACTTCTGAATATAAAAGTTCATATTATTTACAATACAGGCATGTCTGTACAAACATTCACGCTTTCTTCAGAGTTGCTTTCACAATATCACAAACACAGTTGCTGGTTAGAACACATACAATACTAGTTTTACTCATTCCAAAAGTTCTATTATAGCTGCAGGGACACAAAACACAAAAAGCTACCTTTTGTTCATCTAACCCAAGAAACTGAAAGAAATACAGGATAGAGGGTAGAGTTAACACAATGGTTGTAATGGGATTATGTTTCCGGTTGGAATGTGGTAAATGAGGCTCCTTGACCTGAAACATCTCTTTCCTCTGGTAAAAATTCCAGCTTGAATTGGCTATACTTGGAGGTAAATGAAGGGTAATCAGCATGAAGGTCATCATCTTCTTCAAGAACAGTCATGTTGGGATTATAAACACGTGATTCATCATATAGACCTCCTGATATCACTAACGTATCATTTGGAAAACCTATACAAGAGAGAATAGACATTTATGCATGAGAACTGTATTACATAAGCAATGCCAATGTCAGCTTTAGCTTTCTGAGATCAACATTAACAATACTGTAACTTCCACAAAACATGGCCCATAAGACCATAAGATCTAGGCCATTCATCCCGCCAAGTCTGCTCTGCCATTCCATCATGGCTGATTTATTATCCCCCTAAACCCCATTCTCCAACTGTTTCCTCATAACCTTTAATGCCTTGATTAATGAAGAACCTATCAACCTCCGTCTTAAATGTACCTTTGCCGCCTGTGGCAAAGAATTCCACAGATTCGCCACCCTCTGGCTAAAGGAACTTTTCCTCATCTCTGTTCTAAATGAATGTCTCTCAATTCTGAGAATGTGCCCTCTGGTCCTAGACTCTCCCACTATAGGAAACATCCTCTCCATATCCACTCTATCCGACCTTTCAATCTTGAATCGGTTTCAAAGAGATCCCCTCTCATTCTTTTAAAATCCAGTGAGTACAGGCACAGAAGCATCAAACACTACTCATATATTAACCCTTTCATTCCTGGGATCATTCTCATGAACCTCATCTGGTCCCTCTCCAATGCCAGCACATCCTTTCTTAGATAAGGGGCCCAAAACTGCTCACAATACTCCAAGAAGGGTCTGATCAATGCCTTATAAAGCCTTAGCATTACATCCTTGCTTTTGTATTCTAGTCGTCTTAAAATGAATGCTGACATTGCATTTACCTTCCTTATCATCGATTCAACCCGCAAATTAATCTTCAGGGAATCCTGCACAAGGACTCCTAAGTCCCACTGCACCTCTGATTTTTGAATTTTCAAAATATATTTACAAAATACTTCATGTCTTCTTCATTCCTTCTGCCAAAATGTAGGACCATGCACTTGCCTACACTATGTTCCATCTGCTGCTTCTTTGCCCATTCCCCCAACCTGTCTAAGTCCTTCGGTGGACACCCTGCTTCCTCAACACTACCTCCCCTTCCACCAACCTTTGTATTCATTGCAAACTTGGCCACAAAGCTAACAATTCCTTCAACCAAGTCTGTGCAATATAACATGAAAAGAAGTGGTCCCAACACCAAACCTTGCAGCACACCACTGGTCACCTGCAGCCAACCAGAAAAGGCCCCCTTTATTCCCACTCTTTGGCTCCTGCCAGTCAGCCAATCTTCTATCCATTCTAGTACCTTTCCCATAATACAATGGGCTGTTAGTTTGTTAAGCAGCCTCATGTGTGGCACCTTGTCAAAGGCCCTCTGAAAACCAAATAAACATTCAATGACTCTCCTTTGTCTATCCTGTTTGCTATCTCCTCAAAGAATTATAAAAGATTTGTCAGGCAAGATTTCCCCTTTAGAAAAGCATGCTGGCTTTGGCCTATTTTTATCATGTGCCTCCAAGTAAAGTAC
Source organism: Mobula hypostoma (assembly GCF_963921235.1). Classification (NCBI taxonomy): domain Eukaryota; kingdom Metazoa; phylum Chordata; class Chondrichthyes; order Myliobatiformes; family Myliobatidae; genus Mobula; species Mobula hypostoma. The sequence goes on along the minus strand of NC_086099.1, from coordinate 117,528,747 downwards.
AGTGATACTTCATGAGAGAGTGAGAGAGAGAGAGAGAGAGAGAGAGAGTGAGAGTGTGTGTGTCTGTGTGTGTGTGTGTGTGTGAGAGAGAGAGAGAGAGAGAGAGAGTGAGAGTGTGTGTGTCTGTGTGTGTGTGTGTGAGAGAAAGAGAGAGAGAGGCCAGCTCCTCTCTCCTGCCTCTATAATTCCCTTTACTTCACTGTAATGCTGATACATCCATTTTTTTCTTCTCCTTGTCAAACTGCAGGGTGAATTATATCATATTATGATCACTGCCTCCTAAGGGTTCCTTTACCTTAAATTTCCTAATCAAATCTGGGCCAGTACATAACATATTACCTGGGTTTCAGCACCTAAGTTATAGAGAAAGGTTGAACAAGTTGGGTCTTTATTCTTTGGAGCGTAGAAGGTTAAGGGGGGACTTGATAGAGGTATTTAAAATTATGAGGGGGATAGATAGAGTTGACATGGATAGGCTTTTTCCATTGAGAGTAGGGGAGATTCAAACAAGAGGACAGGAGTTGAGAGTTGGGGGCAAAAGTTTAGGGGTAACACGAGGGGGAACTTCTTTACTCAGAGAGTGGTAGCTGTGTGGAATGAGCTTCCAGTAGAAATGGTAGAGGCAGGCTCGATATTGTCATTTAAAGTAAAATTGGATAGCTATATGGACAGGAAAGGAATGGAGGGTTATGGGCTGAGCGCAGGTCATTGGGACTAGGTGAGAGTAAGCATTCGGCACAGACTAGAATTGTCCACGGCCCCTATTTAACGGATATGATATCATTTTTCACTGGTGCACTGCTCTCTCTCCTCCCGCCGTTCTTCTCTGCTCTACTATAGAATCCCCTCTCACTACTGCCGCTCCTCCCTCTTCCCACTTCCCTTCTGAGCCACAGAGCCAGACTAGCTTCTCCCAGTAGGTTAAACCTTACCTCCCCCACCAACCCACAGTATCCAAAGCAGTGTACTTAAGCACAAGAGTACTCTGCACTGGCTACCTATTCCTTTTCCCTCTCCTGACAGCCACCCAGGGATCTGGCTCCTGCAGCTTAGGGGTGACTACTTCCCTGTAGCTCCAGTTCTTTAACACAGTCTCCGAGGAGCTGCAGCTCGATGCACTCATGAAGACTGAGTTATCAGAGAGGCCGGAAGTTTCTCAAATTTCCCACATCTCACACAAGGAACACACTACCTCTAGATCCATTATCAGTGCACTAGCTATGTACTAACAGAGGAAAAAAAAACTTACTAGAATCTTTCTTTCTTACTTACTTAGAAGCTCCGCCTGTTCTTGGCCAAACCTGTTGAGCTGAAGTCTGACCACTCTAACAATGCCCCACTCACACAATGGTCGCTCCAACAATAACCATTCCAATCACACCTCCTTTCTTTTTATTGGCCCCATGTTGATCGCTGCCCACCGAGAAAAAAGCCGAAAGCACCAAAGGACTTTTCAAACTTCCTACTGTGTCACCAAAGAATGACCTCCCACACTGATTGCCATCCACCAAGAAAAAAGCAACGAACACCCGAGCTCTTTTTTAAACCTTGCACTGCATCACGAACGAATGACCTCTTGTGCTTATTGCCTCCTACCCAGGGAGAGTCAAGAGAGTGTCTGCTGATGCAGATACAGCTAATTTTATCACATGATTTCCAAACTTACTTTTTTTCCCCTGATTTTTTAATAATCGCAAAAGAAACTATTAAAAGAAAATGAAAGCTCCCCCTTTCCACACAGCTGATGAATCCAAAGGAACAGCAGAGACCGGTACAGTTCAGCACCAGCGATGGCGCAGGAGTTGCCAGTCAGCGTTAAACAAAGAACTGCCTTAGGATTTTCCCTTGGAGTTTACTCCCAAAGCCTTCCCTGTGAGTAGTCATTGCTGCAAGGCAGTAGAGGTCAGAGATCAGCATTCCTTCCAGATGACTTGCCAACCACGGCTGACAAACCCCATCTGCCCAAAGCGATTGGTATTTAACGCACCAGTAATCTGCCTTTACCCCCTCTCCTGTCAGTAGAAACAGTTCTGCCGGGCTTAGTCACATGTGAAGGCCAGAAGCTGGACTTAGTTGTCAGAGGCTATTTGAGACGCGTGCCTTTGGGAGCTTATCCTCACTACCACCCGTGGCTATGACAACCTTAAGGAACCAATACTATAAGTAAAGCTGAACATATCTACATATAGACCAGAGAGATCAGGAATTTACACACCTGGCTCCTCATGTGAGTTGGCATAGAGAGGATGGTGTGAGTACTGTGCTCTCCTTCGTTTGCACTTGTTGACATTATACATCACAATAGTTAAAATGACCACAGCGAGAATGGTGCTCAAGCAGATAGTCAGAATTACTTCTTCCTTTTGCAGAGGTAAAATTGAGCCTGGAAAATAGAAACAAATTTGCTCCTCGTTATTTTACTCTTCATGCAAGCTAACCAAGTGTTTCCAATTAACAGTTGATACAACATATTAAAGTAATACTTTGTCAAAGTATTTACACTCCCTTTATCTGGTTTCACTCATCATGTTTTCTTAACAGGTTCCATAACCTGTTCCCCTTTGTTCTCACTACTTATCACCACTCTGCCTGTGTCACTATCTCCACCCTTTCTACCTCTACCAACCTCCATCTGCTTATCAACTCCTCCCCATCTGGATCCACCTATCACTCGCCAACTCGAGCCTCAGCCCTTTCCCATTCCTTGTCATACTGGCTATCTGACCTTTGCACTCTTAGTCCTGATGCAGGATATCGACAAAATGTCCTATCACTTTGCCTCCACAGATGCTGCCTGACCCACTGAGTTCATATAAGCTCTTCAGCCCATGCACCAATATTTTAACATACTCTAAGATAAATCTAGGGTGGCAGGGTGGAGATAAGTCTCTACCAAAGGAGGTGTAAGGTGCTCCTTCCCTCCGCTAGTCCTTGGGTAGGGTGTAGCACCTGCTCCGACCCCCAGTCAAGGTCACGTGAACCCATGAGTTCAGGTTGGGAATAGTCATATGAGCAGCTGGTGCATATCACAAACTCTGGTTTTGCAGCCAGTGACTCTAGGCAGACAATCTCTGAAGAGTATTGATAATGGCTGGGGTCACCCCTCTTGTAAAGACACTGCCCAGAAAGAAGGCAATGGCAAACCACTTCTGTAGAAACATTTGCCAAGAACAATCATGGTCATGGAAAGAGCATGATTGTGCACGTCATATGACACAGCACATAATGAGTGAATGAACAAATCTAACCATTCCCTTCTCCATAAGCTCTCTGTTTTTCTATCATCCATGTGCCTGTCTCAGAGATTCTTGTTGCACCACATCCCACATCTGCAGTCTTTTTATTCTCACTCCTTGCCTCCTGCGTGGAGAGTGGCTGGCATTCTGATGCAATGACTCTTCCATTCTAGACCCTCTCCCTCTTCACAGTGCCTCCTGGAGACTTGCAAGAGTACACAGTGAAGTGTATGGTCGCAGAATCTTAGTGACTCCTGTGACAGGAATCTCAGCACCTGGTCTACGTTGGTTACACATGGAGAAAGTGCCTGGCTCATATTGGCCGGGACACTAAATACAAGGTTTGATGTGTCATCTTACAGCTGTCTAGGATGTTGGTGAGACAGCACCTGCAATAGTGTGTGCAATTCTGGTCACAAGTTATAGAATGGATGTGATTAAGCTAGAGGGGGAGCCAGGACTGGAAGACAAACTGGCCAGGCTGGGATTGTTTTCCCTGGAGCAAAGGAGGCTGAGTGGTGGTCTAATAGACCTTTATGAAGTCATGGGAAACACAGATGAGGCCGTTGATCACAGTCTTTTCCCTAAAGTACTGCAATCTAAAACTAGAGGGCATAGGTTGAAGATGAGATAGGAAAGATTTAAAGGGGACTTGAGGGGCAAGTCTTTACATACAGAGGGTAGTGGGTTTGTGGAATGAGCTGCTAGAGGAAGCCATAGGGGTATTGCAAGTACAATTATTCAGGTTGATGAATAGGAGAGGCATGGACCAAATGTGAGAAAATGGGACTAGCTCAGGTAGACAGCCTGGTCTGCATGCTGTATAACTCTGAGAATACAGGCAGCAGTTTGACATTAAATCTCCAGAGCACCAGGACGAAGAAATACCCATAAAAAGAATGAAGGTTAGGTCTTTAGTTAATAGACAAAGAAATTAATACATTAATTAGAGGTAATTCACTGTATCTACACTGAAATTCAACACCGAGGTAACTCTTTCCTCTTCCAATTCCACAGACAGCCACCTGTTGAAAATCCTGGCTGTCACAGAGGGCAGGCATCCTAAGACATCCATATAGTCTAAAGGTCCACCATGATAGCATCTGATTACTTGTCTTGCTCCAATGAAAGTAAATCTGATGCTCTGCTGTTATGTGATCCTTCTCTAGGCTCTGACTCAGCAGCAAGATCACTGATGATAGAATTTAATGCTGTTAACATCAGCCCTTACAATGCAAAGCCAATAGGAAAGTTCAGCACCTATGGCTAAGGTAACCATTGGACAAAAGGGCCAAGAAATTGCAATGTACCGATGTAGACTAGCTCTGAGCAGTCCTGCCATGTCGACATGTAATTGCCATTGAGGACCAGAGACCTCATCCTAAGAGGCTGCTGAGACTTCTGGCTTATGGAGGATATAGGGCCAATGGAGGACCCAAGGGGATCAGAGAAGTAGATGTCTTTATTCTTCGAGGGATTGGGAGCATTAGGACAATTCTTACTGGGGGAGAAAGTGTGGGAGCGATTTGAGGCACCAAAATGATTCCTGTGTTCAGGGATAAGCGTGATGTGGAGAGAGATCAGAGATTTTGGTCCACAGGTGTGGGTGCACAAGTGTGTGCACATTGCATTAGCAAAATTGTCTGGGAGACTGGCCAGATAGAAATCAAAGGTTCACACTAATGCAAGCAGTCAGAGAAGTGGTCAATTGGAAATTGGTGTGAAGCTGGGAGAGGGTTATCCAGAACTTTCTTAAGGATTTTAATAACTTTGCAGATGCCTCAGAGATCAAACCCTGTTAGCCAGCTAGTTACCAGGGACAGTGAACTTGTTGTTCCACTATTTTAAAAGTCATTTGCTTCCAGAGCAACATGTTTTCTGGAAAACTTCAGAATCTATGTTCCATGGGGATATGAATCACTTCTTGTGTTCCTGATGTGATAACGTTATTAGGATAACGGGACTAGCAAATGACAGGAAGTGTCGAGTCAAATTTTCCTCATACAGATGTTCACTCATGGGAAAAAAAAATTCTGAATTGACTGAAGATAAAATCATTTGGCTTTGCGTTTTAACCTACTCAAAGGCCAGAGTCCAGCAGGGTCATAACTGAGGGGAACAGAGTGAAGAAGAGGATGAGAGAAAGAGAGAAACCTAAGTCAGGGAGGCGGAAAGAATGAGAGAGACAGAGAGAGAAAGAACAAGTGTGAGTGCATAAGTGTGTGACAGCCAATGTTCCAGTAAAGAATAATGAGATGCAACACAAACCTGACTACTTCCAGATAGGGCATCTAGATTCCACAGCTGCATTCCACCTCTAAGACCAGGGGTTTCCAGCCTGAGTCCACAGACCCCTTGGTCAATGGTAAGGATCCATGACATAGAAAAGGTTAGAGACCCCTGGTTTGGACCAAAACATCATGGTCAATTTGATTCATTGCTTGTCCTCTAGAAACTGGTTTGGATCAGTATTACATCGTGTGCAACATTTAAGGACTGATGCTGGTGTCAGTTGTCCCCAAAATCCAAGTCAAAGTCAGACCCGCCTAACCAAGATCCTGCTCCTCTCTCCTATCTTACAGTGCCTCAGCCAAAATTAATACTCTTAGGATGTCAGCTGAGCAGTAATATATTTGATAATGAGCTACTCAGTTCCAGTGGAGGAATGAAGAGTATCAGAAGCGGAACAGAAGAAAAGCAAAGGAACATATTTGACCATTGGGCTCTCTTCCAGGGGTGGTGGGACCTGTACAGAAAAGAAACTTTGCACCGGAACTGGAGGGGGATTAATATCCTAGTGGGAAGGTTCCCCACTGCTGCACGGGGTGGGGGTGTTTAATTTAGAGTTGTAGGAGTATAGGAACCAGAGTGCCAGCACAGATAGTGGAGAGGTTGTGGAGGCAGATGTTGTTAAGACCTCAGACTACGTCAGGAGTCAAAAGGTTGAGCACGTTGTGACTAGTGCCCTGAGCTGTGTATATTTCAGTGCAAGAATTATCATAGGAAATGCAGACGAGCTCAGGGCATGGAGTTATGAAATTGTAGCCATTAGTGAGGCTTGTTTGCAGGAGGGGCAGGACTGGCAGCTCAATATCCTGGGGTTCCATTGTTTTTGACATGACAGAGCGGGAGGGATTAAATGAGGAGGGGTGGAGTTACTAGCCATGGGAAATGTCACGGCAGTGCTCAGTGAAGACAGACTGGGGAACTCATCTAGTGAGGCTTTAAGGGTGGAACTGAGAAATAAGAAAGGTATGTCCCCATTAATGGACAACCCCACAGTCCACAGAATTTAGAGGAACGAATTTGTGAAAAAGATCACAGACACTTGCAAGAAACGTAAGGTTGTGATACTAGGTGATGTTAACTCTCCACATATTGACCGGGACTCCCATACTGTAAAAGGGCTGGATGGGATAGATTTTGTCAGATGTGTTCAGGGAAGTTTCAATGAGAGAGTGTTTGCTATTTAATGTGCTATTAGGGAATGAGACAGGGCAGGTGACAGAAGTTTGTAAGGGGACACTTTGCATCTAGTGATCACAATGCCATCAGTTGCAAAGTAAATATGGAAAAAGATAGGTCTGGTCCATATCTGAGATTCTAAACTGGAGAAAGGCTAATTTTGATGGTACCAGGAAGGATCTGGCATGAGTGGATTGAGACAGGCTGTTTTCTGGCAAAGGGGTACTTGGTAGGTGGGAGGCCTTCAAAAGTGAAAATATGGGAGTACAAGGCTTGTACGTGCCTGTCAGAATAAAAAAGATAAAGATAACAGGTTTAAGGAACCCTGGTTTTCAAAAGCTATTGAGGGCCTGCTTAAGAAAGAAAAAAGTAGGTGTGTAGTGGGTATAGGCAGGTAGGAACAAATGAAATACTTGTGGAGTGTAAGAAATGCATGAGAATACTTAAGAAATAAATCAGGAGGGCTAAAAGAAGGCATGAGGTTGCCCTGGCACTCAAGGTGAAGGAGAATCCAAAAGGATTCTACAGATATCTTAAGAGCAAAAAAATTGCAAAGGACAAAATTGGTCCTCTGGAAGATCAGAATGGTAATCCATGTGTGGAGTCAAAAGAGATGAGGGAGATCTTAAATGGATGTTTTGCATCTGTAGTTACTCAGGAGACAGAGTCTACAGAAGTGAGGCAAAGCAGCATCTTATTCATGGACCCCAGACAGATTACAGAGGAGGAGGTGTATGCTGTCAAGGAAAATTAGGAGGGATAAATCCCCAGGCCTGACGAGGTGTTCCTTTGGACCCTGTGGGAGGCAAGTACAGGAATTGCAGAGGACCAAGCAGACATACTTAAATCGTTCTTAACAACAAGTGAGGCACCGGAGGATCGGAGGATGGCCAATGTTGTTCTGCTGTTTATGAAAGGCTCTAAACATAAACAAGGAGATTGTAGGTCCATGAGCCTGACATCAGTAGTGGGAAAGTTACTGAAAGGTGTTCTAAGGGACTGGATATACAAATATTTAGATAGACATGGACTGATTAAGGATAGTCAGCATCACTTTGTGTGTGGTAGGTCGTGTCTAACCAATCTTATTGAGTTTTTTGAGGAAGTTATCAGGAAATTTGATGAAGGCAAGGCAGTGAATGTTGTCTACATGGACTTTAGCAAGTCACTTGACAAGGTCCCGCATGGGAGGTTGGTTAAAAAGATTCAATTGCTTGGCATTCATTATGAGGCATGAACTTGTATTAGACATTGGCTTTGTGGAAGAAGTTTATGACAAGTGGAGAGCTGCAGAGATCAGTGCTGGGTCTGTTATTGTTTGTTATCAACAAATGACCTGGATGATAATGTGATTAACTGGATCAACAAATTTGCAGAGAACACAGAGACTGGAGGTGTAGCGGACAGCAAGGAAGATTATCGAAGCTTCCTGTGGGATCTGGACCAGCTGGAAAAATGGGAGATGGAATTTAATGTAGACAAGTGCAAGGTGTTGCACTTTGAAAGGACCACCAGAGGAAGTCTTACACAGCGAATGGCAGGGCACTGGAAGTGCTGTAGAACAAAGGGATCTGGGAATACAGGTCCATAATTCACTGAAAGTGGTGTCACAAGTAGATAGGGTTGAAAGAAAGCTTTTTGGCATATTGACCTTCATAAATCAAAGTACTGAATACAGGAGATGGAATATTATATTGAAGTTCTATAAGACATCAGTGAGGCCTAATTTGGAGTATTGTGTGCAATTTTGGTCACCGAGCGACAGGAAAGATGTAAATAAGGTTGAAAGAGTACAGAGAAAGTTTACAAGAATGTTGCAGGGTCTGCAGGACCTGAGTCATAAGGAAAGACTGAATAGGTTAAGGCTTTATTTCGTGGAACATAAAAGATTAAGGGGAGATTGGACAGAGGTTTACAAAATTATGAGGGGTATAGATAGGATAAGGTCAAGCAGGCTCTTTCCTCAGCGGTTGGGTGGGACTACAACTAGAGGTCATGGGTTAAGGATAACAGGTGAAAAGTTTAAGGACAACATGAGGGGAAACTTCTTTACTCAGAGCGTGGTGAGAGTATGGAACAAGCTGTCAGCACGAGTTGTGGATACAAGCTCGATTGCAATGTTTAAGAGAAGTTTGGATAGGTACATGGATGGCAGGGTATGGTCCCGTTGTAGGTCGATGGGAGTAGGCTGTTTCAATGGTTTGCATAGACTAGATGGGCTGAAGGGCCTGTTTCTGTGCTTTTTTCTATGACTATTGATTTCTGGGGTTGTTTACTGTGAACAATAGCCTGGGGCATGGATTTATAATTGCACAAACTAACATACAATCGAGTCTGCTTTCTCAGAAATGGTGTCTCCATAGGCTTGATCCCCATTGTCTCTTGTGGTGGAAGAACAGAAGGAAGGATTAAGTTGAATTTGGATTCAGTTTCATACTCAATTACTAATATTACTCATTAAATTAAAAGCTAACAAACGTCATCAATTTCAAATCCATACTGAACACCGGAAGAAAGACTGGAAATGATATTTAAAATGATGAATTCACCTTCCCCTCTGCGTTTGGTCTGGAATACCCTTGGACTGCTTACCTTAAGTAGATTCAGGTTTTGCTAAACTGATCAAAATTCCTGAACAGTGACACAGCAAATAATCTGCTGGAAGAACACAGGGCATCAAGCATCACCTGTGGGAAGAAAGGAATTGTCGACATTTTAGATCAAATCCTGGCACTAGTCCCAATGCACAGTTTCAACCCGAAACGTTGTTAATTCCTTTCCTCACGTAGATGCCGCTTAAGCTGCTGAATTCTTCCAGCCGATTGCTTGTTGATCTGGACTCCAGCATTTACAGTCTCAGTCTCCTGAATTGTTACAGTTTGTTCATTTGAGTATTTGATTTCACTGTGCTTCCGTCAGAAATGAGACCATACCTGAAGTGGCAGTGGTAATGACTGTATACAGTGAGCCAGTGGTTGGCTGAGTGGTGCCAGTGCTACTTGACTTTCTGCCTGTTGCAGTGGACTCCATCTGCGTGGACTTTGGTACCAGTGTTGCTATCGCAGTAGTTTGGGTTTTTCCAGCTGTTGAATGAACTGTTGGAGTTGCTGTTGACTCATTTATACTGTGACTTGAAATATTGGACAGTGCTGTTTGAACAGAATCTGTTGGTGTCACAGATGTCTGTGAACTGTTAGGCTTAGAGGTTGACATGGCATCTGTAGTCCCAGAAGCCAAGGTACTTGCGCTCTGATTGGATGTAGGTGCTGATGTTGCCTTCGGCACAGTGGACCCTTGACCCAGGGGACCATTGTTCGTAGTTGTTTGAAGACTTTCAGCTGGAGTGCCACTGCCATTCGAATCAGTAGTGGCAGAAACATTAACATCAATGACCAAGAGGACATTGCACAGAATATAAGCTGCACGTAGCCAGCTTTTGGACTGCATGTTCTTTTTGCTACTTTTGTGCACAGTGTTTGATAGTTTAGAATTTTCTTAATCTATTCCTGTAAAATACAAAAAAAATTACTTATGTATGACCATAAAAAGGAACTCAACCATATTTAATAAAGATATAAATGCCAAAAAGATTTAAAGATTCAAAGTACTGTGACGAATACACAGAGATAAGATGTTAGCTGTCCAGTGTGATCAGCAGTTGGTCTGCCACCTGTCTTCAAGAGAGAGATAAGGGACACAATGAAACAGCACCTGGAGATGTGTAGAGAGCTGTCTGGAGCGGCTCCCCCTTTGAACCCTGAACTGTGTGAAGTGATGGACAGGCGATGCCCCAGCAGGGGGATAAAAAGGGACCGGTTCGCTAAGGCAGGACACACGCCACCCGAGGTAACGAGACCCTGGAAGCGGTGCGCCTCTCACCAGTCGGTGGGAAGTACCAGACAACGCCCAGGGTGGAAAGGTACGATCAGCGGGAACCCGGTGTGTGTCCGCCCTTGCTTGGGTGCCGGGTTCACTGCAGAGGATCGACCGCATCTGGAGGAGGGGTCACAGTCGGTGACCTCAGGTGACATCACCAAGGACCTGCCCAAAAGCTGCTTGTGAGCCATCTCGCCGGTCTGTGAGTGAAACCGTGTCTGAATGATCAGTTGTTCCTGTTCTCTCTCTCTCTCCCCCCCACGTTGTCCATCGCCATGGCAACGATTACTGTGAACTGAACTACTAAACTGGACTGAACTTTGAGTCACTTTGAAATTTGGTCATTTACCCCTAGACAACGATAGAGCTTGATTGATGCTGTTATCTTAATTCCGTGCACATGTGTGTTTATCATCGCTGAACTGTTGCATTTATTATCCTTTCAATTACTGTGTTGCTTGTTTCTTTAATAAAACTTTCTTAGTTCTAGTACTCCAGACTCCAACTGAGTGATCCATTTCTGCTGGTTTGGCAACCCAGTTACGGGATACGTAACAGTACATTTATTATCAAAGTATGTATACAGAATACAACTCTGAGACTCGTCCACCCACAGGCAGCTATGAGACAAAGAAACACCTTGGAACCCGTTCCAGAAAAAATCAAACACTCAATGCGTGAGAAAAGAACAAATTGCACGAACGGCAGTAAGTGAGTGAACAGCATGTAGGGTATCAAACGTCAAACCAGGAATCCAGGAGAATCATATTTGAAAGAAGAAGAAGAAGAAGTAGTAGTTTTGTGAACTGTCTGCAGGACACCGTCGTTGGGTGTGCTGTTCGCTGGTGCCATCTTGAAGATAATGAAGGGCAGCGTGCAGGCAAAAGAGAAGACTCTCCACTGGAGGCAAAGCGCTAAAGCTGTGGTGACTGCTTTGCAATTGTCTGAAAGCAGAGGGTGCTTTATTAGTTGCCGGCATGATTAGTCAGGGTACAGACTGACAAAGCAAAGGTGGTTAAAATGTGGTTAAAGGAAACTCATGCTACTGATAGAAGGCAGTCAGGTTTCTGAGTGAACAGAAAGTCTGGTCATGAGTCACCCAACATCTTTTGATATAGAGGTGCCGGCTCAGACTGAAGGGATGCCAGCGATGTTTATAAAAGATACCAAGTGAGATTCATCAATTACCCAGCTTCAGTAAATAGGTGAATGTTCAGAAATAGCAATCCAGGGAAGAATTGTTGGTTGGGAAATCATGGGGGATAAATGAAAGTTAGTACAGATTTACTGAAGGTAAACCACTGTTGGTGAACTAATTTACATTCTGCTGTAAAGCAATCTAAGATTGGATAAGTGTGAAGTGGTAGATACTGTTACATGTATAATTAAAGAACACATAAAATACCACATGAAAGCTTATGCCAGGACCTTCTGCATTTTCATCTCTACTGCTACGTAGGATGCACTACGTGTTGATCAATTACCCTTAGCAGGGTCATCCTTTGTAGGATCTCTTCAACAAGTTTCTTCTCAACCATTATCTTCCCTATCTCACTGATTTTGAAATATTGGCAATATTCCTGCCTTGGTAAAGACTGATAGAACTTACTCATTCTGTATTCTAGCTTTGCTCCATTTCTTAATTTATACACTACACTTCTTGGCTCTTAATCTGCCTCATCACATCCATTTCTACCAACCTTATATTCATATACCTTTACAAGACCTTTAGTCTCCCTGATAGTGTTAACTATCCTTCCATTCTCATTCCCACTTTGCCCATCTTACTTTCTTTTCCACCTCCCATCTTTCTACCATCTAGTTGAGCTTTCAATCATCTGACATGCACAACTGAAGGAGGTAGAAGAGAGCTGGGCGGCACACATACAGATGAGCAGTGGAGAGCATCCTAACAGGCTGCATCTCTGCTTGTTATGGAACCTGTACTGCGGCAGGCAGGAGGGGTCTACGCAAGACTGCCCAACGCATCACTGGCACCAGCTTACCCACCGTCAAGGGACTTGGATGGAGAACCCACAAGTGGTGGTCATCTTCTGCAGGTAAGGAGCACCATGAGCTTGTAACACGAGAAATACCAGAGGTAGAAGAGGAGAAGGGGTTAACTAAAACAGCTGGCCTGGCCAAACAAGGGGCTTGGACCTAGTGGGAAAGTATTGAACAATGACATCTATCTTGGAATGTTCTGTGGCAGATGGAACCGCTCCGCATTTTGTTTCTATGCAGAGCAGCGTATGATCTGCTCCCAACACCTGCCAACCTCAGCACCTGGTATGAAGATAAGACAGACAGGTGTGCTGCTTGTAGTGAGAAGGGAACACATCAACATATCTTGAGTGCATGCAGAGTCAATCTTTCCAGCGGCATGTACACTCGGAGACATAACAACGTTCTCAAAGTTGTAACAGAAGCGGTTGAGCAGAGAGTACTGCAGCACAACTTATCTCATGCCCCATGCTGCACAGAACATCGCATATCATTTGTGAAAGAAGGCTCCAAGTTGAGGGTGTACAGCATAGGCTCACAATCAAGCATACTTTCTTCAGCCAATGATTGGTGTGTCAAGGCTGACCTGGATGGGAAAGGCAGTTCCCCGGAGCAAATAGCTTTCACCACATTGCGTCCAGATATAATCGTATGGTCTGACAGCAGTAGGGAAGTGGTTATTGGTGAAGTCACAGTCCCCTGGAAAGACAACATCGATGAAGCCCATGAGCGCAAGTTAACCAAGTATGCAGAATTAAGATCAGAGTGCAGAGACAGAGGGTGGAAGGTCTCATGCTATCCATTGGAAGGCTACATTCACTCTCCAGAAGTGGCTGCGTGACCTTGGCTTCACTAGAAGAGAGATCAAGTCAACCAGCAGGGCTGTAGCTGAGGCAGCAGAGAAAGGATCAGCATGGGTGTGAACCAAGTACGTCCAGAGGGGCAGATAGTCAGACAGTGTATCCATCTTTTTCCAAACCCTTCAGTAGTTGCATAGACACCTGAAGAGCAGACTATCTGTTGGATGGAAGTGACCAACAACTCTGATAAAGGCAGATGCCAAGTTTTTAAACTCACCAGTGGGAGGTGGTGCTTTAGCACTGCTGGCCCACCACCTCGAGGGAGTCTTGATCATAAGCGGGCCGAAACTCCTGAAGACAGGTGGCAGATCAACTGATGATCCCACTGGTGATAGCACAGGACAGTTAACATCTTAGTCCACGTGTATTCTGTAACTCTACAGAAAACTGCCAGAATAGGGCCATCCATATCATGAAGGATCCCACCCACCATGCTGATGGACTGTTTGCCCACTCCCAGCAGGGGAGAAATTACACAGCATCCACGCCAGGACCACCAGACTAAAAACAGTGACTTCCCCCAGGCAGTCAAGCAGATCAGCACCTCCACACACTACCCCGCCCCTCCACCACTACGTGCACACCATCTAGCACCACTTCATGTACATAAAATCAGTCTATCTATAGAAGTTACTTGGACATTGTGTTTTATAGGATTGTTTTATATTTATTTTTATTGTGCTTTTGATTGTGTTCTTTATACTTATTATGTTTTTTTATGCTGTATCAGATCTGGAGTAACAATTTTGTTACACTTGTGTGCTGAAGAATGGCAATAATCAATGTTGAATGTACTGAGGGACAATGAAAAACGTCCCTTGCATACCATTCATACAAATTAATTCATTAGAACAGTAATTTGAGATTGTACAAGGTAAAGCAATAACAGAGTACAGATGGAGTTCAACCCAGATAAGTGTGAGGTGGTTCACTTTGGTTGGTCAAATATGATGGCAGAATATAGCATTAACGGTAAGGCTCTTGGCAGTGTGGAGGGTCAGAAGGATCTTGGGGTCTGAGTCCATAGGATGGTCAAAGCAGCTGCGCAGGTTGACGCTGTGGTTAAGAAAGCATACGGTGTTTTGGCCTTCATTAATTTTGGAATTGAATGTAGGAGCTGAGAGGTAATATTGCTGCTATATAGGACCCTGGTCAGACCCCACTTGGAGTACTGTGATCAGTTCCGGTTGTCTCACTACAGGAAGGATGTGGAAACCATAGAAAGGGTGCAAGGATGTTGCCTGGATTGGAGAACATGCCTTGTGTGAATAGGTTGAGTGAACTCGGCCTTTTCTCCTTGGAGTGACGGAGGATGAGAGGTGACCTGATAGAGGTGTATAAGATGATGAGAGGCATTGATCATGTGGATAGTCAGAGGCTTTTTCCCAGGGATGAAAAGGCCTCTGACTATCCACATGATCAATGCCTCTCATCACCTTAAGTGAGTACGTGGAATGAGCTGCCGGCAACGGTGGTGGAGGTGGATACGATAGGGTATTTTAAGAGACTACTGGATAGGTACATGGAGCTTAGAAAAATAGAGGGCTATGGGGAAGTCTAGTAATTTCTAAGGTAGGCACATGTTCGGCACAACTTTGTGGGCCGAAGGGCCTGCATTGTGCTGTAGGTTTTCTATGTTTCTAGAATAATGTGTAACAGTTACAGAGAATGTGAGGTACAGGTAGACAATAAAGTGCAAAGTCATGACAAGGTAGATTGTGAGGTCAAGACTCCATCTTATTGCACCAAAGAACCGTTCAATAGTCATAATGGTGGGATAGAAGCTGTCCTTGAGCCTGTCTGTACCTGCTTTTGTACCTTCTGCCCAACGGGAATGGGGAGAAGACGGTCTTGGGTGGATGGAGTCTTTGATCATGATGGCTGCTTTACAGAGGGAGCGAGAAGTGTAGATGAAGTCCACAAGGGGGAGGCTAGTTTTCATAATGTGCTGGGTTGCATCCACAACTCTCTGCAGTTAGTTGCAAACCCATAAAGTGTTCCTTTACTCCACCACATTTCTAACTGCTGCTCACCCAAGTCCACATTATCCTGGTCAGACCCTCTCTCCTCTTACTGAATTAAGTCCTCTCCAATTCGGGTGCTCATTACTTTTTGCTGTTACTGGTCTAAAGCTTATTGCTCACCCTTTATATCTGTTTCGGGATCACAAGACACCGCTGGTTATCAAGCACCGCAGGTCTACCCCACTAGCAAGTTGCTAGGTAGCGGTGGAGTTGGACTTGTGGAGCTCTGTTGAAACCTGCTTTAGCCACCCAGGGAAGAAGTCACCAGAGGCAGTGCGTGATCCAACAAATGGAAGTCTTTGTCGTGATCGCAAGACCCTGTTGGACATTGGTAATGTGAAATGTTACAAATTCGGAACACTGTATATTCAGTGATAACAATAGATTTACTTCAGAGCCCTTTTAAATCTTTCCCCTCAGCTTAACCCTATACTCTCGAGCTTTTGGTTACCCTTCCCTGGAACAGAAAAGACTGCATGCATTAACCCTTTCTATGCCCCTCAGGATTTTCTACACCTCCAATAAGTTCATCCCTCAATCTCCTTTGATTAAAGAATAAAGTCCTAACCTGCCCAACCTTTCTCTATAACTCAGGGCCTCAATTCCTGCTAACACATTAATCTTCTTTGCACTCTTTCCATCTGTCCTGTGAAAGGATAACACAAACTGTAGACAACACTCCAAATGTGGCTGCACCAATGCCTGGTACAAAAGCAACACAGCATCCAACAATACTACTCAATGCCCTGAAGGCCAGTGTGCCCTGTGCCTTCCTTACCACTTTCTCCACATCATTATTGCTTGCTGTACCAGTCAACCACAGAACCACAGGATACCAAAACTGCCCAAGATAGCAAGATCCGCAAGCCTGCCTGTCCAGGTTGCACCATTGTTTCTACTTGTTCCTGCCCCACTGAACTTATATCTGCATACTTCGGCTCTGTTTTATCCTCCATGGTTCAGTCCCTTCCTACCTGCGTCCGTGACACCTCACAGGCTCTTGATCTTTTCAATGATTTTAAGGCCCCTGGCCCCCATCACCTTATTTTTACTATGGATGTCCAGCCTCTATACACCTTCATCCCCCATCAGGAGGGTCTCAACACTCTCCGTTTCTTTCTGGACACCAGACCCAACCGGTTCCCCTCCACCAGTACTCTCTTCTGCCTGTCCTCACTGTCAATAATTTCTTCTTCATCTCCTCCCACTTCCTTCGAACAAAAGGTGTAACCATGGACACTCGCATGGGTCCCAGCTATGCCTGCCTGTTTGTTAGCTAAGTGGAACGGTCTACGTTCCAAGCCGGTGTCTGGTGTCACTCCCCAGCTTTTCCTACACTGCATCTACGATTTCATTGGTGCTGTTTCCTGCATCCACGTGGAGCTTGTTGTCTTCATCAACTTTGCCTCCAACTTCCACCCTGCTGTCAAATCTACCTGGTCCATTTCTGCTTCCTCTCTTCCCTTTCTCAATCACTCTGTCTCTATCTCTAGAACTTATCTACTGATGTGTATTATAAACCCACAGACTCTCACAGCTACCTGGACTACTTGTAAATATGCCATCCCTTCTGTTAATTCCTCTGTTTCCACCACGTCTTCTCTCAGGATGAGGCTTTTCATTCCAGTACTAAGGAGATGTCCTCCCTCTTCAAAGAAAGGGGCTTCCTTTCCTCCACCATCAACACTGCCCTCAACCGCATCTGTTCCATTTCACGCACATCTGCCCTCATCCTCCTGCCTCCCCACCAGGGATAGGGTTCCTTTTGTTCTCACCTACCACTCCTCCAGCCTCCGCGTCCTGCACATAATTCTCTGTAAGTTCCAGCATCTCCAATGGGATCCCACTACCAAACACATCTTTTCCCCCCTCCCCACTTTCTGCTTTCCTCGGGAATCGCTCCCTACGTCACTCCCTTGTCCATTTGTCCCACCCGACTGATCTCCCTCCTGGCACTTATCCTTGCAAGTGGAACAATTGCTACACCTGCCCCTATACCTCCTCCCTCACTACCATACAGGGCCCCGAATAGTTCTTCTAGGTGAGGCAACACTTCACCTGAGAGTCTGTTAACCTGGTATGGCCTCTTTAATAACGATGAGACCCAACGTAGATTGGGAGACTGCTTCGCTGAGCACCTACGCTCCATCCACCAGAAAAAGTGGGATCTCCCAGTGGCCACCCATTTTAATTCCATTTCCCATTCCTATTCCGACACATCAGTCCATGGCCTCCTTGACAGTTGTGATGAGACCACACTCAGTTTGCAGGAGCAACACCTTACATTCTCTCTGAGTAGCCTCCAACCTGATGGCACGAACATTGATTTCTCGAACTTCCGGTAATGACCCTCCCCCCCAACCATTCCCCATCGCCTTTTCCCTGTCTCATCTTATCTCCTTACCTGCCCATCACCTCCCTCTGGTGCTCCTCCCCCTTCCCTTTCTTCCATGGCCTTCTGTCCTCTCCTATCAGATTCCCCCTTCTCCAGCCTTGTATCTCTTTCACCAATCAACTTCCCAGCTTTTTACTGCACCCCTCCCTCCCCTCCCGGTTTCACCTACCACCTTGTGTTTCTCCCCCCCCCCCGCACCTTTTAAGTCTACTCCTCATCTTTTTTTTTCTCCAGTCCTGATGAAAGATCTCGGCCTGAAACATCGACTGTATACTCTTTTCCATAGATGCTGCCTGGCCTGTTAAGTTCTCCAGCATTTTGTGTGTGTTGCTTAGATTTCCAGCATCTGTAGATTTTCTTGTTTATAACTTTTTGGTGCAGTAATGTCCCTATTTGACACAATAATACATCTTGAACTCCAAGCAAAGTGTAAGCAACACATTACACAAACAAGAGAGCAAAATCCCCTCTAACTGCCCATTTGACCTGGTCTCACCCCATCACAGATATTTCATTGCCCTGTCTATTCCTCTCTGAAACTTAAATTACCCTCTTTCATCTCTCCCTCCCAGTTCTGACGAAGGCTTTCTGACCTGAAATATTAACTCTTTCCTCACCCATAAAAAGCTGCCCAACCTGCTGAGTTCCGATCCCTGCAGAAGTACGTGGGCAGCTCCGGCCATACATCCCAAACTGAGACATTTTGGTGAAAGAAAACAGACCACAATTTCCTCGGCTTCCCTCTCTCCTAGGAGACCGTTTTTGGGCAAGGTTTCCTTCCTGGTACAACGCGCGTGGTGAGGTTCTGGCTTTGAAGTGAATGTAAAGTTCAGTGAGTTGTCCGCTCCTGAACCTGCAGATGCCGGTGAAGAGACCAGCCGCCGGAAATCAGAATCGCACTGCATTCCTTCAGCGCAGCTTTTGCCAGCCGAGAACAACGGTTTGTTTGCCCGAATCCCCAGCCCTTTACGCAACGGAAGAATTTCCGAGTCAGGTAACTTTTATGGCTTTGACTTTGCAACAAGTCTGTAAACGCAACAAGTCTGCAAACTACGGCGCCGCACTTAAACATTCCGCAAATCAAGTTCCTCGCAGCAGGGCTTCGCTGTCATTCAGTTGCCTAAACTTATGAAGAGCTCACCTGACAGGTGGGCTCTTGCCGGGCAGGACAGAGAAAAAAACGTTCTTCCACAAACTCAAATGATGCCCAATAAGGCTGGGATGGAGGCTTCCGAAATGTTGAAGACTCGGGGCTCGATGTCTGTGCTTTCACCAGCGGTCGCTCGCTGCCTCGGCCGACTGTTGTGTCAGATCTGTGACCTGACCGTGGCCACCTTTTCCGTGGCTGGTATCGGCGCGGGGTTCTCAAAACCTGTCTGAGCCTTTCGGTCTCTGGTCGGAGGCACCAAGGTATCTCAGATCAGGTGTAAAGCTGCTTTTGCCTGCGTTATTTGCAATTACCCCTTGAAAGCATTTCCGTTCCTGACCTTCGGGCGGGTGAGCAACTTGGAACCAGAGAATGCTGTAAACGCCGAGGCTTAGTAAGAAGGATTTTCTGGTGTGGACTCCTCCATTTTACACCCCAAAAGTGGCTCGTGGTTTTCCTGACAGCCGTCAACTCGTACTTTGAGATAGAAATTTCCGCGCTCCCTCGTCCCGCCGACAGTGGACAATTTCACGGGCTAACTGGGGCTTAGCCGAGTGGGACAGTCTAACTATTGAGCTGATGGGGAACGACCTTCAAACAATCTTATAGGTTCAAATTTAGGGTCAGAGCTTAGCGTGTTAAAGGGACTTGTTTACCCTCTTTACTTCTGACGCCCTGATTTTGATCATTAAAGTGGAAAAAGGATACGATTCGTTGATGCGGTTCCTACCCGCGCGTTCGCTGACATCGCGGAGAGGAAGCAGTTAATAAGCCTTGCACGGTCTGGACTCTTACCAAACGGGCACAGGGAAGTTTTTCGGAACCTGGACAAAGGAATGATACGGCCTCAGCTGACGCCCTGCATTGAGTTGTGTTCGCCACAGTAAAGGCAGGAAAAGATCTGCGAGAACGGTCCCTGACAGATTAAAGAGCCCAGAGACTGAGGGCAGATCCGATAAGAGTTTATTAAAATAAGAGCGGGATCAGTGAGGTTGGAAGGTCACGGGACAACTCTAATGTACTGTATTTGGATTCGGGGATATACCGCCTTGCTCGCGTGATGGAGGCGGATTCCACTGGGGCATTGCAGAGGGAATTTGATAAAGATATGTTGAAGAAAATTGTTCGTACAAAGTTACTAATATAGGACTGGCGAGAGGCAAGGAGGAAAGGAAGACACGCAATGGCAGAATCCGTGGAAAAGAGTACAGCTAACCGTTCGGGCTGAGACCCTTCATCAAGACTGTACTCATTTCCATCGATGCTGCCTGGCCTGCTGAGTTCCTCCAGCATTTTGTGTGTGTTGCTCGGATTTCCAGCAAATGCAGATGTCGGGTTTATTCGTGAGTGGGTGGTGAACGGCCCCTGTGCTGTGTAACCAGCCTCTGATTCTGCGGCGTGATGCCAAGTCAGCCTTTGATCTTTGCACTTAAGGAGCCTTTCCCAATGCTCAGTGATCTTGTGTCTGTTAACATTCCTGATTTGACAGCTCGCTCAACTCCTGCACTAAACTGAACGCCAGTAAACCCAGACAAATGAGAATGTGGGTCTAGGTAAACCAGCGGGGATGGACTGTGTCTGAGGAATGCATCGCAACATGGCACTGGGCCACTTGCACACAGTATGGTTCAGAAAGCTACACAGTGACTCTGGAATGGGGAGGATCCCACTACCTGATGGAGAAGTAGGTTAACAGGTCATTGTAAATCGTCCCGTGATTAGGCTGGGGTTAAATCAGGAGTTGCTGAGTGGCAAGAAGGGCCTATTCTGCACTGTTTCTCACTCAGTAAAGAAAGCAGAGCACCCCAGGCCAGCCTCGAACCTGGGCCTCAGGAGCATATGATGAGGTAGCAGCACTAACTGCTGATACCCTTTGTAAAAGGCAAAGAGAAACCCGAGAAGAAAATTTGCCTTTATTGTGTCAAATAGATTTAAAAGTGAAGCATGCAAACGAAATGAGAGTTTGCATCAAATTCTGGGAATGGTACTCATTGATCGTTATTGCTGTCAGCAAAACGGACAAAGAAATCACTGCTAATGGGGGGCGGGCGCTGTTGAGCCATGGGTAAATAGGACACACCCTCCTGTAGATCCGGCAGATACGATATTAAAACTTCATTTACATAAAGTCTGTTTGAAGTTTAGGGCGGCAAACGAAGGGGAGGTAGCGGTCTCTTTGAGAAGTGAAATTGCTTCGTTGAAAGTGGAAAATTTCGCTGTGATTATCACATTGAAAGCCCAGCTGAATACACAGGATCAAACTCTGAAAGAGATCCCAGAGTCGGCTAACGGAGCTTCGGACATAGCTGTGGAGCTGGAAAGCAAGGTGAAACGACTTTGTGGGCAAGTTGAACAACTTTCTGAAAATGCCTGGATTTAGAGGGGCGTTTGAAATGACAGAATCTGAGAGTTGCGGGCCTACGAGAGGGGCAGGAAAACGGGCAGAAGACAAGAGATTTCGCAGCACAGATGCCAAAAGATGCTCTAAACCCGGAAGAAGCTCCGGTGACAGACCGAGCACATGGAGCACTTCGGACCCGCCCGGGGGACGACGAGCCGCCGCCACACCTGATCGTGAGGATCCATTATTGCCTTGTATTTGAAGATATAATGCGGAAGGCGATAGGTACCAAGAATCTACAATATCAAGGACAAAGGATTCAGATCTTCGGAGACCTTCCATCCACGGTGGCTGAACGACGTGCGGCTTTCACACCGGTCAGGAGGTCGCTGCGGGATAGACCCAGAGTCCAGTTTGGCCGCCTCTATCCCGCGAAGCTACGAGTGACAATTAATGGAACCGAGGCGGTGTTTACAGATCCAGAAGAAGCTCGCCGGTATGCGGAACGTCATTTGGGAAATGCTGAGAAGTGACTGTGCACAGTGAGAAGAAACCCCTTACAGAATGAAGATGCCCCAAGTAAAACTCCGCGGTAGGAACTTGTGAACGTTTCGAACATTAATGAGGCCCTGCCTCTAATCCCTGTAGAAAACAGGACCCTCTGAGTTATATTTGGAGTGTACTATGTTGGATTAAGGCCCTATGAGTGCGCAGATAGTAATAAGAGTTGGTCCAAACTGGTGTTGTGTGAGGAGTATGTTAATGGTGCTAGACTCTCTGGTGCTAGAGTAAGTTATAGTTTTGAGAATCACACTTACTTTAACATCTCGATAATCACTGTTTGCTAGTTTTTCTGGTTTTTTTTCATTCTGATGCCGAATTTGGCTTTGTGACCATCTATATAACTGGGGAGCTACTAAATTGGTTCAGAGAAGTGTTCGAGATCAAGAAGTTATTCCTAGAGTTTTGACTAGGTGTATTTGTATATGGAGATAGGGATTTTTTTGTTGGTTATTTTGAGCTTTCAAGGGTGGTGGGGGTTGTGGGGGGAGGGAGGGACAGGGGTAAGGGAGTGCTGTTTAGGGTCCATTCATTTCTAATGACCGATAGATTTACAAGGTCCAGAACAGATCAAAAACATTCACGTACAGATGTGAGATACTGAGATGGTAGGAGGACAGGGGACAAGAAATCACATTACTTTTTGTTCCTGGAATGTAAATGGGATCAATGAGCCGGTGAAAAGGGGTAAAGTGCTGTCTCACCTAAAATCACTACAGGCTGATGTGGTCTTCTTGCAGGAAACACATTTGAAGAATGAAGCTCACTGTAAAATTAGGGGCAAGTGGATGGGCCAAATATATTCCTCAAAGTTTCCAATGAAGTCTAGGGGTGTGGCAATAATAATTCGCAGAAAAGTTCCATTTCGTCACCTAACAACGATAGTGGACAAGGATGGGAGATATGTTATAGTTACTGGGGAAATACAATCTATGTCAGTTACCTTACTGAATATCTACGGACCAAACTGGGATGACCCGGAATTTTTTAGACGAGTTCTAGATTGATACCAGAGGTCTCCAGCACTAACCTGATTATTGGAAGGGATTTTAATTTTGTTCTAGATACATATTTAGACAGATCTTCCAATCAGAGGGCATTACCATCGAAGGCAAGTAACCTGCTGAAAACATATATAGACAATATGTATCTGTGTGAGATACGGAGACTATTCAACCCAACAGGGAGAGAGGATTGACTATTTCCTCCTTGATGGCAAAATACTGCCGCAAGTCGATAGCGTAAGGTATCATAATGTTGTCATCTCAGACCACAGCCCTGTCACTTTTTCTCTGGAGCTGGGTGAATCGACGCAAATATAAAGAAATTGCTACTTACAAACCCACAATTTTGTGAGTATTTAGAATCGCCAATTTTACTGTTTTTTGAGACAAATGATAATAGTGAAACACCCCCAGGACTACTATGGGAAACATTTAAAGCTTATGTTAGAGGATATATAATTTCTTTTCAGTCTTCCAGCACATTTGGAAAGCAGTGAAATCATCGGACAAAGTCAGCATGGATTTGTGAAAGGAAAATCATGTCTGACGAATCTCATAGAATTTTTTGAAGATGTAACTAGTAGAGTGGATAGGGGAGAACCAGTGGATGTGGTATATTTGGATTTTCAAAGGGCTTTTGACAAGGTCCCACACAGGAGATTAGTGTGCAAACTTAAAGCACACGGTATTGGGGGTAAGGTATTGATGTGGATAGAGAATTGGTTGGCAGACAGGAAGCAAAGAGTGGGAATAAACGGGACCTTTTCAGAATGGCAGGCAGTGACTAGTGGGGTACCGCAAGGCTCAGTGCTGGGACCCCAGTTGTTTACAATATATATTAATGACTTAGATGAGGGAAGTAAATGCAGCATCTCCAAGTTTGCGGATGACACGAAGCTGGGCGGCAGTGTTAGCTGTGAGGAGGATGCTAAGAGGATGCAGGGTGACTTGGATAGGTTGGGTGAGTGGGCAAATTCATGGCAGATGCAATTTAATGTGGATAAATGTGAAGTTATCCACTTTGGTGGCAAAAATAGGAAAACAGATTATTATCTGAATGGTGGCCGATTAGGAAAAGGGGAGGTGCAACGAGACCTGGGTGTCATTATACACCAGTCATTGAAAGCGGGCATGCAGGTACAGCAGGCGGTGAAAAATGCGAATTGTATGCTGGCATTTATAACAAAAGGATTCGAGTACAGGATCAGGGAGGTACTACTGCAGTTGTACAAGGCCTTGGTGAGGCCACGCCTGGAGTATTGTGTGCAATTTTGGTCCCCTAATCTGAGGAAAGACATCCTTGCTATAGAGGGAGTACAAAGAAGGTTCACCAGATTGATTCCTGGGATGGCAGGACTTTCATATGAAGAAAGACTGGATGAACTGGGCTTGTACTCGTTGGAATTTAGAAGATTGAGGGGGGATCTGATTGAAACGTATAAAATCCTAAAGGGATTGGACAGGCTAGATGCAGGAAGATTGTTCCCGATGTTGGGGAAGTCCAGAACGAGGGGTCACAGTTTGAGGATAAAGGCGAAGCCTTTTAGGACTGAGATTAGGAAAAACTTTTTCACACAGAGAGTGGTGAATCTGTGGAATTCTCTGCCACAGGAAACAGTTGAGGCCAGTTCATTGGCTATATTTAAGAGGGAGTTAGATATGGCCCTTGTGGCTAAAGGGATCAGGGGGTATGGAGGGAAGGCTGGTGCAGGGTTCTGAGTTGGATGATCAGCCATGATCATAATAAATGACGGTGCAGGCTCGAAGGGCCGAATGGCCTACTTCTGCACCTATTTTCTATGTTTCCCTAAAGAAATGTAGTAGAGCAGAACAAATAGAACTACAAGAACAAACACATAAACTAGACCGGGAGAATGCACGACAACCATCCGCAGAAAAATACAACAGAATTTCAGCGTTAAAATACAAACATAACCAAATACTCTCAGAAAGGATGTGGAGTGCCTTTATGTTTACAAAACAGAATTTCTTTCAATTTGGTGATAGACTGCACAAATTGCTGGCAAGACAGCTATGCAAATTGGAAAGTGATCGGGCCATTCATAAAATTAAATCAGACTCGAGTGCTCCGTTGATGTCAGACAAAGACATTAATCAAAGATTCTGTCAGTATTACAAAAAATTATATGCATCTCAATCTAATGTACCGATGGAGAGCGTGCACACATTTCTGGACACTTGTAGGCTACCTTCACTCAATCTGACGGACTGTCAGGCTTTGGAAGCAGAGATTACCAATGACGAAATAGTAAGAACAATAAGATCCTTGAAAAATGGCGAAAGTCCAGGTTCGGATGGAATAGGTAATGAGTTTTATAAGAAGTTTAGTGACTTTAGCACCTTATATGGTAAGGATGTATAGAAAGTCGTTTGAAACTGGCAGGTTACCCCAAACCCTGAATGAGGCCATTATCACGCTTATTCCGAAAAAGGACAAAGACCCCGAGGAGATAGGATCTTACAGGCCAATTTCACTGCTAAATTTGGATCAGAAAATTTTGGCTAAAAAGCTGGCAAGGAGACTCAGTCAGCAGATAAATAAATTGGTATATATGGAAAATTACTTAAGTATTCTTGTAAGAAATGTCTGACCCGAAGATATTGCCAGAAATGTGAGTACGAGAGAGAGTATTTGGTTACTAATTTCTCAAAAGACATCAATCGGCCTTCTTGGAACAGATCCATGAAGGAATAGACTCCTTTATTCCCCCAAAGGAGAAAGCTAGAATCCCTTAATGAAGGTTTAAATAAATAATATCAAGAAATTAAACTAAGAAGGTTAAATGTTTTGAGATGAAAAAAATTATGAAACTGGTACCAAATTCGTAATGACTGCTTAATCATAGGATATAAATTTTGGCTAGTTGTATAGGTAAAGAAGCTCCTAATAACGAAGTTAAGTAAAACTGTTTCACAGCTTTCAATTCCAGATCAGCCCAAGGTGGTTGTTCATTTTTATTGGTCCAATATAACCACGAACACATATAACGTATATTAACAGCCCAATAGTACATCCTTAAATTAGGCAGGACAAGACCGCCATCCTTTTTTAATTTTTGTAAATGATATTTTCCAATTCTTGGTCTTTTATTATTCCAAACAAAAGATGAATAATAGAAACAACCTGATCAAAAAATTTCTTAGTTATTTATAACTTGGATTAAGCTACTGTACAGTAACCCTAGTGCTAAAATACTAACTAATCAGACCCTCTCGGAACCACTCAGTTTGCACAGGGGCACAAGACAGGGCTGTGTATTAAGCCCCGTATTGTTTGTATTGGCCCTGGAACCACTGGTGCAGACTGCACATTCTCACCCCGAAATTTATGGGTACAATACAGAATATACTATCAACAAAATTTCCCTTTATGGGGATCATTTTTTGTTGTCTGTAACAAAACCATATATTACTATTACAGTTTTGCTGGAAATAGTCAATTTATTTGGCACTTTCTTGGGGTATAAGATTAATTGGGGGAAAAGTGAATTATTCCCAGTCTGAGTAGAAGAACAGGAGGGGCTTAAATAATTTCCATTCAAAATAACCCTTGAGAAAATTACTTAACTTGGAATTGTAATAACCAAAAAGTATAGTTCTCTATTTGAGGCAAATTTTATCCCTCTAATTGAAAAGATTAAAAAGAAAATAGAATTTTGGAAGACACTCCCAATTTCTTTAGTGGGTAGAGTAAATGCAGTCAAGATGATCTTTTTTCCCAACTGCTCTATCTATTTCAGAACCTGCCCCTCCATCTTACCAAAACCTTTTTTCAAGGATTAGATTCGATAATTCTACCCTTTATATGGAATTATAAAGCCCATCGAATTAGGAAAGAACATCTCTGCAAGAATAAGACTAGTGGGGGGCTGGCACTACCTAATTTTTTATTACTGGGCTGTTAATGTCAGCCATAGAGCATACTGGATAGATGACACGGTTGTACTTCCCGGATGGTTGGAGATGGAGTGTGAGGATTGCCTACCATATTCCATAGGGGCAATCATTATGTCTCCTATTCGGTTAAATAAAGCCTGTTATAGAGGCAATCCCATTATCCATAGCACCATACAGATGTGGAGACAAACAGGGAAGCATTTGAAACTCAGAACATTATCTTTTCTTGTACCTATATCAGCGAACCCCTCATGTATAGAAGGGGCCTTTGATGCATGGTGAGAATTAGGGTTACACAGCGTTGGAGATTTATACATACAAGGGATTTTTGCATCATTTTGGCAGCTTCAGGACAAATTCAGATTGCAAAAGAGTCATTTTTTCAGGTATCTCCAGCTAAGACACTATATAAGATCACATCTTTCTGGTTTTGAGATGGCAGAACCTGATAAATTAGATAATAATTTAAGATCATGTTTAGGGACTGAACACACCATCACCTATCTGTATGATGCCATACAAAACAAGTGTCATACAACAATGGATAATATTAAAAAGGAGTTGGGTACAGAGATAGAGGAGGTTATATGGAATGAGGCTTTGGAGTATGTTAACTCCTGTTCCATCAATGCCAGGCATTGTTTAATACAATTTAAAATCCTACATAGACTACATTACTCAAAAGTAAGGATTCATAAAATATTCCCAGAGGTGTCCCCAGTGTGTGAGAAATGCCAGTCCTCGGAGGCAAATTTGTTACATAGTTATGCTTTATGTCCCAGGATACAAGAGGAAGCAAATATTTGAGGTCCTGTTGAAGGTACTACAGGTTCAGATAATACCAGACCCCATTTTAATAATTTTTGGAACTTCTGCGAGGTCAAATAAATTCCAGGCTACCCAGCAACAACTCCTGACCTATGGCATACTTAATGGAAAGAAACTAATACTGATGTTCTGGGAAAAGGAGGAAACTCCATCACTCAGACAATGGCTGGCTGCATTAATGGATACTCTGCATCTAGAGAGGATAAGATACGTTATCAAGGATTGACTCAAGGAATTTGAAAAAACCCGGCAACCATTATTGTTGTATTTAGAAGAGACCAACAGCTGAACTAAGTGTGGGGTGGGGGGTGGGGGGGCGCGGTAGGACCTAAACAGCTCATATGGGAGGGGTGAGGGGAGGGTAGGGCTGGGAAGGGGAAAGGAGAGCGGGTGGTAGGGTTTCCTTTGCTTTTTGCTTGTTTACTATACGTACGTTCATTTGACTTTCGTTATGTTGTTATAAGAAAGAAGCATTGTACTTTAGGACATTGCCGGTTGTGGTTAGGCTGATGTTGCTTCACAATAAAAACATCAGAAAACATGAAGTCACTGCTAATTGATACCACAGAAGAGGGCTCCCTTTCCAGCTGCCGGATGGAAAGACGGGGGAAAGCCAAGCTGCTGAGGGACCTCTGCAGTGACTCACATAACTAGCAGGCACCTGTGTCATGGGATGTTCTTCTTTAAAACTTCAGGTAATTTTCTCCCGTGCAAGTTGAGTTATTGCCATGACCAGAAATTCCCGTTCCATGTGTCAGCTTCACTGAGTGCCCTTCCCCTCAGCTTCCTGACACCAGGTTACTCCGCACTCTGTCTGTGTGTACTAAACAGCCCAGTTCCAATGGCATTATTCACAAAGGAAAACCATGCAGTCCCAACATATTCCCACCAAGACCGCAGTTCTCCTCCTGGATCCATGGGTGGTAGGAGTCGCTCACGCAAAGGGAGGCCATCCAATGCATTACTGATGCCTGGCCTCCTCTTCTCCTAACCAAGGCAGCTGCATCACCTAACCACTTACCACCACCAACCTGTTACTCTCCTCCCCGCGCCCCCCCACCTCACATCGCTGAGGACCCTAAATGTAACCTTCAGCCTGACAGACATCACACCATTCCACAGCCCACCTCCACTCCATGCTCATCCTGAGAAAACTTAAAAGCCGTTCACCTGAACCCATCCTAATTACACAACTGGTTACCAAGGCTTGATGGCCTGAGCTTTTACGAGAGGTTGAGCAGGCTGGTAGCGTAGTGGTTGGCATAATGATTTACAGTATAGGTGACCCGGGTTTAATTCCCACCGCTGCCTATAAGGAGTTTGTACGTTTCCCCCCTCCCACCCCCGTGACCTCAAGGGTTTCCTCCAGTTGCTCTGGTTTCCTCCCACAAGCTAAAGACATATTGGTTAACTGGTCATTGTAAATTGTCCTGTGATTAGGGTAGGGTAGAGTTAAATCGGGTTGCCGGGTGGTGTAGCTGGAAGGGCTGTATCTTAATAAAATTTTAAAAAGTTTGGGTCTTTATTCCTTCGTGATCTTCCACACTCTCCTATCAGATTCCCCTTTATCTCTTTCACCTATCAGCTTCGCAGCTCTTTACTTCACTGCTCCCCCTCTCTCGCGGTTTCACCTCTCACCTACCACTTCATACTTCTTCCTCCCCTCCCCACCTTCTTGCTCTAACTTTCATCTCTTTTTCCAGTCCTCATGAGGGATCTCAGTCCCAAAGGATGACTGTTAACTTTTTCCATAGAAGCTACCTGGTCTTCTGAGATCCTCCAACATTTTGTCTGTTACAAGAATAAAATACTTTTTCAAAGAGTTGTTGAGTGCAATGTCTGAAAATTGTGGAAACAAATTAAATAACTTTAAAAGGGGAAAAACAGCTGAAAAGGAAATGTTACTGGATTGTGAGGAAAGAACAGGGGACTGGAATTATTACTGAGCTCTTTCATCGGTCAATAGATCAAGGAGCCTCCTCCTATACCTTTATTGATGAATCTATCCCTGATAGTGTGCAGCCGTTCCAGTGCACAGTACCGGCAGCTGTGCTGGAGCCTCTAGAGCAGGGGTTCCCAATCTGGGGTCCACAGACCACCTCTTAATGGTATTGGTAAACGGCGTAAAAAGTTGTGATCCCCTGCTCTAGAGTGCAAGTTGAAAACACCTCTCTGACGCTAAGTACCACAGTCTCTCTATATTAACACAATAAATAGGATCTGACCCATCTTGTTTCTGCCTCATATTTACTGAAGTGGATATTTCGGGAGATGGCATTGAATTACTGCATTTATCATATATGCTCATAAGATATTGTCCATCCTTAGAAGTGACAGAATATATAATGGATGTCTTAAGTGTTTTCTCATGCTGTGCTTAACAAAGCATCTCCCCGAATTAATAATTAACACTCTAACTACTTTGGTGGCCTGAACATGTTGCTAAACGACAGTTGCCATGGAACCGGAGTGGTATGATTCACTAATTAGTTTTCTTTAATATGTAAGTGTGCCCTTCTTTCGTTTCCAAGAGCAGGGCAAGTGATGGTTGTCATTCCTGTCTGTCATATTATCATTACTATTTGTTCTCTACCGTTGTTTGTTTCTGTGATGGTATTTTACAATGTGAGCCGGACTTAAAATAGTAACTATTAACAACAACAGAAGGCTTATCCAGTACCAAGTGAAATACTTTAAAATTCCGAGGCACGAGCATACTTGAGTTGCAATTGAGGTTTAGAGCTGGCTGATAGTACCCTGTACATTGTTTGGAGCCGTTGGCAATTAGAACCAACAAGCCAAGAGCTACTGAACAGGAGGACTTTGCAAATATGGTCACTAGTATCACTTGCAGGATTAATGGACTGCTCTCGTGCTTGCCACAAGAGGTTGTTCACCTGTTCGGACTTGAATCTGGAGAGTCAGTCACACCAGATGTGCTGTACTTTCAGGAGGTATGGGAAAGAGAGAAGGAGAAGTCGAGATTCAGTTTTAGGGGGGATCATTCAGATGGCAATTGAAATGGGCCCAGGGAAAGTGGTCTGTGCATTCCTGCCAGCTGCCTGCCAATCCGCATCTCTATTCAGGCAAATCACCTACTCCTTCAGTAAAAATGACCTAAATTGACCTGGCAACATTCAGCTGACAATTATGTATTCAGATTTATTTTGTTAACTGAGCAATATAACTGGACAATGTTGGGAATGGACAGAGTACAAGTATACAATTACTGTCAAGCAGAGAGAAGTGGTCCAAAGACTGGGGCAGGGGTTCCCAACATTTTTTTATGCTATGGACCCCTACCGTATACCAAGGCTGGGATTCCCTGGACTAGACTAAAGGCTCCTCATGATGAATAGTAGTTGAATGAATGGTGCAAAGAGATATGAAGATGCATGATCTGGTAGCCATCACGGGGATCAAGAACAAAATGCTGGTAAAACTCAGTAGGTCAGACAGCAACTGTGGAGGGAAATGGGCCGTTGATGTTTTGGATCATGATGCTTCATCAAAGGAAACCCAGACAGAGAGCAGACATTGCTGAGTCATCGCTGTAAGAGCAAGGTTGGGAATTAACTATTCCAGAATAATTAACTTTTAGTAAAGACATTGGACAGAGGGGGAAGCCTGAGCATAAAGGTTGGAGTAAAGGCAGTGGCAAACTAATAGTGGTGATAGAATCATTAAACAGGAACGTTGTAGATTGTCAAACCAAATCAGTGGTAAATATCTGGAGGAGGTATTTGTGCAATGTATTCTGGATCAGTACGCGGAGAGACAAGTGAGGATGCAAGCTAGTTTTGATCTCGAATTTTGCAATAACTGAAGGAATGTAGGGTAAGCAGTATAGTTCCTTTATTTAATCCAGGAAGTTATTGGCTGGTGAGCCTGACTTCAGTGGTAAGGAAATCTTGGAGAGAATTCCTCGGGATAGAGTTTACTCACATTTGGAAAATCACAGCTTTATTATGGATAGTCTGCATGGCTTTGTATGGGGCATGTCGTATCCTTCACTGAGTGTTTTGAGATGGTGATGAAAATGGCTTATTTATTTATTTAGAGATACAGCGTGGAATAGACACTTCTGGCCCTTTGAGCCATGCTGCCCAGCAACCCCTGATTAACCTGAACTTTATCACAGGACAATTTACAATGATCAGTTAATCTACTAACTGTAAGTCTTTGGAATGTGGGACGATGCTTGAGAAAACCCACACATTCCATGGGGAGCGCGTATAGATGCTTACAGAGGATGCTGGGATTGTACTCTGAAGCCAGACACCACGATTTGTAGAAGTGTCATGGTAATCACTATGCTACCATGGTGCCCCAATTGATGGAGGCAGAGCAGTGAATGTCAGGCATTTGAGAAGGTCCCTCATGGCATGTCAGCTTGCAAGATTAAGAGTGTGGCATCCACAGTGACTTGGAAGATTGGATTCAAACCTGGCTTGGCCACAGAAAACAGAGGGTAGTGGTGGAGGGGTGTTATTCTGACTGAAGGTCTGTGACCAGTGGTGTTCTGTTAGGATCAGGCCGAGGACCTGATTTCATTGTGGTGCATATATAAACTAATAAACGGGACCTTTTCAGAATGGCAGGCGGTGACTAGTGGGGTACCGCAAGGCTCAGTGCTGGGACCTCAGTTGTTTACAATATATATTAATGACTTGGATGAGGGAATTAAATGCAGCATCTCCAAGTTTGCGGATGACACGAAGCTGGGTGGCAGTGTTAGCTGTGAGGAGGATGCTAAGAGGATGCAGGGTGACTTGGATAGGTTGGGTGAGTGGGCAAATTCATGGCAGATGCAATTTAATGTGGATAAATGTGAAGTTATCCACTTTGGTGGCAAAAATAAGAAAACAGATTATTATCTGAATGGTGGCCGATTAGGAAAAGGGGAGGTGCAACGAGACCTGGGTGTCATTATACACCAGTCATTGAAAGTGGGCATGCAGGTACAGCAGGCGGTGAAAAAGGCGAACGGTATGCTAGCATTTATAGCGAGAGGATTCGAGTACAGGAGCAGGGAGGTACTACTGCAGTTGTACAAGGCCTTGGTGAGACCACACCTGGAGTATTGTGTGCAGTTTGGGTCCCCTAATCTGAGGAAAGACATCCTTGCCATAGAGGGAGTACAAAGAAGGTTCACCAGATTGATTCCTGGGATGGCAGGACTTTCATATGAAGAAAGACTGGATGAACTGGGCTTGTACTCGTTGGAATTTAGAAGATTGAGGGGGGATCTGATTGAAAAGTACAAAATCCTAAAGGGATTGGACAGGCTAGATGAAGGAAGATTGTTCCCGATGTTGGGGAAGTCCAGAGCGAGGGGCCACAGTTTGAGGATAGAGGGGAAGCCTTTTAGGACCGAGATTAGGAAAAACTTCTTCACACAGAGAGTGGTGAATCTGTGGAATTCTCTGCCACAGGAAACAGTTGAGGCCAATTCATTGGCTATGTTTAAGAGGGAGTTAGATATGGCCCTTGTGGCTACGGGGGTCAGGGGGTATGGAGGGAAGGCTGGGGTGGGGTTCTGAGTTGGATGATCAGACATGATCATAATAAATGGCGGTGCAGGCTCGAAGGGCCGAATGGCCTACTCCTGCACCTATTTTCTATGTTTCTATGTTTTCTATTTTCTATAAATGACCTGGATGAAAACACAGATCAGATTATTAGTAAGTTTGCAGACAAAACAAAAATTGGAGTGGTGGATAGTGAAAAAGATGTCAAAGGAGACAGCAGAATATAAATTACTTGCAGATATGGGCAGAGAAGTGGCAGATAGTGTTTAATGTAACACACAAGAGATTATGCAGATGCTGGAAATCCAGAGTAACACACACAAAATGCTGGAGGACCCTAGCATTGACAAAGGGAAATGAACAGTCAACATTTCATCCAGGATAGTGCGAGGCGTGGCACTTCGGGAGGTCAAATGTCAACACTGACGTAGTGAGGGATCCTGGGGACCAAATCCATACTCCCCGAAGGTGGTAACCCAGGTTGTTCAAGAAGGCATGTGGCGTTGAGTGTGCTAATCAGGAGCTCATGTTGCAGCTATAGTCAAAGTCTCTTTCCCTATACTAGAGGGCATAGCTCTATATTGAGAGAGGGCAAATTTAGGAGAGATGTATGGGACAAGTTATTTTACACAGAGAGTGGTAGGTGCTTTGAATGTGTTGTCAGGAGTAGTGGTGCAAGCAAATTCAATAAGAGGCATTTAGACAGAAGTATGAAGAGGAAGGGAATGAATGGATATGGATCATGTACTGGCAGGTGGGAATAGTTTCATTTGGCATCATGGCTGGCACCAGCATTGTGGGTCAAATTACTGTTCTATATTTTGATAAGAAAGGCTGTTTTGAAACTGCACCAGTTATTTTCCAACATTAGGATTTGCGTTTAAGCAATTTAAATAAACAGGTTTTTTAAACTATCAATTCTAACCAGCAACAAAGCAAGCAATGAGCCATGTCCATTAGTTGCTGTTTTTGACAACTAAAGTGACAAATCTGATCAAAATTCTTTACTCAACTGTGAGATACAGTACCGTGTGAAAGTCTTTGACACATACGTGCGTATATATATATATATATATATATATATATATACATACAGATACAGCTAGGGTGCCTAAGACTTTTGCATAGAACTGTAATAATTTAATGTATTGCACTGTACTGGTAGTGCAAAAAAAAACAGATTTCATAACATATGTGAGTGAGGATAAACATAATTCTGATATGGGTCTCTATTGTGGACTAAGAGTGGGAAGGGGGGGAAGGGAGAGGAGAATCATGGTTGGGAAAAGGGGAAGAGAGAGGGGAGGGAGCGGGAAGCACCAGAGAGACATTCTGTTATGATTGTTTAGAATCAAATGACCTTGCCTTGTGTCTGAGGGCTGGGTGTGTCTGCACCTGTGCTCCCCCTGTCCTGGCACTCCTTCTCTGCCATTTGTCCCACATCCCTCCCACTGTGCTCCATCCTTGCCGTCCCCACCCTTTCCTCCCGCAAGATTTACAACCTCGCTCTTCACTCCATGTTGACAAGTACAGACCTGTGCAAGAGTCTTATCACCCTAGCTATATATATGTGCCTAAGACTTTTGCACAGTACTGTATAATTTCTTTTAAAGTATTCAATGGACTGCACATAACATCTTGCACAAAAAGATGCAGAAAAGTCAAAAGATTACCAAAAAGTTTAGTATTAAAGTCATTAAAGAATTCCCAAGCTGAACAACTCTGTGGTGCAGCCTGCAGAAACTACACAGTGACATTTCTACAATGTGGAAAGTTAATCCACTGCTTTGCCCACATGAATGGACCATAAATTGGCTTAAAATATTTTGTGAGTTCCATTATGCAGTTTGTTTGATCACAGACACAAAACATTTTTCAAATTTTGACCATGTTGTGACTTGCTCTGGGTGTGTGCATTTGAGCAAATTCAATATGTTTGCATGATTTGCAATATGGAGACAGGAAACCAGAAAGTCTGCACTCAGCCCAGTGCGGGCTGTTGCATAACAGCTTAGGTACCGTACGACTAAACCGTCAAAAGATTGTACCAAATAGTGAGCTTAAATTCTCCAACAAAAATATTTCATTGGTGTCGTGACAGCATTGTAAACTGATCTGCAGCTCATTGGATGAAATCGAATGTGTTTACAAGGCACACAGAAAAATGCAACATGGAAGTGGTTCTTTGGCCCATTGAATCAATGCTGATCATCAAACGCCTCTTTACATCAATCCTACCTTAATCTCATTTCTTATTCTCCCACCTTCCCATCAATTCCCTTCCACCCTCCCCCACCCATATTCTACCACACGCCCTCACATTAGGTACAATTTTCAGTGGTCTATTGACTTACTGGCTTGCCCTGGAAGGGAACAGAAGCACCTGGGAGAGGCCCATGCCGTCACTGGGAGAGCGGGCAAAGTCCGAACAGATGGCAGCAGATGTCGAGCATGACCCCAGGTGACTGGCACTGCGAGGCACCAGTTCATCCAGCAACACACTCCGAAGATTCGGAGAGAAAAGTTCCTCTAAATTGTAAGGGGTTGTTTAAGTTTGCAGACTTCAAACCACATTTATTTTCAAAAAGTGTTACCTTTCCCCCTAACGATGGGTCTATCTGCAGTCTGAAGTCTAGTTGCTGTGATGTACTTTCTTTCTGAATGATTAACTGAGTAGTGAAATTGAATACTGAAAGGAATTACAATAAACCTTCAGTGTGAGAGTTTAGGGCCCAATATTATCCCAGTAGCAAGGATGGGAACATTAGAAACTACAGACATTATTACTTCATGAATTGGCCTCTAGAGCTTTCAATAAGCCTGTTTAACACACCCTTTGAAACTTTTCCCAACCCCCCTCCCCTGCTCCTTCCAAATTTAGCAACTCTATTAAATGAACCAGAAAAGGTTTGAAAACCTGCAACTCTGCACTTCCCAGGTTACAGAACTTGTAAGTTTAAAAGCCTCTTATTCTTATCAGATTCCAAAAGAGTCTAGAATTTGTGTTCACACCAATGGCGAGCAGCCCTTGCTTTTTGTGATTACATCGGTCAAAGTACTGGCCACGGCTGGAAGTGAAAAATATACCACATAGGACCTACCTTAACTGCCAAAGTGGAAAGTAAAGTTTCGCACAAGCCTTTGTCGTCTAGTTTTATGATTCAGTGAAGTGTTAAACGTTGCTGAACACTGAAGTACCTATGGGTTGACTGGCACTCACTCTCACTGCTGCCTTGCTGTCATTTCCAGGGCTTTTTGTTGCTTTAATTCCCCTGAGGCTGTGTGAAAGAGAGTGAGTGAGAGAGAGAGAGAGAGAGAGAGAGAGAGAGAAACAGAGAGATAGAGTGCAGATTAGAGCAGCCAGACCAGAACTGCTTCTACGTAATCAGGAGGGTGGGCCCTGGAATTCAAGTTTCACCACGACTACAGGGAGTGGCATACCTGGGCTGTAACCTGTGGCTGTTTATTGAGTGATTGAGTCACCCTCGCTGTGTACACACCAGGCTTCGGTTTATTTGTACTTCCTGCAAAAACAACTTAACCAGGAGAGAAAACAAATCAAATATTTACCAGCTGGGAAAGAGCTGAACAGGCTAACATTGCCTTTACAATACTTCATCAGAGCAGTGATACGACACTGTGACAAGGGATCAGCTGATGAAAGTATTCGTGATAACTTTAGAAACTAATGGTGAGAAAGAGCTGAAACACTCAGCTCATAGTTACTGTCACTCACTTCGTCAGCAGTCCAAACAACATTCAAAGGCGTCTCAGTAGCATTGCAAAGATCTTGAATTGCAAGTCCAGAAGGGCAAACCTGAGTTTCCAGTTGCTTCTCACTTTAATTCTCCATCGTACACCCTCCCCCCCATGTCCCTGGTTCTGAAGCAGAGACTTTGATCCAAATCATTAATTCTATTTCTCTTCCTACAAGTGCAGTCTGAGCTGCCGAGTTTTTCCAGTACTTTCTGTTTTTATTTCAGAGTTCCAGCGGCTGCAGGTTTTGATTTCCTTTGAGATTTGTGGGTGACATCGCAAGTAGACAGAAGATGAGGTGTTGCCGCATGATCTTACTTCCTTGGAAGAGTGGGTTGGTTTGGATGTTGTGGAGGGAGGTGGAGAGGATGCACGAGCCTAAGAAAGGTGTTGAGTGTGGATCTGAGGATGCAAAGAGGGCCGGTGACTCGAGAGATGTGGATAAGTTTACACAAACCTGAAATCAAACCACGTGGGTCTGATTTGTGAAGGGCAAAATTTCAGTTTCTGTCACAGCGGGATGAGTTCCACCCAGAGACGTGTGCTAAGGAAGGAGACAGGCCATGGAAGCAAATTTTGGTCAGAGGCTCATCAAAGTCAAGAATAGAATGGGAGGCCACAAAGCATGAGAGAAATCACACTGCATGAGAGAAATCATGCAGACAGAAACAGGTGAATTGATCATGGGGAACAAGGACACGGCAGACCAATTGAATAACTACTTTGGCTCTGTCTTCACTAAGGAGGACATAAGTAATCTTTCGGAAATAGTAGGGGACAGAGGGTCCAGTGAG
Organism: Mobula hypostoma; assembly: GCF_963921235.1. Taxonomy (NCBI): domain Eukaryota; kingdom Metazoa; phylum Chordata; class Chondrichthyes; order Myliobatiformes; family Myliobatidae; genus Mobula; species Mobula hypostoma. The sequence continues at coordinate 117,491,007 of NC_086099.1, read as the reverse complement.
ATGGAGGAACTGAGGGAAATACATGTTAGTAGGGAAGTGGTGTTAGGTAAATTGAAGGGATTAAAGGTAGATAAATCCCCAGGTCCAGATTGTCTGCATCTCAAAATGCTTAAGGAAGTAGCCCAAGAAATAGTGGATACATTAGTGATAATTTTTCAAAACCCTTTAGATTCTGGACTAGTTCCCGAGGATTGGAGGGTGGCTAATGAAAAAAGGAGGAAGAGAGAAACCGGGGAATTATAGACCGGTTAGCCTGACATCGGTGGTGGGGAAAATGCTAGAGTCAGTTAACAAAGATGTGATAACAGCACATTTGGAAAGTGGTGAAATCATCGGACAAAGTCAGCATGGATTTGTGAAAGGAAAATTATATCTGACGAATCTCATGGAATTTTTTGAGGAGGTAACTAGTCGAGTAGATAGGGGAGAACCAGTGCATGTGGTATATTTGGATTTTCAAAAGGCTTTTGACAAGGTCCCGCACAGGAGATTAGTGTGCAAACTTAAAGCACACGGTATTGATGTGGATAGAGAATTGGTTGGCAGACAGGAAGCAAAGAGTGGGAATAAACGGGACCTTTTCAGAATGGCAGGCAGTGACTAGTGGGGTACTGCAAGGCTCAGTGCTGGGACCCCAGTTGTTTACAATATATATTAATGACTTGGATGAGGGAATTAAATGCAGCATCTTCAAGTTTGCGGATGACATGAAGCTGGGCGGCAGTGTTAGCTGTGAGGAAGATGCTAAGAGGATGCAGGGCGACTTGGATAGGTTGGGTGAGATGCAATTTAATGTGGATAAATGTGAAGTTATCCACTTTGGTGGCAAAAACAGGAAAACAGATTATTATCTGAATGGTGGCCGATTAGGAAAAGGGAAGGTGCAACGAGACCTGGGTGTCATTATACACCAGTCATTGAAAGTGGGCATGCAGGTACAGCAGGCGGTGAAAAAGGCGAATGGTATGCTGGCATTCATAGTGAGAGGATTCGAGTACTGGAGCAGGGAGGTACTACTGCAGTTGTACAAGGCCTTGGTGAGACCACTCCTGGAGTATTCTGTGCAGTTTTGGTCCCCTAATCTGAGGAAAGACATCCTTGCCATAGAGAGAGTACAAAGAAGGTTCACCAGATTGATTCCTGGGATGGCAGAACTTTCATATGATGAAAGACTGGATCGACTAGGCTTATACTCGTTGGAATTTAGAAGACTGAGGGCGGATCTTATTGAAACGTATAAAATCCTAAAGGGATTGGACAGGCTAGATGCAGGAAGATTTTTCCCAATGTTGGGGAAGTCCAGAACGAGAGGTCACAGTTTGAGGATAAAGGGGAAGCCTTTTAGGACCGAGATTAGGAAAAACTTCTTCACACAGGGAGTGGTGAATCTGTGGAATTCTCTGCCACAGGAAACAGTTGAGGCCAGTTCATTGGCTATATTTAAGGGAGTTAGATATGGCCCTTGTGGCTAAAGGGATTAGGGGGTATGGAGAGAAGGCTGGTGCAGGGTTCTGAGTTGGATGATCAGCCATGGTCATACTGAATGGTGGTGCAGGCTCGAAGGGCCGAATGGCCTACTCCTGCACCTATTTTCTATGTTTCTATGTTTCTAAATCACACTGCATGAGAGAAATCACATCGCATGAGAGAAATCACACTGCATGAGAGAAATCACTCTGTATGAGATGAGAGAAATCACTCTGCATGAGAGAAATCACACTGCATGAGAGAAATCACTCTGCATGAGAGAAATCACAAAGCATGAGAGAAATCACTCTGTATGAGATAAATCACTCTGCATGAGAGAAATCACTCTGCATGAGAGAAATCACAAAGCATGAGAGAAATCACTCTGTATGAGATAAATCACTCTGCATGAGAGAAATCACAAAGCATGAGAGAAATCACAAAGCATGAGAGAAATCACAGAGCATGAGAGAAATCACTCTGTATGAGATGACAGAAATCACTCTGCAAGAGAGAAATCACAAAGCATGAGAGAAATCACTCTGCATGAGAGAAATCACAAAGCATGAGAGAAATCACTCTGTATGAGATGAGAGAAATCATACTGCATGAGAGAATTCACTCTGTATGAGATGAGAGAAATCACACTGCATGAGAGAAATCACTCTGCATGAGAGAAATCACACTGCATGAGAGAAATCACTCTGCATGAGAGAAATCACTCTGGGGAGTAGAATAAAGCTTCTTCAGGCTGGCATCCCTGGGCCAGAAGTGATGGTGAATTAATTACGTATATTAAAATCAAAGCAAAATCATTGATGCTGCAAATTTAAAATGAAAGGAGTAACCACTAAAATACTGAACAAGTCAGGCAATATCCGTGAGAGGAGAAACAAAGTTAACATTTGAAATCAAAGACTGTGAATAAGGGAAAATTTTCAGCGTGAAATTTTAATTCTGTATTTTATTCCACAGGTCTGCTGAATACCTAGCTTTATCAAGCTTTATTTTACCTCAACTTCCAACAATTTCAGATAACTCGCCTTTCCTGTTTGCATTAAAGCTGGCGATTCTGCTGCAAGGCACTTCACATCTAACAACCATTAGGCTGTCTCTCCGCAAAAGCGTTGCCTGAGCTGCTAATGCCAGCATCATATTTTATCTTGGATTTCAAATTTAAAGTATGTACAATCGTAAGATTCTTCTTACAGGCCGCCACAAAACAAAGAAACCCAGTAGAACCCATGAGAAAAAGAAAATCGTCAAACACCCAGTGCGCAGAAACAGAAACAAATCGTGCAAACAATAAAAGTAAGCAAATGACATTCAGAACTGAAGATCACAAAAGTGAGTCCACAGCCAGGAAACCAGTCATCACTGCAGCCGAACCAGGAGCCCATTAGTTGCAGGCCACAGCCTCAGCTCAGTGCAAAGACGAGTAGACCTCACAGAACGGCGAGCTGAACACTGACCTGTTCCTCTCCTCTGGCCCTGACACCCTGACCTTTCCAATCTGGCCCGGAGCTTAAATCGGCCAAACAGCATGTCGTTCCTCATTCTCAGACTCGGGCCCTACTGCTTCGATAACCTCTTGGGCCTGGGACCCACCTGCTCAATTCGGCCCGTACATGCTACGCTACAACCATCCTGCACCTTCGAAACTTCAGTTCCTACCACAAAAATGCCAGGTCATACAGGTGGTTCCAAGGCTCAGTTGTGAAAGGGAACTGACGGGCTATTGATTGCAGCAATCATTTACCAGAAATAGGGTGATTAATGAAGAAATTAATAGTTGATTTGTTGCCAGCAAGTTGTTGCTGTGTTTCACCAGCGCCGTCTCAAACCGGAAAACCGGTTTCTAATGGCAACCATGTTCTACAGCTCTTAAACAACAGGAATTCTGCAGATGCTGGAAATTCAAGCAACATACATCAAAGTTGCTGGTGAACGCAGCAGGCCAAGCAGCATCTATAGGAAGAGGCGCAGTCGACGTTTCAGGCCGAGACCCTTCGTCAGGACTAACTCTTGCTACCTGCACTTTGGGATTCTTTTTCTGAAACTCCCCACAGACATCTTCTCCTGTTTATAATCCTCCAGTTAGATCAGCACTCATTCTCAAACAAGGGAAAATCTGCAGATGCTGGAAACCCAAGCAACTCACAGAAACTGCTGGAGGAACTCAGCAGACCAGGCAGCATCTTGGGGAAAGAGTACAGTCGACGTTTCCAGCCGAGACCCTTCAGCAGGACTGAAGGTTCCTGATAAAGGGTCTTGGCCTGAAACATCGACTTTACTCTTTCCCCAAGATGCTGCCTGGACATAAGACCGTAAGACCTAAGAGTAGAATTATGCCATTCAGCCCATCGAGTTTGCTCCACCATTCTATCATGGCTGATCCCAGATCCCACTCAACCCTATACTCCTGCCTTCTCACCATATCCTTTGATGCCCTGACCGATCAGGAAACGATGAACTTACACCTTAAATATACCCATGACCACCACTGTCTGTGGCAGAGAATTCCACAGATTCACTGCTCTCTCGCTAAAAGAATTCCTCCTTATCTCTGTTCTAAAAGGTCACCCTTCAATTTTGAGGCTGTGCTCTCTAATTCTGGATATCCTCACTATAGGGGACATCCTCTCCACTTCCACTCTATCTAGCCCTTTCAACATTCAGAAGGTTTCCATGAGATTACCACACATTCTTCTAAATTCCAGCGAGTACAGGTCCAAAGCTGCCAAACACTCCTCATATGTTAACTCCTTCATTCCTGGAATCGTCCTTGTGAACCGCCTCTGGACTCTCTCCAATGACAAATCCTTTCTGAGGTATGGGGCCCAAATCTGTTGACAATACTCCAAGTGTGGCCTGACTAGTGTCTTATTAAGGCTCAGCTTTATCTCCTTGCTCTTATATTCTATTCGCCATGGAATAAATGCCAACATTGCATTTGCCTTCTTTACCACAGACTCAAACTGTAAATTAACCTTCTGGGAGCCATGCATAAGGACTCCTAAGTCTCATTGCACCTCCGATGTTTGAACCTTCTCTCCATTTAGATAATAGTCCGCACTATTGTTCCTTTTACCAAAATGCATTATCATACATTTCCCAACACTGCATTCCATCTGCCACATTTTTGCCCATTTTTCCAATTTGTCCAAGTCCTGCTGTAATCACATTGTTTCCTCAGCACTACTTACCCCTCCACCTATCTTTGTATCATCCACAAACTTGCCACAAAAGTCATCAATTCCATTATCCAAATCATTGATAAACAATGTGGAAATTATCGGTCCCAATACTGACCCCTGAGGAACACCACTAGTCACTGGCAGCAACCAGAAAATCCCCCTTTATTGCCACTTGCTGCCTCCTGCCTGTCAGCCATTCCTCTATCCACGCCAGTATCTTTCCTGTAACACCATAGGATTTTATCTTGTTAAGCAGCCTTCGGGTAGACGGAGCTCGTCAGCCTGGGAAGGCAGTCCACCTAAGAGAGGGAAGACTTTGATTTCAAACCTCTGCTGCCTTACGGCAATACCCACTCATCGGAAAAGCTTTGGGAGTAAATCCTGAGGACAAATCTGGAGCTGGAGTCCCTAAGGCAGTCCGACGTTGCCTTCAACCTCGTTCTGGCAACTCCTGCAACGACACTGGTGCCAAGCTGTATCGGACCTTGCCGCTCCCTTGGACAACATCGGTGTCATGGAGAGGGGAGACTTGCTGCTTAGGCAACTGCCGATCTTCCATACAACCTTGCCCAGGCCTGCGCCCTGGAGAGACTGAAGCAAGACTTTCCAGGCGCAGATCCATGGTCTCGTGAGACTAACGGATGCCGTCCAAGCAGCCTTACATGTGGCCTCTTAACAACTGCCTTTAAAGAATCCAAGTAAATGACATCCACTGCCTCTCCTTTGTCCACCTTGCTGGTTACTTCCTCAAAAACAGATTTGTCAGGCAAGATTTCCCTTGACAGAAACCATGCAGGCTTAAACTTATTTTATTATTAGTCTCCAAATATCTTGAAACTTCATCCTTAATAATAGACTCCAACATTTTCCCAACTATTGAGGTTAAGCTAACAGGCCTATAATTTCCTTTCTTTTACCATCCTCCCTTCTTAAGGACTGGAGTGACATTTGCAATCTTCCAGACCTCTAGGACCATGCCAGAATCAAGTGATTCTTGAAAGATCATAACCAATGCATCTGCTATCTCTTCAGCAACCTCTCTCAGGACTCTGGGATGTAGTTCATCTGGTCCAGGTGATTTATCCACCTTAAGACCTTTGAGGTTGCCTTGCACATTTCCCTTTGTAATAACAATGGCACTCACTTCTGCTCCCTGACAGTCACGGACCTCTGGCACACTGCTAGTGTCATCCACAGTGAAGACAGATGCAAAGTACCCGTTAAGTTCATCTGCCATTTCTTTGTCTCCCATTACTACCTTACCAACATCATTTTCTAGTGGTCCAATATCAACTCTCACCTCCCTTTTACTCTTCATGTAACTGAAAAAACTTTTAGTATCTTTATATTATTGGCTAGTTTGCCCTCATATTTCATCTTTTCTCTTCTTATAGCTTTTTTATTTGCTTTTTGTTGGATTTTGAAAGCTTCTCCGTCATCCATCTTCCCACTTTTGCTACCTTATATGCCCTTTTCATTGGTTTTATGCAATCCTCAACTTACTTTGTCAGCCCCAGTTGCAATATGAGAACTTCTTCTGTGGGAAATATCGATCCTGCGCCTTGTGAACTATTCCCAGAAACTTCAGCCATCTCTGCAGTTCCGCATTCCGCACTAATATCCTCCTCCAGTCCACCAGGGCAAGTTCCTCTCTCATGCCTCTGTAATTCCCTTTATTCTATTGTAATCTTGATACATGTGATTTATGCTTCTCCCTCTCAAATTGCAGGATGAATTCAATCATATTGTGATCACTGCAACATACATCAAAGTTGCTGGTGAACGCAGCAGGCCAAGCAGCATCTATAGGAAGAGGCGCAGTCGACGTTTCAGGCCGAGACCCTTCGTCAGGACTAACTGAAGGAAGAGTGAGTAAGGGATTTGAAAGCTGGAGGGGGAGGGGGAGATGCAAAATGATAGGAGAAGACAGGAGGGGGAGGGATAGAGCCGAGAGCTGGACAGGTGATAGGCAAAAGGGGATACGAGAGGATCATGGGCCAGGAGGCCTAGGGAGAAAGACGGGGGGGGGGTGACCCAGAGGATGGGCAAGAGGTATATTCAGAGGGACAGAGGGAGAAAAAGGAGAGTGAGAGAAAGAATGTGTGTATAAAAATAAATAACAGATGGGGTACGAGGGGGAGGTGGGGCCTAGCGGAAGTTAGAGAAGTCAATGTTCATGCCATCAGGTTGGAGGCTACCCAGACGGAATATAAGGTGTTGTTCCTCCAACCTGAGTGTGGCTTCATCTTTACAGTACAGGAGGCCGTGGATAGACATGTGAGAATGGGAATGGGATGTGGAATTAAAATGTGTGGCCACTGGGAGATCCTGCTTTCTCTGGCGGACAGAGCGTAGATTTCAGCAAAGCGGTCTCCCAGTCTGCGTCGGGTCTCACCAATATATAAGAGGCCACATCGGGAGCACCGGACGCAGTATATCACCCCAGTCGACTCACAGGTGAAGTGATGCCTCACCTGGAAGGACTGTTTGGGGCCCTGAATGGTGGTAAGGGAGGAAGTGTAAGGGCATGTGTAGCACTTGTTCCGCTTACACGGATAAGTGCCAGGAGGGAGATCAGTGGGGAGGGATGGGGGGGACGAATGGACAAGGGAGTTGTGTAGGGAGCGATCCCTGCGGAATGCAGAGAGAGGGGGGGAGGGAAAGATGTGCTTAGTGGTGGGATCCCGTTGGAGGTGGCGGAAGTTACGGAGAATAATATGTTGGACCCGGAGGCTGGTGGGGTGGTAGGTGAGGACCAGGGGAACCCTATTCCTAGTGGGGTGGTGGGAGGATGGAGTGAGAGCAGATGTACATGAAATGGAGGAGATGCGTTTAAGAGCAGAGTTGATAGTGGAGGAAGGGAAGCCCCTTTCTTTAAAAAATGAAGACATCTCCCTCGTCCTAGAATGAAAAGCCTCATCCTGAGAGCAGATGCGGCGGAGACGGAGGAATTGCGAGAAGGGGATGGCGTTTTTGCAAGAGACAGGGTGAGAAGAGGAATAGTCCAGATAGCTGTGAGAGTCAGTAGGCTTATAGTAGATATCAGTGGATAAGCTGTCTCCAGAGACAGAGACAGAAAGATCTAGAAAGGGGAGGGGGGTGTCGGAAATAGACCAGGTAAACTTGAGGGCAGGGTGGAAGTTGGAGGCAAAGTTAATAAAGTCAACGAGTTCTGCATGCGTGCAGGAAGCAGCGCCAATGCAGTCGTCGATATAGCGAAGGAAAAGTGGGGGACAGATACCAGAATAGGCACGGAACATAGATTGTTCCACAAACCCAACAAAAAGGCAGGCATAGCTAGGACCCATACGGGTGCCCATAGCTGCACCTTTAGTTTGGAGGAAATGGGAGGAGCAAAAGGAGAAATTATTAAGAGTAAGGACTAATTCCGCTAGACGGAGCAGAGTGGTGGTAGAGGGGAACTGATTAGGTCTGGAATCCAAAAAGAAGCGTAGAGCTTTGAGACCTTCCTGATGGGGGATGGAAGTATATAAGGACTGGACATCCATGGTGAAAATAAAGCGGTGGGGGCCAGGGAACTTAAAATCATCAAAAAGTTTAAGAACGTGAGAAGTGTCACGAACATAGGTCGGAAGGGATTGAACAAGGGGTGATAAAACAGTGTCGAGGTATGCAGAAACGAGTTCGGTGGGGCAGGAGCAAGCTGAGACAATAGGTCGGCCAGGACAGGCAGGTTTGTGGATCTTGGGTAGGAGGTAGAAACGAGAAGTGCGGGGTGTGGGAACTATAAGGTTGGTAGCAGTGGATGGGAGATCCCCTGAGCGGATAAAGTCGTTGATAGTGTGGGAGACAATGGCCTGGTGCTCCTTAGTGGGGTCACGATCGAGGGGTAAATAAGAGGAGGTATCCGCGAGTTGTCGCTGTGCCTCGGCAAGGTAGAGGTCAGTACGCCAGACTACAACAGCACCCCCTTTATCAGCGGGTTTAATAATAAGGTTAGGATTAGTGCGGAGGGAGTGGAGAGCAGAGCGTTCCGAAGGAGTGAGGTTGGAATGGGAACAAGGTGCGATGAAGTCGAGACGGTTGATGTCCCGTCGGCAGTTGGCAATAAAGAGATCCAGAGCAGGCAGAAGACCAGAGCGGGGTGTCCATGAAGAAGAGGAGGGTTGAAGACGGGAGAAGGGGTCATCGGTGGGGGTGGAAGAGTCCTTGCCGAAGAAGTAGGCTCGGAGACGGAGACGGCGGAAGAAAAGTTCCGCATCATGGCGAACACGGAACTCGCTGAGGTGTGGGCGAAGGGGGACAAACGTGAGGCCCTTACTGAGAACAGAGCGTTCTGCCTTTTTTGTGATCACTGTCTTCTAAGTGTTCCTTTACATTAAGCTGCATAATAAAATCTGTGAAATCACACAACAACCAATCCAAGATAGCTTTTCCCCAAGTAGGCTCAAGCACAAGCTGCTCTAAAAAGCCATTGTGTAGGCATTCAACAAATTCCCTCTCTTTCAATTGGACACCAACCTGATTTTCCCAATCCCCTTGCATATTGAAGTCCCCCATTACAATTGTGTCATTACCCTTATTACATGCCTCTTCCAGTTCCCTTTGCAATCTCAAACCCACACCTTGGCTACTACTTGGAGGCCTACGTATGGTTCCCATAATTTTTTTTTTAACCCTTGAAGTTTCGTAACTTCTGCCACAAAGATTCAACATTCTCTGGCCCTATGTCACCTCTTTCTAAAGATGTAATTCTATCTCTTACCAACAGAGCCACACCACCACCTATTCCTTCCTGCCTGTCCTTTCAATACAAAGTACATCCATTGATGTTAAGCTCCCAACTATGGCCTTCTTTCAGCCACGACTCAGTGATGCCCATAACGTCATACCGACTAATCTCTAATTGCGCCATGAGTTCATCCACCTTATTCTGAATAATACGCACATTTAAATACAGCACATTCAGTCCTGCATTCTTCGCTCTTTTGAATTTTGCCTCTGTGGTACAATTTAATTCTTGCTTTATCTGCATTTAAACATAGAAATAGAAAACCTACAGCACAATACAGGCCACAAAGCTGTGCAGAAAGTGTCCTTACCGTAGAAATTACCAAGGGTTACCAATAGCCCTCGATTTTTCTGAGCTCCATGTACCTGTCCAGGAGTCTCTTAAAAGACCCTATCGTATCTCCCTCCACCACTGTCACCGGCAGCCTGAGTCACTGGTATGTACAGGTAACCAATTGGGAGAGAGAGGGAGAGAGACACACACACTGAGTTACAACAGTCACTTTAGAGATACCCTGCTGATAAGGCAGCTTGTGAGAGACACCGGTCAATGTACAGATATCCCCTGGGAGAGAGGGACTGAGAGACACCTGTCAGTGTACAAATATCCCCCTGAGAGAGAGGGACTGAGAGACTCCGGTCAGTGTACAAATATCCCCCTGAGAGAGAGGGACTGAGAGACACCTGTCAGTGTACAGTTATCCCCCTTGAGAGAGAGGGACTGAGAGACACTGGTCAGTGTAAAGACATCTCCCTGAGAGAGATGGACTGAGAGATGGCGATCAGTGTACAGACATCCCCCTGAGGGAGGGGGATTGAGGGACACCGGTCTGTGTACAGATATCCCCCTGAGAGAGAGAGAGACTGATAGACACTGGTTGGTGTAAAGACATCCCCCTGAGAGAGAGGGACTGAGAGACTTTAGGCTGTGCAAAATATCCCCCTGAGAGAAAGGGACTGAGAGACAACGATCTGTGTACAGATATCACCCTGAGAAAGAACTGCTGAGAGACACTGGTTAGTGTTCAGACATCCCCCTGAGAGATAGGGGCTGAGTGAAATTGGTCAGTGTACTGATATCCCCCTGAGAGATAGAGACATTGACTTCAACCAGTCACTGTAGAGATACCCTACTGACAGAGCAGCTTGTGAGGGACACCGGTCAGTGTACAGATATCCCCATGAGAGAGAGGGATTGACAGACACCGGTCAGTGTGCAGACATCCCCCTGAGACAGAGGACTGAGAGTCACTGGTCTGTGTACAGATATCCCCCTGAGAGAGAGGGTCTGATAGTGTTACATACCTCAAGGAGATCTTGTGACTTTCTTGTGAGAATGATGTTATGTTCTTTTGGAGGTCACCTGATGTAATTTTCCCGCCAATGTGAGGTCACGTGATAACATGTTCACCACGGGTATAAAAGGGAAAACTGGTGACACAGTTTAGTTTTCCAGTTAGAACGTAATGCGATACTCCGCTCCTTATTTGCATTACGATGCAGTTTTGATTTTAAACGGAATTTTATGTTCTAATGTAAGGTACAGAAGTCTGAGCCAGTAGTTTGACAATCGCTGCCAGGTTTGTTAATGTATCTTGTCAGTAACATTGGAGAGTGAAGGCGGGACCCTGAAAGAGACGTTCGAGGGGTTTGGAAAGGATCGACCATTATTGAATTCATTCAAGAAAGTCTCTGCTAAATGAAATAGCCTCTGCTAAAAGTGGCAGAAAGGCTGTGCAGTATCTATTCTACAGAGGAAGGTCAGTGCTTTTAAAACTGGTTTATTTCCATCGTCATGAATTCTGTGGACGAGGCAGGATCCGACTGGGAGTGGCAGTGATGTCGTATCTTCGAGGAATTCGTTACTTCATGAAGGTCTCTCCTAATTGACTATATAAATCTCTTGGACTTCAAAACTTACCATTCGAGAAACTGTGTTTGAACTTAATGCTTTAGGAAATGGTTTTGCATTTATCGCTTTAAGCACTAGGACTGAGTAGCGGTTTGCAGAATGGCTGCATAGCCGTTTACTTCCGGTTAGGATTTTCGATTTTTTCATTGTTTATCAGGGTTTAATAAATGTTTGTTTGTTTATAAATCCTGACTCGATATAGTCATTGTTGCCGATCATGTGACAATATACTAAGTAGAGGGTCTGAGAGACACCGGGTAGTGCAGATAACCCCCTGAGAGAGAGGGACTGAGAGACACTGGTCAGTGTACAGATATCCCCATGAGAGAGAGGACAGATATCCCCATGCGAGACAGACCCTGAGTTACACAATTCACTGTAGATACGCTGCTGACAGAGCAGCTTGTGACAGACATCGGTCAGTGTACAGATATCTCCCTGAGAGAGAGGGACTGAGACACACGGACAGTGTACAGATACACCCCTGAGAGAGCGAGGCTGAGGGACACTGGTCAGTGTACAGATATCCCCCTGAGACAGAGGGACTGAGAAAGACCGGTCAGTGTACTGATATCACCTGAGAGAGAGAGAGACAGAGAGACACTGGTTAGTGTCGATATCACCCTGAGAGAGAGGGACTGACAGACACTGGTCAGTGTACAGATATCCCTCTGAGAGAGAGGGACTGAAAGACACCAGTCAGTGAACAGATATCCCCCTGAGAGAGAGGGACTGATAGACACCAGTTAGTGTACAGATATCCCCTGTGAGATAGGGACTGAGAATCACTGGTCAGTGTACTGCATCCCCCTCAGAGACAGGGGCTGATAGACACTGGTCTGTGTATAGTTATCCCCCTGAGAGAGACCGGTCAGTGTACAGATATTCCCCTGAGAGAAAGGGACTGAGTTACACCACTCACTGTAGAGATACCCTGCTGCCAGAGCAGCTTGTGAGAGACATCGGTCAGTGTACAGATATTCCCATGAGAGAGAGGGACTGAGAGATACCAGTCAGTACTGTCTGCATATATCCCCTCTTTTTATTTCTTTCAATCTTTTTTTTTGATTTTAAAGAATAAGGATAAATACAAACCAGAGGAAAGGTTATCTCAAATACATATATTAATAATAGTACAATCAAAGAAAGAAATATACACTGTGAAAATCATATATAGTATTAAGCTAATATAAAGAGACTAGAGAACCACTTCTCCTCTTAACAGTTTATAAAAAAAGACTCAAGATTTCCTGTTATTGAGGGAAAAAAGACCCACTAAACTAACCTAAAACAAAAGAAAATGGGGGATTAGGCAGTCCATTTTGAGGATACAGTTAAAAAAGAAGGGAAAACCTTCTGATCAAATCTAAAATATCACAGATTAAGAAAAAATTAACCGGATAAGTAGAAAGAATTAGATCATATGAAAATGTTGAATAAAAGGTCGCCAAGTTTGCTCAAATTTAAAAGATGTATCAAACGTCTGACTCCTTATTTTCTCCAAACTTAGACAAGACATAATGGAGGAGAGCCAAAAAATACATTAGGTGGATTGGGATCCTTCCAGTACAATAGAATAGCTCTCCTAGCCAATGAAGTTGAGAAAGCTATCAAGTGTTGAGCAGAAGCAGGGACGCTTCCTGCTTCCGTTGGAGTAATCCCAAAGATTGCCGTATGTGAATTAGCTTGTAGGTTCAGACCTATAACTTTTGATAACGTTCTAAAAACATCTCTCCAAAACATATGCGTTAAAGTGGCCACCTCAGTGTTGCATCTATCACAAGTAGGATTTATATTAGAAAAAACATGCGCTAGTTTACCTTTTGACCTATGCGCCCTGTGCACTACCTTGAACTGAATCAATGAGTGACGGGCACAAATAGATGAATTATTAACTAAATGACAAATTTTATTCCATTGATTATCTGAAAGTGACTCTTGAAGTTCCAATTCCAAAACACATTTAACATTTAATGATTAGCATTTAATCATTAGACATCATTTGTAAATTCAATAGCCGTTTCTATATGATGGCTATCAATCCTTTTTGGAATGGTTTAAGCTGAAAGATAACATCTATCATATTTGGTAAATGAACAAATGGGTAAATTGGTAATAAACCGCGTAAAAAAATCCTAACTTGTAAATATCTAAAAAATTGTGAATTAGATAAATCGTATTTGTCCACTAGCTGAAAGAAAGACATTAAACAATCCTCTAAACACAAATCTATAAAAGTTATTATTCCCTTAGTTTTCCATGTTAAAAAGGCCTTATCTAAAATTGAAGGTTTAAAAAAATTATTAAAATAGATATTACTAGAAAGAACAAAGGTATTTAAGTCAAAAGATCTGTGATACTGAAACCAAATAATGTACGCCTAACAATGGGACTAAGAGCTTGTCTACCAATCTTAGAAAACAAGACGGGAAGAGGAGCTCCCAGTAAAGAAGCCAAAGAGAACCCCTTTACCGAGTTCTCCTCCAAGTCCAACCATGAAGGACAGTCCTGGTTATCTATACAGTGAAACCAAAAAGTAATGTAACGAATATTAATTGCCCAGTAATAGAATCTAAGGTTTGGTAAAGCCAAGCCACCATCTTTTTTTAATTTTTGCAATAAAGGTTTACTCAATCTGGAGTTTTTATTATTCCAGATTTATGATAAGATTATAGAATCGATTCTATCAAAAAACATTTTCAGGACAAAGGATGGAACAACTTGAAATGTGTATAAAAATTTCGGTGGAATTGTCATTTTTATAGCATTTATTCGACCAATTAATGACCTCGCCATAGGCGACCATTTGGAAAGTGTTTGTTGTGTATATTCAATTATAGGAAGAAAATTATATTTATATAAGTCTTTAAAATTTTTAGTAATTTTAATACCAATATAGGTAAAATAATGTTTAGCAATATTAAAAGGTATTTGATCATATTGATCCAAATAATTATTAATAGGAAATAATTCACTTTTATGTAAATTTAACTTATATCCAGAGAAAGTACTGAATTCAGTAAATATGGATACCATAGAAGGAATAGATTTCCTACGGTCTGAAATGTAAACTAATAAGTCATCTGCGTACAACGAAACCTTATGTACTTTATCCCCTCTCTTAATACCCTGAGCAGAGTTGGAATCCCTAAGAGCGATAGCAAGCTGTTCTAAAGCCAAATTAAATAATAAAGGACTAAGAGGACAACCCTGACGGGTTCCTCTAAATAGTCTAAAATAAGGAGATTTTTGATTGTTAGTTATAACCACAGCTATCGGAGCTTGATAGATCAGTTTGATCCAGGAAATAAATCCTGAACCAAAATTAAATCTCTCCAAAACCTGAAATAAATAGGGCCATTCCACCCTATCAAAGGCTTTCTCTGCATCAAGAGAGACAATACATTCAGATTCTTTAAATGAGGGAGAATAAATAATGTTTAACAATCTTTGAATATTAAAACGTGAATACCTATTTTTAATAAATCCAGTTTGATCATTTGACATAACAGTAGTTAAATATTCTCAAGCCTATTAGCCAGAATCTTAGAGAGAATTTTAAAGTCCAAATTCAATAGGGAAATTGGTCTATAGGATACACACTCAGATAGATCTTTTCCTTTTTTAGGAATCAATGAGATTGATGCCTCATAAAAATTTTTCAGGAGATTCCCAGAGGATATAGAATCAGTGAAAGTTTGACATCGATGTGATGTAAGCATTTCAGTAAAAGTCTTATAAAATTCCACTGTATATCCATCTGGTCCCAGAGCTTTCCCTAGTTGCATAGAGGATATAGCCCTAGCTATTTCCTCTTGTTTAACAGGCGCATCTAATGTATTAATATCTTGAATAGAAATTTTAGGTATATTTAATTTTTGCAAAAATCTATTCACAAAAATAGTATTATCAGAAAATTCGGATTTATAAGGATTAGAATAGAAATCCATAAATATCTTACTAATTTCATGAGGATCTAATGTTTCAGTTCTATCTGGTCTATGTACTTTCAAAATCTGTCTTCTGACCATATTTGCCTTCAACTGACCAGCCAGCAACCTACCTGATTTATCAATATCTACATAAAATTGACTGTTGGATTTAAAAAGTTGCTGCTCAATGGGGAAAGTCAAAAGCAGATCATGCTGTGTTCGGAGTTCAACCCTTTCCTTATATAGATCTTCACTAGGTCTTACTGAATATGCTTTATCTATCTCTTTAATTTTATTAGTAATCACTGAAAGTTCCACTTTGGTTTTCCTTCTTAAGCCTGCTGAATATGAAATTATCTGTCCCTTAAGAAAGGATTTAATCGTATTCCATATAACCAAATTTGATATACCTTCAGTTGTATTAAATTCAAAAACTAAAGAAATTTGCTCCTTGATAAAACTAACAAAAGTTGGATCTTGTAACAATATGGGATTCAGTCTCCACTGTGACATTTTCAAAATATTATCAGAAAGCCTCAAAATTAATTTCATAGGTGCGTGATCTGACAATGCAATGACATCATACGCACAATCGGCAATGGAATACAACAATCGTGTATCGAGAAAAAAATAATCAATTCTAGAATATTTATGATGTACATGTGGAACAAAAAGAAAAATCTTTATCATTAGGGTGCTTATATCTCCAAATGTCAACCAAACCATATTCTAATAGAAAAGAATTAATACAAGTCCCCCGTGAGAGAGGGACTGAGAGAAACTGGTCAGTGTTCAGATATCCCCCGGAGAGAGAGGGACTGAGTGACACCGGTCAGTGTACAGATATCACCCAGAGAGAGGGAATAAGAGACACCTACCTGAGAGGGAGGGACTGAGTGAAACCCATCAGTGTACAGATATCCCAATGAGAGAGAGAGACACTGAGTTAAACCAGTCACTGTAGAGATACCCGGCTGACATAGCAGCTTGTGAGAGACACCGGTCACTGTACAGACATCCCCCTGAGAGAGAGGGACTGAGAGACACTAGTCAGTGTACAGATATCACCCTGAGAGAGAGGGACTGATTTACACCAGTCACTGTAGAGATACCCTGCTGACAGAGCAGCTTCTGAGAGATGGATACCCCCTGAGCGAGAGGCACTGAGAGACACCGGTCAGTGTAGATATCCCCCTGAGAGAGAGGAACTGATAAACACTGGTTAGTTTACAGACATCCTCCTGAGAGAGGGGGATTAAGAGACACTGGTGAGTGTACAGATATGCCCATGAGAGAGAGGGACTGACAGACACCAGTCTGTGTACAGATATGCCCATGAGAGAGAGGGACTGACAGACACCGGTCAGTGTACAAATATCCCCCTGAGAGAGAGGGACTGAGAGACAGCGGTCAGTGTACAGATATTTTCCTGAGAGAGAAGGACTGAGAGACATCAGACAATGTACAATATTCTCTCTTAGATGGCAGGACTTAGAGATACCAGCCAGTGTATAGAAATGTCTCTGAGAGATGGACTGAGGGACACTGGATAATGTAGAAAAATTTCTTTCTGAGAGAAGGACTGAGAGACACCGGACAGTGTACAGATATTCTCCTGAGAGAGAGGGACTGAGAGACACTGGTCAGTGTGCAGATAGTTTTAAATCATTTTTTACTAAGTTACCTTCCCAGCTTATAAAATTAGTCCTGTATGGTGTTACATATTCCATAATTTTGCAGAAAACCTAAAATTATGATACTTTGTCATTATAAATCATTGTTATATTAATCTAATCTCAATCCATATATTACAAATAGATGTAGGAAAACTTCTGTATCCAAAACAAGCTAATTTTGATTTTCCCCATTTTGTGAATCAAAAATTTATTATCAAAATACATGTATGTCACCATATACAACTCTGTGATTCATTTTCTTATGGGCATTCTCAATAAACCCACAATAGATTAATAACCAGAGGCATCCGTTAGTCTTGCGAGACCATGGATCTGCACCTGGAAAGTCTTCACTCTCCAGGGCGTAGGCTTGGGCAAGGTTGTATGGAAGACCAGCAGTTGCCCATGCTGCAAGTCTCCCCTCTCCATGACACCAATGTTGTCCAAGGGAAGGGCATTAGGACCCATACAGCTTGGCACCAGTGTCGTCGCAGAGCAATGTGTGATTAAGTGCCTTGCTCTAGGACACAACACGTTGCCTCGGCTGGGGCTCGAACTCACGACCTTCAGGTCACTAGTTGAATGTCTTAACTACTTGGCCACAAGCCCGCTGAATAATCATAAATGAATCAATAAATGTCTACACCAACTTGGGCATTTCACCAGTGTGCAACAGACAACAAACTACAAATGCAAAAAGAAAGAAATAATAATAATAATAATAAATAAGTAAGCAATAAATATCAAGACCATAAAATGAAGAGTCCTGAATGTGGATCCATTGTTTGTGGGAACATTTCAATGAAGGAGCAAGTGAAATTGAGTGAAGTTATCCTCTCTGATTCAAGACCTGATAGTTAGGGGGTAATAACTATTCCTGAACATGGTGATGTGAGTCCTGAGGTTGCTGTACCACCTTCCTGATGGCAGAAGCAAGAAGAGAGCATGGCCTGGATGGTGAGGGTTGCTGACGATGGATACTGCTTTCCTGCGACAACACTTCATGTACAAAGTTTTCACTCAGTCTTATGTGTGCAACAGCACTTGGTATCTGAAAACCATTGGGAGGTTTGGGATGACAGAATAAAATGCCAGATGAAGTATTTTTATTTTTCTGAGAATTGTGCTATCAGAGAACAAGGTGTCGATCACGAGGTGTTGAAATGAGTTTTGACTAACTCTTACAAAAGGAATGACTTGTAAAAGGACAGAATTAACTACTTCCAATCTAAGTAAAATCAGAAGGGACTGGAAACACTGTCAGAGCAAGAGGACATATGTTTAAGGTGAGGAGGAATTTTAAAAGGAGATCTGAGTGTAGGATTTCACACAGGCAGTGATTGATATCTGGAATGTGCTGTCAGCAGAGGTGGTGCAATCAGATGTAGTCACTGTCACTTTAAACTGCAGAAGGTGCAACAACGATTTACAAGGATGTTCCCAGGATGGGAGGGCTTGGTTTATATGGATACAACGAAATAGGAGGCTAAAGGTTGGCCTTACAAAGGTACATGAAATCATGAGGGGCATGAAATCATGGGACATAGAACAGTACAGCACAGGAGCAGGCCATTCGGCCCACAATGTTGTGCTGACCAGAAAGTTGTAAAAGTATTTTCCCCAGAGTATGGGAAAGTAAACCGAGAGGGTACAATTTAAAGTGAGGGGAAAGGATTTAAAGGGGACTGGAATGACAACTTTTCACACAGAAGCTGGTGGGATATTAAACATCAAACATAGACATAGAACTGTGGAGGCAAATTGGGATCCGACAAGGTGTCCCATCACGTAAATAGCGGAGGCCCTGACAGTGATATTTAATATGTCCTTAGCCATGGCCATGAGGGAGGTGGGAGGTGCTAATGGCGAATATTGTTCTGTTGTTCACGGAAGACTCTAAGAATAAGCCAAGAAATTGTAGGTTGGTGAGCCTGACCTCACTAGGAGGTAAACTATTGGATAGCATTCTAAGGGACTGCATATTTAATAAGTATTTGCATAGATAGGGACTGATTAGGGATAGTCAACGTGAACTTTGTGCGTGGCGGGTTATGTCTAACCAAATTATAGAGTTTTTGAGGAGGTGACCAGTAAAGTTTATGAAGTGAAGGCAGTGGATGTTGTCTACATGGACTTTAACAAAGCCTTAGACAAAGTCCCACTTGAGATGTTAGCCCAGAAGATTTAGTCACTTGGCTTTCAGGATGAGGTAGTAAATTGGGACAAACATTGGCTTTGTTGGAGAAGCCACAGAGTATAGTTGCTGGTTGCCTGTCTGACTGGATCCCTGTGACTAGTGGAATGCTGCAGGGATCGGTGCTGCATCTGTTGTTGTTTGTCATCTTAAAATGACTTGGTTGATAAAGTGGTAAACTGCATCAGCAGATTTGCCAATGACAACAAGAAAGAGGGAAAGTGGACATCGAGGAAGGCTATCAAATCTTGCAGCTGGAAAATTGGGATGATAAATGGCAGATGGAATTTAATGCTGACAAGTGTGAAGTGTTGCACTTTGAGAGTAGTAATTACACAATCAGTGGTAGGGCGGTAAGGAGTGCAGTAGAACAGAACGATCTCCAGTTCCCTGAATGTGATGTCGGAGGTAGATTGATTCTTAAAGAGACCATTGGCACATTGGCCTTCATAAACCAGAGTACTGAGCCCAGGAGTTGGGATGTTACATTAAAGTTTTAAGAGACAGTGAAACAAAGTGATGACTTACCAGTAGCAAACAAAACTACTAACTAGTTTGTTAATCACACTTTATCTGGACAATGACCACTGCAGTCAATAGCCTGTAACTTCTCTTTCAGAGCTGAGTTTTTGAAACTCCTGTACATCCTGGAATTTTTGCGGTGTAAACTGGAGTCTCAAAGGTGCAGGACAGTTGTGTACGGGCCAGATTGAGGCATCATGGCCCTGAGAGCAAGGAACAAGACAATTAATGGCCATTGCTGGAGCAGACTTGGAGCCCATTTCAAGCAGAGCAGCGGTTCTGAGGCGAGGCGAACTGAGGTGGTGGGTCCCACACCCGAGATTGAGCAGCGAGCTGAGGTTTGGCCATCTTAAGCACTGGGCCAGATTGGAAAGGTCAGGTATGGGCCGAGTAGAGGCAGTGGGGCCAAGGCTGGAGAGCATATCGGAATGGCGAGGCCTGGGTCGAAGCTGAGGTTTGACCGATGTAAGTGCTGGGCCATATTGAAAAGCTCAGTGTGGTGGGGCTGGAGTTGAGGGACAGGCCAGTGTTCAGCTTGCTACTCGGTGAGGTTTACTTAACCCTGTACTGAACTGAGGCCCTGGCCTGAAACTAATGGGTTCCTGGATCGGCTGTGACAGGCTTTGTGGCTGTGAATTCACTTTCATGAACTTCAGTTCTTAATGTTATTTGCTTACTTTTACTGTTTGCATGATTTGTTTATTTTTTGCATATACTTAACGGTCTTTTTTTTAATGGGCTATTTTGGGTTTCTTTGCTCTCTGGCTGCCTCAAGGTTGTATGTAGTATACATACTTGGATAATAAATGCACTTTGGACATTGGTGAGGCTAAATTTGGAGCACTGTGCACAGCTCTGGTTTCCTACCTACAAGAGAAATATTAATAAGATTGAAAGACGGAGGTGAAATAAAGTTAAGATGGTGCTAAACAGTGACGCCTTTGCTTGCATCTTCAGAAACAGCTCTATTTCCATCTTTAATGTCTTTATTTTTCCCTTTCAGGGTTTTTTTGAAGACCCTGGCCTGGAGTTACATGCTGATTTCGGTTCTCTGCAGGAATGAGACCCGTTCTCGGGGTTTCAGGCACACCAAGGGTTCAGCCTGAGAGTCTGGCTCGAATTTTGAAACCTAAGATCTCAGGGCTCTGGAGACAGGCAGATCGAGGGTCGGTGTCATGGCAGGAGACCCATGTGCCTTTGGGGGGAGTTTGAAAATCTATTGCTGTGTGCTCGAAGACCCGAGATCTTTGCGATCTTCAGGCAGAGCTTGAAAGAAAAGCAATGTAACAGACTTTTAACATTGTAAACCAGTGAGTTGTTTGTTATGTCTCCCTCCTCGCTGGGAAAACGGAGACACCTCCTTCTCCCTTATTAGGGAGAGAGAGATTCTGTGGTTTGTCGAATACCGGGTGAAACACGAAGTCTTTGGGGTAACTGCAAGCCTCTGTCTTTGCTATTGCTTTGCTCACGCTCTTGAGTGTTTGATAGCAGGTGCCGATGCTTTTTTTGCTGGTGAGGGGAAGGGGAATTGTTGTTGCTGCTGCTTACGTGCGGGAGGGAGGGGAGCTGGGGGGACTTTAGGGGTTCTAGTCGTTCATTCTTTAGTGCACTCCTCTGTTTCCATGGATGTTTGCGAAAAAGAAGCATTTCAGGATGTATATTGTATACATTTCAGGATGTATATTGTATACATTTCTCTGACATTGGATTAGACCTTTGAACTGAGTGAATGTAAAAGGATGTGGTTGCAACTTGAGGACCTGAGTTATCAGACGAGGTTGGATAGCTCAGGCCTTCATTGCCTGAGAGGAGATCTGATAGGGGTACACAAAATTATGAGGGGTATAGATAGGGTAAATGCAAACAGGCTCCTTCCCCTGAGGTTGGGTGAGACTCTGCTGTGAGACACCACAACAATGATTCTATGAGTCGGCCACTTAGCCAATACCTGGGGAAGGAGAAGCAGCTCCAGGTCAAATGCTCTTCTACAGAATTGAAAGTTTGACAAAACAACTTGAGTTTCTGTAGGTTTCATTTGCAGTTAAACATGACTTCACCTCATGATGCAGCTCATAACTTGAAATAAATAATGTCACCGTGGCGAGGATGTAGCCCAGTAAATCAAGCCAGAAGTAGTTTCACACATCTTGAAATAATGGAACTCCTTTTGCCAAGATCCACTGCTTTTCTTTGGTTCACAGTGACATTGAGTGGGAGTCAGGGTTGGAGATCCTTGGTGAATTGTCTGTTAGGGCAAAATCCAGCCCACTTGCTACCGTCGACCACCCTTCACATGGGACCATGGACTGAGTCAGAAGAGGAGTCCATGTTGGTACCTTTAGTTCTGAGTAATGGTAAAATTTCAAGTACTCTTGAATAGCCTTTTAAAGACTGAAACTTATTCAAACTTGACTGGCTACTTTGTTTCACACTGGGTACCATGCTGTGCTGTGAGGTCAGTGTACCAAGACCAGCTACTTCATCCTGGGGGACTGAGGGTACACAGTCCACCGCCTCCATGCACTCTATTTCCTGTGTCTGGGAGTGAGGCCAAGGCTGGTTGGAAGTTATGGGGGCAAACGTTTGGGATTTCAGAATGTAGATTCTTTCTCTCTGTATAACTACCTGAATCTTCATTAGCTGTTGCTGACAGATTAGCAGGGAATTTTCACAGGCTGACCGTGAAAATGCAAATACAATGCAAACTGCAACTCTACTGCTGAAGTTCAGGTGACCATGGCACCAATACCTGTTTGTCCTCTGTTGGGCAACGGTTCATGGCATTCGACATGGAGGCAGTCGTGGCATCATCCAGTACTTTTCTTAATTCACTTTCATTTGGCTTCATTGCAGGGAATGAGGCATGCAAATGGTGATGGATCTACAATCAGGCTGTAGTTGTTTCAGCCAATCATGCCTCCACAATGCTGGCCTTCCTGTTTTTACCACTACAAGCTTAATATGTCATTCCCACGGGAGTTAGGGTTAGGGTTTTTCATCAGTATAAATTCTTAGTTTAATATCTTCAGGCTTCAGTAAGGCATCTTTGAAATGCCTTTCAAACTCATTTTATGGAATGACTAAAATGGCCAAACTGGTGTCTAATTCCATTTTAATTAATTTTCCATTCACTTCAGGTGTAAGCAATATTACTTGTCTGTTGTTAATTTTCACACTGAAATCTCAAGGCTACTCAGTCCTGTATCATTCTCATCATTACCAGATTTGTCATCAACAGCATATAAATTAGTGCTCTGTTTGAAAGTGCAACTTGACTTTTTAGCTTTTTGTCTTCCCTGAGCAGTCCATTTATTTTTGTGTGCCATAATGAAGAGGAGTCTTTAAATCTTCACTTGTTTGTTGTGAATGACCCCCTGCCACAGTGGTAACATGGTTTGTTCGGCCTGGCTGGTTTCTATTTAGATGCTACAATTTTGTTCAAGCTCACTTTTATTCCTGACTGCAACTCAATTGTGTCTCCATCTTCCGTTTCCATTGGAATGGTGATTTGAACTGCTCTTGTAAATGTAAGTTGTGCTTCTGTTAGGAGCCATTTTTGAATGCTTTCTTGTAAGATTCCACAAATTAAATGATCTCTCAGTGTATCCCTGAACCCATCATTGAATGGACAATGCTCAGATAACAGTACTCTCTTCAATTCAGCTACATAGGCTGAAATCGACTCAAATTTCATTATGACACACAAAATGCTGGTGAATGCAGCAGGCCAGGCAGCATCTATAGGAGGAGGTACAGTCGACGTTTTGGGCCGAGACCCTTCGTCAGGACTAACTGAAAGAAGAGATAGTTTTGAGAGTAAGCTGATGCCTAAGAATAGTAAGAGTAAGAATGCGAAAGAGAGCTTCTGTAATCAAATTTGTCAATCTTTCTGACATAGCCAGCCATTTTTGACTTTTTAAATGATTATTATCACCCGGTACTCTTTATGAACCCGTTAATTCTTCTGTTTTCTGACTTTTTAAAAAAAATTGATTATGTCTTCTGTTCTGAAGAAGATGTGGTGCTTTGCATTTTGTAACTTGACGGTCTGCATGTGCTGGGCTGTGCTGGGCTGTTTTTTCACTTGCCGCTCCAAGCTGCATTTTTTTTAGATAGAACGTCTCACTGCACTTACAGGTTAGTCGCCCTTTGTGGTTTGTTTTAAAAATCCCCTCCTCAGTGCCAAAATATTAAACTAATTCAAAGGAATACGTGGGAGTCCGAAATGCAGGTCTAACTTCATGTTTACTTTAAACAAGGCACGCATGTATCACATGGTAGCGTGTTGACATATCCAATGTGGAATCGATATGGGTAGAGCTGCGTAACACTAAGGGGTAGAAGACGCTGGTGGGAGTTGTGTACAGGCCACCTAACAGTAGTAGTGAGGTCAGAGATGGTATTAAACAGGAAATTAGAAATGTGTGCAATAAAGGAACAGCAGTTATAATGGGTGACTTCAATCTACATGTAGACTGGGTGAACCAAATTGGTAAAGGTGCTGAGGAAGAGGATTTCTTGGAATGTATGCGGGATGGTTTTTTGAACCAACATGTCGAGGAACCAACTAGAGAGCAGGCTATTCTGGACTGGGTTTTGAGCAATGAGGAAGGGTTAATTAGCAATCTTGTCGTGAGAGGCCCCTTGGGTAAGAGTGACCATAATATGGTGGAATTCTTCATTAAGATGGAGAGTGACATAGTTAATTCAGAAACAAAGGTTCTGAACTTAAAGAGGGGTAACTTTGAAGGTATGAGACGTGAAATAGCCAAGATAGACTGGCAAATGACACTTAAATGATTGACGGTGGATATGCAATGGCAAGCATTTAAAGGTTGCATGGATGAACTACAACAATTGTTCATCCCAGTTTGGCAAAAAAATAAATCAAGGAAGGTAGTGCACCCGTGGCTGACAAGAGAAATTAGGGATAGTATCAATTCCAAAGAAGAAGCATACAAATTAGCCAGAGAAAGTGGCTCACCTGAGGACTGGGAGAAATTCAGAGTTCAGCAGAGGAGGACAAAGGGCTTAATTAGGAAGGGGAAAAAAGATTATGAGAGAAAACTGGCAGGAAACATAAAAACTGACTGTAAAAGCTTTTATAGATATGTAAAAAGGAAAAGACCGGTAAAGACAAATGTAAGTCCCCTGCAGACAGAAACAGGTGAATTGATTATGGGGAGCAAGGACATGGCAGACCAATTGAATAATTACTTTGGTTCTGTCTTCACTAAGGAGGACATAAATAATCTTTCGGAAATAGTAGGGGACAGAGGGTCCAGTGAGATGGAGGAACTGAGGGAAATACATGTTAGTAGGGAAGTGGTGTTAGGTAAATTGAAGGGATTAAAGGTAGATAAATCCCCAGGTCCAGATGGTCTGCATCCTAGAGTGCTTAAGGAAGTAGCCCAAGAAATAGTGGATGCATTAGTGATAATTTTCCAAAACTCGTTAGATTCTGGACTAGTTCCTGAGGATTGGAGGGTGGCTAATGTAACCCCACTTTTTAAAAAAGGAGGGAGAGAGAAACCGGGGAATTATAGACCAGTTAGCCTGACGTCGGTGGTGGGGAAACTGCTGGAGTCAGTTATCAAGGATGTGATAACAGCACATTTGGAAAGCGGTGAAATGATCGGACAAAGTCAGCATGGATTTGTGAAAGGAAAATCATGTCTGATGAATCTCATAGAATTTTTTGAGAATGTAACTAGTAGAGTGGATAGGGGAGAACCAGTGGATGTGGTATATTTGGATTTTCAAAAGGCTTTTGACAAGGTCCCACACAGGAGATTAGTGTGCAAACTTAAAGCACACGGTATTGGGGGTAAGGTATTGGTGTGGATGGAGAATTGGTTGGCAGACAGGAGGCAAAGAGTGGGAATAAACGGGACCTTTTCAGAATGGCAGGCGGTGACTAGTGGGGTACCGCAAGGCTCAGTGCTGGGACCCCAGTTGTTTACAATATATATTAATGACTTGGATGAGGGAATTAAATGCAGCATCTCCAAGTTTGCGGATGACACGAAGCTGGGTGGCAGTGTTAGCAATGAGGAGGATGCTAAGAGGATGCAGGGTGACTTGGATAGGTTGGGTGAGTAGGCAAATTCATGGCAGATGCAATTTAATGTGGATAAATGTGAAGTTATCCACTTTGGTGGCAAAAATAGGAAAACAGATTATTATCTGAATGGTGGCCGATTAGGAAAAGGGGAGGTGCAACGAGACCTGGGTGTCATTATACACCAGTCATTGAAAGTGGGCATGCGGGTACAGCAGGCGGTGAAAAAGGCGAATGGTTTGCTGGCATTTATAGCGAGAGGATTCGAGTACAGGAGCAGGGAGGTACTACTGCAGTTGTACAAGGCCTTGGTGAGACCACACCTGGAGTATTGTGTGCAGTTTTGGTCCCCTAATCTGAGGAAGGACATCTTTGCCATAGAGGGAGTACAAAGAAGGTTCACCAGATTGATTCCTGGGATGGCAGGACTTTCATATGAAGAAAGACTGGATGAACTGGGCTTGTACTCGTTGGAATTTAGAAGATTGAGGGGGGATCTGATTGAAACGTATAAAATCCTAAAGGGATTGGACAGGCTAGATGCAGGAAGATTGTTCCCGATGTTGGGGAAGTCCAGAACGAGAGGCCACAGTTTGAGGATAGAGGGGAAGCCTTTTAGGACCGAGATTAGGAAAAACTTCTTCACACAGAGAGTGGTGAATCTGTAGAATTCTCTGCCACAGGAAACAGTTGAGGCCAGTTCATTGGCTATATTTAAGAGGGAGTTAGATATGGCCCTTGTGGCTACGGGGGTCAGGGGTTATGGAGGGAAGGCTGGGGCGGGGTTCTGAGTTGGATGATCAGCCATGATCATAATAAATGGCGGTGCAGGCTCAAAGGGCCGAATGGCCTACTCCTGCACCTATTTTCTATATTTTCTATGTTTCTATGTATTGAATGTAATGAATTATTTAAATGAATAGAAATTCTTAATCAACCCACATATATACAAGGTTACTCAAACATTACTTAAATAATTAAATACATAACAGTTCTCAGTGGGGAAGAAGAGTATATTGCAGAGGACCACCCAACTGCTTTGACTCTGCCAAAGTTTTTGGCTCCGGAATGGTGTTCATATGGGTTTGTTATTCATCATCAAGGGCACCCATCATCCTGACAGTGCTCTCTTCTTTCTACTACATCAGCAGGAGGTGCAGAAGTCTTGGATCCCATACCACCATGTTCAGCAATCTATAATCATCAGGCTCCTGAACCACTTCACTCACCAAAACTGAACTGACTCCATGTCCTTTAGACTCACTTTCAAAGACTCTACATCTCAGAATTATTTACTTTATTAAGATTTGCATGCTTTGTCTTCTTTTGCATATTGGTTGTTTGTCAGCCTGTTATTTATAGCTTTTAATAAACTGTATTGTGTTTCTTTATTTACCTGTAAATACCTGTCAGAAAACAAATCTCAAGTTAGTATATTGTTGGATGTATATACTTTGATAACTTTTGAATTATTATCACATGTAGTGAGATACAGTGAAAAGCTCCTCATACAGATCAAATCATTACATAGTGCATTGAGGTAGAACAAGTTAAAACAATAAAAATGCAGAGTAAAGTATGTTTGTGATTGACATTCTCTCAATGACCGAGATTGGGCCATTCTGTGTACCTGCCATTGCCACACCTCCCATAATATCCTGATTAATTAAAATCCATCATTCAGAGATTTCAGATTAACAACTGACCTAGTATGTTTGTGAATGATGTCCCAAATATCAAATACTCTTTTAGTCCATCATTCATTCCTGATTTCTAATATCTGTTTTCCACCCTGTAATCCTAGAAATTGTTTCTCTCTATTTATTCTCTCATTTCCCCTTAGTTATGTTTTAATCCAATCCCTTCAGAGTTAATAATAATAATAGGCATCTGTTAGTCTCATGAGACCATGGATTTGCGCCTTGGAGGGTTTACAGGACGCAGGCCTGGGCAAGGTTGTATGGAAGACCGGCAGTTGCCCATGCTGCAAGTCTCCCCTCTGCACGCCACCGATGTTGTTCAAGGGAAGGGCACTAGGGCCAAAACAGCTTGGCACCAGTGTCGTCGCAGAGCAATGTGTGGTTAAGTGCCTTGCTCAAGGATACAACATGCTGCCTCAGCTGAGGCTCGAATTAGTGACCTTCAGATCACTAGATCGACGCCTTAACCACTTGGCCATGTGCCAACACCAGAGTTAGAACACATGCTATGAACATATTCAATGTCTTTCCTTCTTAAAATCCAAATAACCCCAATTTACAGTGATAGAACAGGTCACTATTCAATCCTCCTGAGGTGCTTATGCAGAACACCAGCCTCCCTTCCCCTAATTACTGCTTGTGTCACACACAATCCTCCACTCCTGCCCTCATTGTGCAAACACTGCCTGCTCTTGCATGCGGTTATGTTTCATTTACCAGTTCCTTCAGGGGCCTTCATTCTCCTGTAAAGGAAACGCAACTCATTTCTGTTATTAGAGGTGCCTTGTGTTTATATCAGCTTCTGCGTGCCCAGCCTAATGAACCCCATCTCTTTCCAGGCTTCCCTTTCCCAGTTTGCCTGGGATTTCCTGACAAATCTTTGGGAACTGCTCTACAGATCTCTCTATCTCGAATCCTACTTAATGAAATGTTTCTGTCAGTCCTTTTAATCTTTCCCTAAGTCAAGTTCTCCTCGCATTTCTTTATACAGAGACTTTATGGCTGGTACGCGTGGATTTTCAATCTTTTAAAAGACAACCAATCTATTTCTTGAGTGAGGACAATTTTAGCAGATGTAATGGATCACTTGGTAGTTTGCTGAGGTAATAATTAAAGGACTACTGCATTTACCTGGAGTTTTTGTTACCACTTTACCAATCACAAAGTCAAAAAGTATGGTCATAGGCCCTTCAGCCCATCGATTCCATGCTAACCATGAAAACCTCATTAAAACCATTCTCCTCATATCCCATCACACCTCCCCCCCCCACCCCCCGGATTCTACCACTCACCTACAAGCTAGTGACCTACAGCATCTGATCAACCTGCATGTCCTTTAGGGGTGAGAGGAGACCAGTGCACCCAGAAGAGAGCCCCAGGCTAACAGGGAGAACATGCAAACTCCACATAGACAGCTCCAGAGGCTGGGGCTGTACCTGGGCTGTTAGCCCTCCTGCTCTAGCTGCACCATTGAGCCACCAGTTTGCCCTGTGTACTTGCTCTCCCAGAAGACGGGCTGACCAGTGGGGGTTTGCTTTGGATGCAGCACTTCTGAATACAGAAACAGATAACTGGTGGAACCCGTTGTGCGAAACTGTGTTGGATTTCTTTCTAACGCATGTCCATCAAATAGTCTGCCCCTCCCAGCGGTATGTTGGGTCATTTGGTTCAACGATCAATATTTTTCCAATATTGGGGGGCGTTCTTGAGCCCCTGACTACAGTCAGGCAGATACCAGCCCACTTTTCACTCATCCCCCTGACAACCTGGGCAGCTTTGTCCTCGTTCTCAGTGGCTGATGTACACTCAAACCTTCCCTCCTACTGATGCAGGCTGCAGTGAGCCTTTCAGGGATCTTTTTAATCCCATTGATCCTACTGCCATTGATGCAGAAACACAAATGTTTGCCTTCAAAGCCCAGAGCAATGGGCAGAGATTTGAAATTGCTGGCTGTTTATAAACTTTGTTCAAGCTAATTACATATCATATCAAGGGTCTCTGAAGTGAAGCAGAGCATTCACTGTCGACACACATTCCAGAAGTGAAGCTGCCTGACCTAATTTTTGTTTCCAGCGCATCCCAAATCTTGTGGGTTAGCTCTGTCAAATCACTGGTATCCATGGTTACGCATTGTCCAGCTGAGAGTTTTTTGCTTCATTCCAGATTTCCAGCATCTGCATTGTACTCCGACATATAAGCTCAATTGCTGGGCTCCTGTAGTGTCCTTGATGGACTTCTGTGCCTTGACAGTCTAGTATCTCACACCGTTCCTGATAAACACCCCACCTCAGGAACTGTACTCATTTGAGATCTTGTTGTTTTGAACCTGCAGCAGCCAGCTCCCCCCATGCCCCTGTCTTTTGTGAAGAGGACCTTTCAGTAAATTTCCCAGACACCATCTGACACTTTCACCCTGCCCACATGCTTTAGACAAACTTCACTCTCACCAAGAAAACCGTGTGTCACATGGAACTGGCACCCAACCAGCTGAGCTATTTCTGCAGAAGTGATAACTGCCCCATGACTAAAACAATTAAAGAAGACGATGTTTACACAGAGCTCTGAACGAGCAACGTAAGAACGTAGAACATAGGCAGTACAGGCCCTTCAGCCCACAATGCTGTGCTGACTTTTTAACCAACTCCATGATGCATCTAACCATTCCCTCCTACATAGCCCTCCAGTTTTCAATCATTCATCTGCTTTTCTGAGTTTGCTCCTAATGTGTCTGCCTCTGGCAGGGTGTTCCACACACCTACTACTCCCTATGTAAAAAACATACTCTAATATCCCCAACACACATCAAAGTTGCTGGTGAATGCAGCAGGCCAGACAGCATCTCCAGGAAGAGGTACAGTCAATGTTTCGGGCCAAGACCCTTCGTCAGCACTAACTGAAGGAAGAGCTAGTGAGAGATTTGAAAGTGGGAGAGGGAGGGGGAGATCCAAAATGATAGGAGAAGACAGGAGGGGGAGGGATAGAGCCAAGAGCTGGACAGGGATATGAGAGGATCATGGGACAGGAGGCCCAGGAAGAAGGAAAAGGGAGAGGGGGGAAACCCAGATGATGGGCAAGGGGTATAGTCAGAGGGACAGAGGAAGAAAAAGGAGAGAGAGAGAGAAAGAATGTGTGTGTATAAATAAATAACGGATGGGGTACAAGGGGGAGGTGGGGCATTAGCGGAAGTTTGACAAGTCAACGTTCATGCCATCGGGTATACTGCGTCTGGTGCTCCCGATGTGGCCTTCTATATATTGGTGAGACCCGACGCAGACTGGGAGACCGCTTTGCTGAACACCTACGCTCTGTCCGCCAGAGAAAGCAAGATCTCCCAGTGGCCAAACATTTTAATTCCACATCCCATTCCCATATGTCTATCCACGGCCTCCTCTACTGTAAAGATGAAGCCACACTCAGGTTGGAGGAACAACACCTTATATTCCATCTGGGTAGCCTCCAACCTGATGGCATGAACATTGACTTCTCTGACGAAGGGTCTTGGCCCAAAACGTCGACTGTACCTCTTCCTAGAGATGCTGCCTGGCCTGCTGCGTTCACCAGCAACTTTGATGTGTGTTGCTTGAACTTCCAGCATCTGCAGAATTGCTCGTGTTTGTGTTTCTAATATCCCCACTATACTTTCCTCCAGTCACCTTGAAATTATGCCCCCTCATATGAACCATTTCTGCTCTGGAAAAAAGGTCTCTGGCTATCAATTGATCTGTGCCTCTTATTATTTTGAACTCCTCTGTCCAGTCACCTCTCATTCTCCTTCGTTCCAGAGAGAAAACCCCTATCTCGCTCAACCTATCCTCATAAGATATACTCTAATCCAGGCAGCATCCTGGTAAATCTCCTCTTGCACCTTCTCTAACGTTTCCACATCTTTCCTAGAATAAATTGACCAGAACCGAACACAATATTCCAAGTGTGGTCTAACCAGAGTTTTACCTCCTTGCAGCTCTTGAACTCAATCCCTTAACTAATGAAGGCCAACACACCATATGCCTTCTTAATCACTTATCAACTTTCACAACGACTTTAAGATATCTATGGACATGGGCTGCAAGTTCCCTTTGTGAGAACCAGAGGGAGGTGATGGACAGGTCATGAGGCGGGGGAGGAGAAGAGAATGGGAAGACAGCCACCAGAATTGCAGAGAAATAGAAAAGGGAGGGTGTTGCTCAAGGTTTCTAGCATCTGTTGGATTTCTTACGTAACCAGATTGGCTACCTGAAGTACTGATGACCCACTTCAGGAGATTTGTAAACCCCGTCCAAAGGTGAGTGAGGTTAGTGGTTGGGTAGGGGAAAGGTGCGGTGTCGATTGGGCTGGAGTAGGGGTTGGAGATATGGCTGGGGTCTGGGGATAGAGATGGAGCTCCACCTGGGCCTTCAGTGACAGCGTGATCACAGATGTCATTTAGACAATAATAGACAATAGACAAATAGGTGCAGGAGTAGGCCATTCAACCCTTCGAGCCAGCACCGCCATTCACTGTGATCATGGTTGATCATCCACAATCAGTACCCTTTCTTGCCTTCTCCCCATATCCCTTGACTCCGCTATCTCTAAGAGCTCTATCTAACTCTTTCTTGAAAGAATCCAGAGAATTGGCCTCCACTGCCCTCTGAGGCAGAGCATTCCACAGAACCACAACCCTCTGTGTGAAAAAGTTTTTCCTCAACTCCGTTCTAAATTGTCTACCCCTTATTCTTAAACTGTGGCCTCTGGTTCTGGACTCCACCAACATCGGGAACATATTTCCTGCCTCTAGCGTGTCCAATCCCTTAATAATCTTACATGTTTCAATCAGATCCCCTCTCAACCTTGTAAATTCCAGTGTATTCAAGCCCAGTCACTCCCATCTTTCAACATATGACAGTCCCGCCATCCCGGGAATTAACCTCGTGAACCTACGCTGCATTCCCTCAATAGCTGGAATGTCATTCCTCAAATTTGGAGACCAAAACTGCACACAATATTTCAGGTGTGGTCTCACCAGGGCCCTGTACAGCTGCAAAAGGACCTCTTTGCTCCTATACTCAACTCCCCTTGTTATGAAGGCCAACATGCCATTAGCTTTCTTACCTCAGGGTAAGGGTCCAGTCATTTAAATCTGAGGTGCATGGAAATTTCTGCTCACAGAGGTTAGTGAATGTCTGGAGCTCTGCTCTAGGCTGCAGGGGCTAGATCACTGGAAGTATGTAAAGTGGAACCAGGTATATTTTTGAAAGATTGGGAGATTGAAGGCTCTAGGGAACTGGTACATCGGAGGAAGTGGGGCCTGGAGCAGATCAGCCATGATCATAGTGACATATATGTACTTTCATAATAAATTAGCTTTGAACTCCGATCATATTGAATGGCATGGCACATCACAGGGGCAAGTGACTTACTCTTGCTTCTATTTCCTTATGAGACAACTGAGGAAGCGCGAGGACATCAGACACCATCTTTTGTTAAGAATCAGCATACAGTGTCTGTCTATGGAGTACACCACTTGCTCCAAGGGAGGTCTCAACTGGAGCGTGCTAGATGACGCAGGCGAACCACGGCGACCTTCTGCCAGCTACGTACATTACTTCTAATTATACCTCTTTTGAATTACTTTGACTGAAATCTACAACATGACATTTCCCTTTAAACAATGTACTTTTAAATCGACTTAATAATCTTCAAATTTCACAATCTAATGAAGGACTTAATGGACTTAACTTGCAAGCGACCAGGTATGGTATCTTTATGCAGATGGAAGTTCATCGCCTTGCCAGAAATAATACAGGAGCTGGGGACTCCAAGCTGGATTGAAATATAAAGGGATGAGGCTCCCTTGACCTAGCATTTTTTTTAGCAAATGTGCAGTCACTGGAGAACAAAATTGAGGGTCTGAGGGCAAGATTACAGCATCAGAGGGAAATGAGAGATTGTTATGTTCTATGTTTGAACAAGGCATGGCTTACTCCCAGCAGGCCCGGAACTGCGATTAAGCCTGAAGGCTTCTCGATTCACAGAACGAACTGAACTGCTGATTTGGAAAAGGTAAAAGATGGATGTTTATGTTTCATGATAAACTCTCAGCGGTGCTGCGATATGGCAGCTTTATCGAACTCCTGTTCCCCCGACCTTGAACAGCTAATGGTCAAATGCCAGCCGTTTTATTTGCCTTGGGAGTTCTCTGTAATCCTGACCGCAGTTTGCATACCACCAGTGGTCAACTATAATCAGGTTCTTATGATACAGCAGGATGCTGTCTCCAAGCAAGGAACAGTTCATCCCGAAGCACTTCAAATCATAGTCGGGGACTTCAATCAGGCTTGTTTGAAGAAATCCCCACCCAGTTACCATCAGCAGAGGTCCCAACACACTAGACCACTGGTTTACTAAGATAAGGAATGCCTACTGTTCCGTGCCCAGACGGCCTTTTGGTAAATCGGATCACTTGGCTGCCCTTCTCATATCTGCATACAGGCAGAGGCTACAGAGTAAAACTCCAGAGATTAGGACAACAGAGAGGTGGTTGCAGGGGAGCAGAGGAGGGGCTATGGGATTGCTTTGAGTTGGTGGACAGTGGTGGCCTGGGCCATGTCCAAGCACTCTTCTAGGGATCCGAATGAATACACCATGGTCGTCACAGACTTTATTAAAACAGCTGTAGGTGAGTGTGTCCCCACAGAATCATTCAGAGTCTTCCCCAATCAGAAGCCCTGGATGAATCATGAGATCTGAAATCTGCCAAGGCCCAGAATAGAGGCATCGAGTCTGGTGACCAAATAAGTTAGAAGAGATCCAGGTATGATCTCCAGAAAGCCATCTCATGGGTGAAGTGGCAATTCTGACTAATACATTCAACAGAGGATGCTCGACTTGTGGCAGGGCTTGAACACTATCACCTCTTATAAAGATAAATCGAGTGACATAAGTGACAACAGGGCTTTGCTTCCAGATGAGCTCAATGCCTTCTATGCTCAATTTGACCGACAAAGCATGGGGAACCATCACAAACTCCCACAACCACCGATAATCCTGTGATTCCAGTCCTTGAGGCCGACATGTGAGCAGTCATCAGGAGGATGAACCCATGAAAAGCATCCAGCCCAGACAGGGTACCTGGCCAGGTGCTAAAGATCTGTACTGATCAATTGGCTGGAGTGTTCACCGAGATTTTTAAACTCCCACTGTGGCAGTCTGAGGTAGCCTCCTGCTACAAACAAGCTTTAGTTATACCGGTGCCTAAGAAGAACGTGGTAACTTACCTCAATGATTATAGTCCAGTAGCACTTACGTCCACAGTGATGAAGTGTTTTGAGAGGTTGGTGCTATAGCGTAACAACTCCTGCCTAAGAAGCAACTTGGATCCGGCCCAATTTGCCTACTGGAGCAACAATGCCATTGCATTGGCTCTTCACTCAACACTGGAACATCTGGGCAGCAAAGATGGATAAATCACGATGCTCCTTATCGACTACAGATCAGCATTCAATACCATCATCCCCTCAAAACCCCTCAGAACTTATCAAGAAGCCCCAAGTCTCAATACCTTCTTATGCAATTGGATCTTCGATTTCCACACTTGCAGACTCGAGTCAGTTTGGATTGGCAACATCATCTCCTCCACAATCTCCATCAGCACAGGTGTACCACAAGGCTGTGTGCTTAGCCCCCTGCTCTATTTACTTTACACTGATGACTGTGAGGCTAAACACAGCTCCAATGCTATGTTCAAGTTTGTACCGCTGTCGTAGGCCGAATCAAAGGTGAGGACAAATCAACATATCGGAGGGAGATTGAAAATCTGGCTGAGCGTTCTCCCTCAATGTCAGCAAGACCAAGGAGCTGATTATTGCTTTCAGGAGGAGGTAAACAAAGATCCATGAACATGGCTGCATCAAAGCCTGGTATGGAAACACCAGTACCCTTAAACAGAAAGTCGGACAAAAAGTAGTGGATCCGGCCCAGTCCATCACGGGTAAAGCTCTCCCTACCAGTGAGCACATCTACATGGAGCGCTGTCGCAGGAAAGCAGCATCCACCATCAGGGATCCCCATTACCCGGGATGTACACACTTCTTGCTGCTGCTATCCGGAAGGAGGTACAGGAGCCTCAGGACTCACACCACCAGGTTCAGGAACAGTTATTACCCCTCAACCATCAGGTTCCTGAAACAGAGAGGATAACTTCACTCAGCTTCACTTGCCCCATCATTGAAATACTCCCACAACCAATAGACTCACTTTCAAAGACTTTTCATCTCATGTTTTCAATTTTTTTGCTTATTTATTTATTATTATTCTTTCTTTACTTTTGTATTTGCAGTTTGATGTCTTTTGCACACTGGTGGAACACCCATGTTGGTATGGTTTACCATTCTGTTATGGATTTATTAAGTATGGCCGCAAGAAAATGAATCTCAGGGTTGTATAGAAACATAGAAACATAGAAAATAGGTGCAGGAGTAGGCCATTTGGCCCTTCGAGCCTGCACCGCCATTCAGTACGACCATGGCTGATCATCCAATTCAGAACCCTGTATCTGCCTTCTCTCCATACCCACGATCTCTTTAGCCACAAGGGCCATATCTAACTCCCTCTTAAATATAGCCAATGAACCGGCCTCAACTGTTTCCTGTGGAAGAGAATTCCACAGATTCACCACTCTCTGTGTGAAGAAGCTTTTCCTCATCTCGGTCCTAAAAGGCTTCCCCTTTATCCTTAAACTGTGACCCCAACATCAGGAACAATCTTCCTGCATCTAGCCTGTCCAATCCTTTTAGGATTTTATATGTTTCAAGAAGATCGCCCCTCAATCTTCTAAATTCCAGAGAGTGTAAGCCTAGTCGATCCAGTCTTTCTTCATATGAAAGTCCTGCCATCCCAGGAATCAATCTGGTGAACCTTCTTTGTACTCCCTCTATGGCAAGAATGTCTTTCCTCAGATTAGGGGACCAAAACTGCACACAATACTCCAGGTGTGGTCTCACCAAGGCCTTGTACAACTGCAGTAGTACCTCCCTGCTCCTGTACTCGAATCCTCTTGCTATAAATGCCAGCATACCATTCGCCTTTTTCACCGCCTGCTGTACCTGCATGCCCACTTTCAATGACTGGTGTATAATGACACCCAGGTCTCGTTGCACCTCCCCTTTTCCTAATCGGCCACCATTCAGATAATAATCTGTTTTCCTGTTTTTGCCACCAAAGTGGATAACCTCACATTTATCCACATTAAATTGCATCTGCCATGAATTTTCCCACTCACCCAACCTATCCAAGTCACCCTGCATCCTCTTAGCATCCTCCTCACAGCTAACACTGCCGCCCAGCTTCGTGTCATCCGCAAACTTGGAGATGCTGCATTTAATTCCTCCGTCTAAGTCATTAATATATATTCTAAACAACTGGCGTCCCAGCACTGAGCCTTGCGGTACCCCACTCGTCACTGCCTGCCATTCTGAAAAGGTCCCGTTTATTCCCACTCTTTACTTCCTGTCTGCTAACCAATTCTCCACCCACACCAATACCATACCCCCAATACCGTGTGCTTTAAGTTTGCACACTAATCTCCTGTGTGGGACCTTGTCAAAAGCCTTTTGAAAATCCAAATATACCACATCCACTGGCTCTCCCCTATCCACACTATTAGGTACATCCTCAAAAAGTTCTATGAGATTCGTCAGACATGATTTTCCTTTCACAAATCCATGCTGACTTTGTCCGATGATTTCACCGCTTTCCAAATGTGCTGTTATCACATCTTTGATAACTGACTCCAGCAGTTTCCCCACCACTGATGTTAGGCTAACCGGTCTATAATTCCCCGGTTTCTCTCTCCCTTCTTTTTTAAAAAGCGGGGTTACATTAGCCACCCTCCAATCCTCAGGAACTAATCCAGAATCTAAAGAGTTTTGAAAAACTATCACTAATGCATCCACTATTTCTTGTGCTACTTCCTTAAGCACTCTGGGATGCAGACCATATGGCCCTGGGGACTTATCTGCCTTTAATTCCTTCAATTTACCTAACACCACTTCCCGACTAACATGTATTTCCCTCAGTTCCTCCATCTCACTAGACCCTCTGTCCCCTACTATTTCCGGAAGATTATTTATGTCCTCCTTAGTGAAGACAGAACCAAAGTAGTTATTCAAATGGTCTGCCATGTCCTTGTTCCCCATGATCAATTCACCTGTTTCTGACTGTAAGACATCTACATTTGTCTTAACCAATCTTTTTCTTTTCACATATCTATAAAAGCTTTTACAGTCAGTTTTTCTGTTCCCAGCCAGTTTTCTCTCATAATCTTTTTTCCCCTTCCTAATTAAGCCCTTTGTCCTCCTCTGCTGGACTCTGAATTTCTCCCAGTCCTCAGGTGTGCCGCATTTTCTGGATAATTTGTATGTTTCTTCTTTGGAATTGATACTATCCCTAATTTCCCTTGTCAGCCACGGGTGCACTACCTTCCCTGGTTTATTCTTTTGCCAAACTGGGATGAACAATTGTTGCAGTTCATCCATGCGATCTTTAAATGCTTGCCATTGCATATCCACTGTCAACCCTTTAAGTATCATTTGCCAGTCTAACTTAGCTAATTCATGCCTTGTACCTTCAAAGTTACCCTTCTTTAAGTTCAGAACCTTTGTTACTGAATTTACTATGTCGCTCTCCATCTTAATGAAGAATTCCACCATATTATGGTCACTCTTACCCAAGGGGCCTCTCACGACAAGATTGCTAACTAACCCTTCCTCATTGCTCAATACCCAGTCCAGAATGGCCTACTCTCTTGTTGGTTCCTCGACATGTTGGTTCAGAAAACTATCCCACATACATTCCAAGAAATCCTTTTCCTCAGCACCCTTACCAATTTGGTTCACCCAGTCTATATGTAGATTGAAGTCGCCCATTATAACTGCTGTTCCTTTATTGCACACATTTCTAATTTCCTGTTTAATGCCATCCCCAAACTCACTACTACTGTTAGGTGGCCTGTACACAACTCCCACCAGTGTTTTCTGACCCTTAGTGTTATGCAGCTCTACCCATATCGATTCCACATCCTCCCGGCTAATGTCCTTCCTTTCTATTGCGTTAATCTCCTCTCTAACCAGCAATGCCACCCCACCTCCTTTTCTTTCATGTCTATCCCTCCTGAATACTGAATATCCCTGAACGTTGAGCTCCCATCCTTGGTCACCCTGGAGCCATGTCTCTGTGATCCCAAATATATCATATTCATTAATAACTATCTGCATATTCAATTCATCCACCTGTTATGAATGCTCCTTGCATTGACACACAAAGCCTTCAGACTTGCTTTTACAACTCTCTTAGCCCTTATACAATTATGTTGAAAAGTGTCCCTTTTTGATTTTTGCCCTGGATTTGCTGGCCTGGCACTTTTACTTTTCACCTTACTACTTTTTGCTTCTACCCTCACTTTACACCCCTCTGTCTCTCTGCACTGGTTCCCATCCCCCTGCCACATTAGTTTAAATCCTCCTGAACAACAGTATCAAACACTCCCCCTGGGACATTGGTTCCAGTCCAACCCAGGTACAGACCGTCCTGTTTGTACCAGTCCCACCTCCTCCAGAACTGGTTCCAATGCCCCAGAAATTTGAATCCCTCCCCCTTGCACCATTTTTCAAGCCACGTATTCGTCTGAAATATCCTCCTATTTCTACTCTGACTAGCACGTGGCACTGGTAGTAATCCAGAGATTACTACCTTTGTGGTCCTACTTTTTAGTTTATCTCCTAACTCCCTAAATTCACCTTGTAGGACCTCATCCCATTTTTTCCCATATCGTTGGTACCTATGTGCACCACAACCACTGGCTGTTCACTCT
This sequence comes from Mobula hypostoma, assembly GCF_963921235.1. Lineage (NCBI taxonomy): Eukaryota > Metazoa > Chordata > Chondrichthyes > Myliobatiformes > Myliobatidae > Mobula > Mobula hypostoma. The sequence continues at coordinate 117,451,746 of NC_086099.1, read as the reverse complement.
CCCACTCCAGAATGTCCTGCAGCCGCTCAGAGACATCCTTGACCCTTGCACCAGGGAGGCAACATACCCTCCTGGAGTCTCGTTTGCAGCCGCAGAAACACCTATCTATTCCCCTTACAATCAAATCCCCTATCACTATAACTCTCCCACTCCTTTTCCTTCCCTCCTGTGCCGCAGAGCCATCCATGGTGCCATGAACTCGGCTGCTGCTGCCTTCCCCTGATGAGACATCTCCTCCAACAGTATCCAAAACAGTATATCTGTTTTGGAGGGAGATGACCTCAGGGGACTCCTGCACTACCTACCTACTGCTACGCTGTTTAGTGGCCACCCATTCCCATTCTGCCTGTGTAGCCTCTACCTGCGGTGTGGCCAATTCACTGAACATGCTATTCACGACTTTCTCAGCACCGTGGATGCTCCAGTATGAATCCAGTCGCAGCTCCAGTCGCTCATTGCGGTCTGCCAGAAGCTGCAGCTGGACACATTTCATGCACACATAGTCGTCAGGGACACTGGAAGTATCCCTGATTTCCCACATGCTGCAGGAGGAACAAACCACTGGGCCATTATGGCATACTTGTACTTTGATAATAAATTTACTTTGAACTTTGCACTTTTTAAAATAGATTCAACCCTCCCTAGTCTGTGATGTGGAGGTACTGGAGCTTCTCGTCTCTTGGACACCCATCACCAAATTGTGTCCACTAACACTACTTCCACGTTTCCTCCCCAGTGCCCACATCCTCAAGCTACATGACCATGGGCCCACTCAACCTCACTGACCCCACCATATTCCCTTTGATCACTGTTAGTTGTCCCCACTGTATCAGTGAGTGAGAGAACATGGTGATAGAACATTGATTGGGGTGGGGGGAAAACAAAATGGTGTTAATGTACCCTATAAATAGTGTAAGTGTGTGATTGGTGGCCAGCTCAGACTCAGTGGGCTGGCTGAAGGGTCTGGGTCCATACTGTATGCCTTCATGATATAGAAAGAAGCAATTCGGCCCATCAAGTCAATACCGTCTCCCAGGATAGCAATCCCACCAAGCCTATTCCCCTCCACCTACTTCTCTTTGTCTAGTGTCCCTCACATCTCCTTTTGCAGTAAGGGACAATTACTGTCCTATCACGTCTTTGAGATGTGCGAGGATACAGAAGCACCCAACAGCAATGTTTTGTGGATATGTTCAAAACAAGCTCTTAAGGCAGAAGGACTTCGGAGCTTTAGAAATAAAATTGCCTCATATTAGACAATGAAACCAGTTCAACACTGAACCCATTTATTAATACCCAGGGAAGGCATGAAGGGCTACCAAACCCATTCAACTTCCAACTATGGAGAGAGCAGGGATGTGAGGCACACCCAAAGGTGACTATCTCCAAACAAGTGAAGTTTGTTGTAAACATTCACTGAGCTGAGGTTCAAATTATTACCTTGGGGAGAGCCACATTGCGAGCTAATGGAACGATCTCACACACAGTAAGCCTCTGAATAAAGAAGCACATAATCAATCATTAACCACCCGCTGGGAAAATACTCAGACATTGAGATCAAATATATATAAATGGAACTGCAATTATTTACTTTGTTTGAATAATACATGAACAACAGACGGTTATCTAGCAATGATCTCTGGCCACCTGCACCAGTCTAAACAAGGTTATTCTAACCTCGGTGTGAATGTTTTACCTGTGACAAGCAACGAGTTACCTTCCTTGGCAGTTCTGTTTGACTTGCATGCCTGGCACAGAATGGATGCTGGCTGAGGGTTATTCTTGACCCATCCTATATCGTGGCCTGATCCAGGGACGTTTGTATGGGAAAATTGTGGGTTTTGTGGATACATGCTGTGATTCCTAGATTTGCTGGCATTTCCCTGTTCAATGGCAGACCCATGAATGCAGATGTTCCTCAGACTGATTCCTGGATCGGTGGGCTTGTTGAACAGTTTGGACAAGATCCAAGGTTTGCTTGGTTGCATGATAGGGACAAAAGAAATAGAAGCATGAAGAAGCCACAGTTGGATTTTCCTTCAGTGTCAAATTTACTGCACAAACACCCAGTCCCCTTAACATCTGGATGCCATTAGCTTAAAATTTTAAAAGAATGAGAAGTGACCCCACTTTATTCTTCTGGAGCTTGTCTGGTAGATGTAGGGATGATGTTTCTCCTACATTGGATGTCTAGAAACCCAAGGGTCAGAGTTTCAAAATAAGGGGTCAGCCATTCAACACTGAGGGGAGGAGAAATTTCATCAGCTGCTTTAGAGCTGATCTTCAGGATTCTGCACCAAGAGGACTGCGGAGGCTCAATCGCTGAGTGTATTCCAGTTAGAGGTTGATTTTTTTTCTCGATATGAAGGGAATGCAGGAAAGTGAGCAGAGGTGAAAACTCAGTCCTGGTGATCTTGAATCAAGCATGACGGGCCAGATGGCCTATTTAGGAGAACATAGAATAGTACAATACAGGACAGGCCATTCAGCCCACAATGTTGTGCCAAACCATCCAAAAGGCACATCAAAAACGCCCAAACACTAATCCCTCCTACCTAGACGTGTCCATATCCCTCCATCTTCCTTACATCTATGTGCCTAACCAAATGTCTCTTAAAAGCCCCTCATGCATTTTCCTCTTCCACCATACCAGGCACCTGCTACTCTTGGAGTAAAAAACTTGCCCTCACATCATCCTAGAACCTATCCCCTCTCACCTTCAATGCATGCCCTCTGGTTTTAGACATGATAGCACATGCCTCTAAACCAGGCAGCATCCTGGTAAACCTCTACTGTACCCTCTCCAAAGCCTCAGTGTCCTTCCTATAGTGGGGCAACCAGAACTGTATGCATTACTCCAGATGTGGCCTAACAGACTTTTATAAAGTTGCAACACAACTTCTTGACTTTTGAACTTGATGCCTTGACTAGTATAAGCAAGTGTTCCATAAACCTTATTGACCTGTGTAGCCACTTTCAAGGAGCTATGAACTTGGATCCCATGATCTCTCTGCTCAGCAACACTGTTGAGGATCTTGTCCTTAGCAGTGTATGGTCGGTCTCCTTGCACTTGCCCTACTGAGGTGCAACACCTCACATTTATCTGGGTTAAACTCCATCTGCCATTTCTCTGCCCATATCTGCAATGATTTATATCTGTATTCTTTGCCATTTTTCTACACTATCCACAACTCCACCAAACTTGGTATCATCCGCAAATTTAGAAACACACCCAAGGTCATTTGTACGCATTACACACAGCAAAGGTCCCAGCATAGATCACTGTGGGACTCTACTAATTACAGGCCTCCAGCTCAAACAGGTCCCTTCAACTCTCTGTCTTCTATGCACAAGGCAGTTCTGAATCCAAACAGCCAAATGGCTGCAGATCCCATGTATCTTCATCTTCTAGAAGAGCCTCCCATGAGGGACTTTGTCAAACGCCTTACTAAGATCCATGTAGACAACATCCACTGCCCTACCCTCATCAGTCTCTCTTGTCACCTTGTCAAAAGCTCAATCAGGTTGGTACGACATGACTTTCCACACAAAAAGCCATGCTGGCTTTCCATGATTATGTTATGGGTTTTCAAATGCTCATGATCCTATCCTTAAGAATTTTCTCCAGCAATTTCCTGACAGCTGATGTGAGACTCACAGGTCAAATATTCCCAGAATTTTCCCTTGTTCCCCTCTTAAACAGAGGTCCAACATTAGCCACTTGCCACCCCTCCAGGACCTCCCCTGTGTCTCGGAAAAAACAGAAAGATACTGGTCAAGGGACCAGCAATCTCGCCTCTTGCCTCCTTCAGTAACTTGGGGTAAATCCCATCAGGCCCTGGGGACTTATCCCAACACTTCCTCTTCCTTAACCTCTGAACACTCTAACATATATATACACTCAGTGCTGATCTCCTGGTCCTCCATATCCTTTTACTTTGTAAATCCTGAAGCAAATTACTCATTAAGTACCTCGCTCGCAATCTCTGCATCCAAGCAAATGACCCCTCCTTTATCTTTGAATGGTCTCACCCTCTCTCTGGTTATCCTTTTACTCTTGATGTATGTATAGAATACCTTAGGATTCACCTGAATCCTACTTGCCAAGGACTTTCCATGGCCTCTCCTGGCTTTCCAAATTCCCTTCTTTAGTTCTTTTCGGGCTTCTTTTTACTCCCTATGAGTTTCACTTGATCCTGACTTCCAAAACTTTACATACTTTTCCCTTTTCTTCTTGACTAAATTCATCGCCTCTGGACATCCAAGGTTCTCTTCCCTTTCCATCTCCGTTCTTCCTTCTAACAGGAACATCCCTTCCCTGTACTCTGCGCAATTGATCTTTAAACACCCTCCACATGTCTGACGTGGACGTGCCAGAGAAAAGGTTCTCCCAAATAATTCTTCTTAGTTCCTGCCCTTGGAATTTGCCCTACTCCAATTTAAAACTCTCCCACAAAGACTGCACCTGTCCTTACCTATAGCTATCCTGAAAGTTACGGAGTTGAGGTCGCTGTTCCCTGACTGTTCACCCACTGAGGTATCAGTCACCTGACCAGGCTCATTATCCAACACCCGTTCCAGTGCAGCCCCTCCTCTCATTGGACCATCCACATATCGATTTCAGAAACCTTCCTGGATACTGTATACTTCACAAATTCTGCCCCATCTGAATCGCTTACACTAAAAGTGTCCCAGTTTATATTAGGGAAGTTGAAATCCCCCATGACAGAAACCCTATCATTTTTACACATTTCCTAAATCTGATTACATACAGTATCTGTTACTCAATGTCCTAGTGGCCATTAGGGGGTTTGGAGTACAATCCTATCAGTGTGATTGCACCTTTCCTGTTCCTGGGTTCCACCCAAATGGACTCAGTGTCTGACCCCTCCATTATGTCTTCCCTGAGCGCAGCTCTGATATTGTCCCTGATTAGAAGTGTAATCCCAACCGCCGCCCCCCCGCAACACACACACACACACACACACACACACACACACACACTTCTTACCTCCTCTTCTATCTTTTCTAAAGCTTTGGAAATCTGGTACATTAATCTCTCATTCCTGCCCTCTCTTAACCATGTTTCAGTAATGGCTACAACATCTTAGTTTTATGTGCCAATCCATGCTCTAAGTTCATCACCCTTAACCATAATACTCCTAAATTAAAATATACACACTTCAAACTATCCAACCCATCATACCCATTATTTCGGTTTTGCCTTTCAATACTTTTCCTGACATCGACCATTCTCTCTGAACCTTCCCTTACTGACCTGGGCCTCTGGTCCCTTAATAGCAAAACTATTTCAAACTCTCCTGAGTAGCATCAGGAAACCACCCGGCCAGGATATTGGTTCCCCTCAAGTTCAGGTGTAACCCGTCCCTCTTGTACAGGTCACCCCTTCCCCAGAAAAGGGTCCAATGATCCAACAACTGAAACCCTGTCCCCTGCACCATCTCCACAGCTACTCATTCATCCGTGCTAACATCCCATTCCTACCTGCACTACTCTGTGGCACAGGCAGTAATCTGGAGATTACAACCTTGGAGATCCCTCTCTTCGGGCTCTTTCGTAACTCTATATACTCTTCTCCTTTTCTACCTATGTCATTGGTGTCAATATGCACCACAACCTGTGACATAGAAACATAGAAACATAGAAAACCTACAGCACAATACAGGTTTTTCGGCCCACAAAGCTGTGCCGAGCATGTCCTTACCTTAGAACTACCTAGGCTTTACCCATCATCATCATCATTATCAGGTGCCGTGCCCAGTTTGAGCTTTGACTGCCATGGCCCACACACTCCTGTTTCAGGTCAAGTGGATCAATTCATTGGTATTCATTTCCAGTTCTCAGGCTGCTGTCTCCAGGCTTTACCCCTAGCCCTCTATTTTCTAAGCTCCACGTAGCCATTCAGGAGTCTCTTGAAAGACCCTATCATATCTGTCTCCACCGTTGTTGCTGGCAACCCATTCCACGCACTCACCACTCTCTGTGTAAAAAACTTACCCAGACATCCCCTCTGTACCTACTTCCAAGCCCCTTAAAACTGTGCCCTCTTGTGGCAGCCATTTCAGCCCTGGGAAAAAGCCTCTGATTATCCACATGATCAATGCCTCCCATCATCTTATACACCTCCATCAGGTCACTTCTCATCTTCTGTTGCTCCAAGGAGAAAAGGTCGAGTTCACTCAACCTATTCTCATAAGGCATGCTCCCCAATCCAGGTAACATCCTTGTAAACCTCCTCTGCACCCTTTCTATGGTTTCCACATCCTTCCTGTAGTGAGGCGATCAGAACTGAGCACAGTACTCCAAGTGGGGTCTGACCAGGGTCCTATATAGCTGCAACATTACCTTTTGGCTCCAAAACTCAATCCCATGATTGATGAAGGCCAATGCACCGTATGCCTTCTTAAACACAGAGTCAACCTGCGTAGCAGCTTTGAGTGTCCTAGGGACTCAGACCTCAAGATCACTCTGATCCTCCACTCTGCAAAGAGTCTTACCATTAACCCCATCTTCCACTTCTGAGCCCAATTTTGCATCCTATCAATGTCCCGTTGTAACCTCTGACAGGCCTTCACACTATCCACAACACCCCCAACCTTTGTGTCATCAGCAAATTTACTCACCCATCCCTCCACTTCCTCATCCAGGTCATTTATAAAAATCACAAAGAATAGGGGTCTCAGAACAGACCCTGGAGGCACACCACTAGTCACCGACCTCCTTGCAGAATATGACCTATCTACAACCACTCTTTGCCTTCTGTGGGAAAGCCAGTTCTGGATCCACAAAGTAATGTCCCCTTGGACCCCATGCCCCCTTACTTTCTCAATAAGCCTTGCATGGGGTACCTTATCAAATGCCTTGCTAAAATCCATATACACTACATCTACGGCTCTACCTTCATCAATGGGTTTAGTCACATCCTCAAAAAATTCAATCAGTCTCGGAAGGCATGACCTGCATTTGACAATGCCACGCTGACTATTCCTAATCATATTATACCTCTCCAAACATTCATAAACCTGCCTCTTAGGATCTTCTCCATCAACTTACCAACCACTGAAGTAAGACTCACTGGTCTATAATTTCCTGGACTATCCCTACTCCCTTTCTTGAATAGAGGAACAACATCCGCAACCCTCCAATCCTCCGGAACCTCTCCTGTCTTCACTGATGATGCAAAGATCATTGCCAGAGGCTCAGCAATCTCCTCCCTCGCTTCCCACAGTAGCCTGAGGTACATCTCATCCAGTCCTGGTGACTTATCCAACTTGATGCTTTCCAAAAGCTCCAGCACATCCTCTTCCTTAATGTCTACATTCTCAAGCTTTTCAGTCCACTGCAAGTCATCCCTACAATCGCCAAGATCCTTGTCTGTTCACCCTCCCCCTTGAGAATATCCTGATACATTATGGATCCTAGCACCCGGGAGGCAACCAACTATTCTGGTGTCTTTTTTGCAGACACAGAATCTCCTTTTTGTCCCTTGAGTCCCCTATAACTAATGCACTACCTGACTTTACCCTTTCCCGTCGAGCTTCAGGGCTGGCTACTGCCATGATCTGATGGGTCATCCCCCCCAGCAGTTTCGAAAGAGACGTACTTGTTGCTGAGGAGAATGGCCGCAGGGGGACCCTGCACTGACTTTTTAATCCCCTTACCTCTCCTGGTGGTTACCCATCTACTGTCTGAAGCCTGTACGCTGGGTGTGACCACCTCTTCAAAGGTCTCGTCTATGACATCTTCAGCCTCCCGAATGATCCTGAGTACACCCAACTCCAGCTTCAACAACCTGACCCAGTCAGTCAGGTGCTGACATTGGGTGCACTTCCCGCAGATGTGGTCATCAGGGAAACTGCCAGGTAGCCTGAGTTCCCACATCTGACAGGAGGAGAATCCCATCGTCACAACTTTGTACCAAAAAAGGAAAAGGAATAGGCTTACCTCTTCTCTTTGTTTTCTCCTTACGTTATTGTCATATAGGGATATGAGGAAGACCTACATTCATCCAATATAGGTTTATTCCCTTAGAAGTGTCCTTAAGTCTAATGACAAGACTGAGCAGAGGTAGGTAGGACCTCAGTCAATGCAATGCAGATGTTTTGACCTCAAAACTGAGCTGTTGGCTTTGTCAGCTGGCAAATCCTTACCTTCACTTCACTGAACAAACCCATCCAGCGTAGTGAGCAGGCATGTCAGGCACACCCAAAGGTGACCATCTCTGAACAAGTGAAGTTTGTAGTGCACTTGGGCATTCACTGAGCTGACGTTATCCTGGCCCTTACCAATTCCCACTGGTTTCTGTTCACAGTAGTTTTCTTTTGACACCATCTATCCAAATACATCTTCATCGCATTCAGACTTTTGCTCGTTGTGAGTAGAGTTACTAAACTCTCAAATCTGGAGAAGTTGCAAAATCCTTTACGTGTGAGGGAGACCTACGGTGTAAAAAGAGCCATTTCGGCCCACCTAGTCTGTGACAACCACCGAGCTCCCATTTTATTCTCCAGATAGGACCTTCCAGCTCTTCAAGCTGCACCGCCCAGAACCCCTGAATTAACCCTAGACTAATCATGGGACAATTTTACAATGACCAATTAACCTACCTGTTAAAGATTCTTGGCAGGGACATGACTACGAAAGGTTTACAGGGATATCGGCCAGCTGGTGGCAAATGAGATTGGTTGAGATGAGATCTTGGTCAGAATGGATGAAATGGGCTGAAAGGCCTGTTTGTATGCTGTATTTCTCTATGACACTAATGCCCACCCAGGATCCCTGAAGAAATCAGACGATTACACATGACCTTCCTACAGAATGCCCACAAGGTGAAGGAAATCAATCAGATCCTTAAAAGGGGTGATGGAAAAATCAGGAAACCTAATAACGAGGAGGAACCTGCCACTACCGCCTGCCTTCCATATATTTCCACAGTTTCTGGAAAGGCCGCCAGGATCCTGAAGAAATACTGAATTATTTCACAAACCCGTAAGGAAGCTCAAATCACAGATGACCTGGGACTCAGTTTGGCTGGCATTTACACCTTGCGTATATCACACTGTGGAAACCCACATCAAGGAGGACAGGGGGTGTATCTGGTTGGGTTACCTGGAGAAATCGGCAGAGGCAGAACATTGTATTCGTGATGGCCTCGGGACTGACTTCAGTGGCACTAAACTACTGTGCAGTGCCAATGGCTTTTGGGACCACCTGGTGAAGAAAGCAGTTGAAATAAAACTAGAGGACAACAATTTTAACAACGACGAAGGTCTCACTCTAAGTAACAACTGGAATTTGATTGTAAACAAGGTGGGAGAGCAGAAACCTGATTGGATGAGAACTAACCAATCAGGAGGGACAGATGATGGGGGTATAAATGCCACCAGACTGGACATGCCCAGGCCTCATCCGTGATGAAGATGGCAGAGCTCGTCATTGAAACGTTGGTTAAAAATGATATCTGTACCCAGCTGGAAGCCCAAGAAGAGTTTACTCATCATATACGCTGGGAAAGCACTACTTCTTTTTCATATAATGACTGTTTACAATTCAGTTCATTTTATGCTTTTTGTGCTAAATACATGTGACTAATTGGAACTCCAGCTGTGGTTAATTCAGCAGTATTAAATACTTGGGAATTTGACCCCAATTCTCATTTGCATGTGACTTTTGTGACCTTGTTACAAAAGGTGAAAGCAGATAGATTGGGTGGTTAAATGCCCTTTATTTCCAACAATTCTTTGTTGAAATAGGAGAGAGTTTTCAACCAATTCCATGGCAGTGAGAGGGGAGCTGTTATTTGAAGCAGTCACAATATCCTTGCTGGGTCAGCCGAGAGAAGAAAGCAAAATCAGACAATAATGAGCATCATTAACAGAGTTAAAACAAGGGAAAGGGGATTCAGATTCAGATTCAGACCCAACAATGATGGTCAGTAACAGGGCAAAGACAAAGGGAAAGGGGATTCGGAGCCAATAACGATCGTCAGTAACAGAGTAAAGACAGGGAAAGGGGATTTGGATTTGGAGCCAATAATGTTGGTCTGTAACAGGGTAAAGACAAAGGGAGAGGGGATTCAGATTCAGATTCAATTCAGATTAATTTTCACTTACACTGAAACATAGCATGAAATGTGTCAGCTAGCAACACCCAAGGATGTTTTGGGGACCTCCCGCGATTGCCACCACACATGGTAGTGCCGACATAACATGCCTACAATGTTCCACAGAACAACACAAGCAGCAGCAGAACCAGCCCCTTTCCCATCCTTCACCTGCACAGCCAGACAGGACTCCAGCACGAGGCTAGGTTGCCTCTGGGCCTCCAGTCCTTCTCCCCTGGCTGACAATCATGCACTGTTCAGGATGGGGCATGGACTAGAGTCAGGGTCAGTGGGATTGCTGTCAAGCCTGGGGAATGGGTGTGGGCTGGATGAGTCGGGAATCAGGTATAATCTGGGCTCTGTGTCTGGAATATGGGGTCCAGGGTTGGATTGGGGTGTGTCTGAGTGTTGAGCTGATGGACTTTGAGTCAACATTCCCAATAAATCTGATTTGCTAAACTGCCTCCAGCTCTGGTATAAAACCGGGAAGCTGCCCTGAGAGCTGCTTTGCCTGGCAAATCCTGTGCTATTTTTAACTATGATGCCATCATCCACCACAAATTCAAATCACAAACGGGGAATGCAATGCCTTGTAGTTCCCTGCTTGACTGAAATACTTAAGAAACTTATACAAATATATAGTGGAGTGTTTATTGACTGGCTGCATCACAGCCTGTTATGGAAACACCAATGCCCTTGAACAGAAAAGCCTACAAAAAGTGGTGGATATGGACCAGCCCATCATGGATAAAGCCCTAGCCACCACTGAGCACATCTACACAAAGTGTTGTCACAGGAACACAGGGACCTGCACCATCCAGGTCATGCTCTCTTCTCGTTGCTGCCATCAGGAAGAAGGTACAGGAGCCTCAGGACTCACACCACCAGGTTTAGAGATAGTTACCCCTCAACCATCAGGCTCCTGAACTAAAGGGGATAACTTCACTTGCCCCATCGTTGAAATATTCCCACAACCTGTGCACTCATTTTCAAGGACTCTTCATCTCATGTTCTCATTATTTATTATATATTTATATATTATTATTATTTCTTTCTTTTTGTATTTGCAGTTTGTTGTCTTTTGCACTCTGGCCAGACACTCAAGTTGGTCAGTCTTTCATTGATTCTGTTATGGTTATTATTCTATTATGGATTTATTGAGAATGCCCACAAGAAAATGAATCTCAGGGTTGTATATAGTGGCATGTATATACTTTGAGTAAATTTACTTTGAACTTTGAAAATCTTGCTGTCGTAAGCTAGCTAAAGCTGCAGGGATAGACTATCACTCAAATGGGCAGCCAATAATATACTTTGGGAGTTTCAACAATTAATGCTAGGGGCATCATCTAACACAATTTTCCCCAGATCAGTTGTAAAGATAGCCCAGCTAAAAGCACATATTCCACCTGGTGCTTGTTAAGTATATAGCACTGGTAGTCAACTCCAACTATGTATAAAACTGGGTTTGCTGTATGACTAAACCAACAGTCAGCATTGTCAGTTTCTACTAACTGTGGCCACTTAAAGATTCCGGGGGATCTTACAATTACTTTTTTCTCTTGAAAAGCAGAAAGACAAGTTTTTAAAAGCTTTTCAATGTTTTTGTTAATTTACCATAAAATTGACGCAAGTGTAGTTAGTAACTGTTCTGCACATATTTTAGTAATCATTTTCAGTAATCTCTTCAGGTAATTTGTCAAATCGATTAAAATGCATATTTCGGTAATAAATTCATTTTATCATACTAACCAAACTGAAACATCTTTACTCAAATTGATCAAAGAATATATTTATTTTTAAAAATTACACTTTAATATTTTGCTTGATTATCTCTTCATGGTGGATTTTAAATTGTAGTGATATATAAATTTGTGCAAAACCGCATTTCTGGAAACTAGGTGAAGTGTGAACAGTTCTGTGCCTGGTTTGCGCTGTTTACAATAATGCCTATGCACTGTTATATTTTGAAGGGCAATAGAATCTAATCTTGAAAATATTTACTAAATATTACTTTAATAATAGTTTTAATTCGACATCTCAGTGTATGAACTAAAAAGCTTAAGAAGAGAAATGTGTGTCCTGTCAAACCATATTAACCAGAGGTTAGGTTCCGGTGATGTGTCATACATTACTGGGGGAGTAATTGGCCTTTAGGTGCCAACACTGATGTCTGAATGAGTGCAGCCATTGGTTGGGTTCACCTTCACACAATGCATTGAAGTGGTTGAAAATGGAAGTGTGAAATTGAGTGCAAATAGTAGCTGTGAATGTGCTTAAAGTTGACAACCAATGTTAATTGACCTCCAATATTTCACTCCCTGGCATCTGAGTGGTTAAAGTTAAATGCCATGTGATTCTTCAGAGTTGATTCTGCTGAGATAGTTTCAGTGAAATGCAGTGGGAAACTCCACCACAGTCATATTTCAGGACGTGGGAGTATGTGAGAAGAGGGACAGTGGGAACCACCTCTATAACCCAATCTGATAGACGTGCACTCAACACACTTGTGAGAGGAAATAAAGTTCCCAACATCTGGAAACTTAGTGTGATATTCTTGTGTTGAGGATGATATATATATTATCTACAAATATGTTGTGGATGGGATGGGAGCCTGTTTCTCTGGACAGTTGACCTCTTGATGATTGAAGGTGGGATTTTCCTGGCCCTTCTCTTCTGCCTTCTTTGTCTTCATTTTAATGTCTTTATCCTGTGGGTTTGGAAACAGAAAGGTTTGTAGGAGCAAACGTCGCAGGTGAACACCGAGCTAATACAGGTAGGCTGGATAATTGAAAGCATTTTAGAAGCACCATTACCATTACTCATATATCTGGAGATAAATCACCAGGAAATTTTTGATGTTCTTCTCCTAACAACCTCTTCAACAAAATCTAAGTTCAAATGCTATGCCTGGAACGTCTGTTGATCATCCCCTGTAGTTAGGCAGCTGACTGAGAATTCAATGAAGTTTTCCAATGGCAATTGCAATCATGGGAAGTTCTGCAGTATCACAGCTTGCCTGCAGGTGGCAGTGCAACACCAGCAAACCATCACTGTGGTCAAAGAACACGAAAGGAGCCCAAAGGCATTTTCAAATGTGAAAACAACACACAGAATGCTGGAGGAACTCAGCAGGCCAGGCAGCATCTATGGAAACAAGTACAGTCAACATTTCAGGCTGAGACCCTTCAACAGGACCCTCCTGATGAAGAGTCTCTGCCTGAAATGTTGACTGTTTGGAACCGCTGGTTCAGAGGGATATCAAGCAAACACAGCAAGTGGGCATCTTGGTCTATTTGGTTTGGAGGGCCAGCTTCCATGCTGCATTACTCTGTGGTGAGAGAAATGGACATATAAATATTGACGTGTCTCCAGGACTGGGAAGTGGATCTCTGCCCAGAATGAGCGACACAGTGGTATAGCAGTTAGTGTAACGCTATGGCAACAGCACTGGCAATCTGGGTTCAATTCCACTGCTGTAAGAAGCTTGCATGTTCTTGCTGTGACTGGATGGACTTCCTCCAGGTGCTCTACTTTCCAAAGATATAACCATATAACCATATAACAATTACAGCACGGAAACCGGCCATCTCGGCCCTTCCAGTCTGTGCCGAACTCTTACTCTCACCTAGTCCCGCCGACCGGCACTAAGCCCATAACCCTCCATTCCTTTCCTGTCCATGTATCTATCCAATTTAACTTTAAACGACAACATCGAACCTGCCTCAACCACTTCTGCTGGAAGTTCGTTCCACACAGCTACCACTCTCTGAGTAAAGAAGTTCCCCCTCATGTTACCCCTAAACTTTTGCCCTTTAACTCTCAACTCATGTCCTCTTGTTTGAATCCCCCCCATTCTCAATGGAAAAAGCCTATCCACATCAATTCTATCCATCCCCCCATAATTTTGAACACCTCTATCAAGTCCCCCCTCAACCTTCTACGCTCCAAAGAATAAAGACCTAACTTGTTCAACCTTTCTCTGTAACTTAGGAGATGAAACCCAGGCAACATTTTAATAAACCTCCTCTGTACTCTCTCAATTGTATTGACATCTTTCCTATAATTTGGTGACCAAAACTGTACACAATACTCCAAATTTGGCCTTACCAATGCCGTATACAATTTCAACATTGCATCCCAACTCCTATACTCAATGCTCTGATTTATAAAGGCCAGCATACCGAAAGCTTTCTTCACCACCCTATCCACATGAGATTCCACCTTCAGGGAACTATGCACCATTATTCCTAGATCCCTCTCTTCTACAGCATTCTTCAATGCCCTACCATTTACCATGTATGTCCTATTTTGATTAGAGCTACCAAAATGTAGCACCTCACATTTTTCAGCATTAAACTCCATCTGCCATGTTTCAGCCCGCTCTTCTAACTGGCCTAAATCTCGCTGCAAGCTTTGAAAACCTACTTCATTATCCACAACACTACCTATCATAGTATCATCTGCATACTTACCAATCCCATTTACCACCCCATCATCCAGAACATTAATACATATATATGACAAACAACATTGGACCCAGTACAGATCCCTGAGGCACACCACTCGTCACTGGCCTCCAATATGACACACAGTTATCCACCACTACTCTCTGGTGTCTCGCATCTAGCCACTGTTGAATCCATTTTATTTCTTCGATATTAATGCCTAACGATTAAACCTTGCATGTGGAACCTTGTCAAAGGCCTTGCTGAAGTCCATATAGACAACATCTGCTGCTTTACCCTCATCAACTTTCTTAGTAACCTCATCAAAAAATTCATGAAGTTTTTTCAAACATGACCTTCCACGCACAAATCCCTGCTGACTGTTCCTAATCAGACCCTGTCTATCCAGAAAATTATATATACCAGTTCTAAGAATACTTTCCATCAGTTTACCCACCACTGACGTCAAACTCACAGGCCGATAACACTTATTAAACAATGGAATCACATAAGCAATACGCTAATCCTCCGGCACCATCCCCTTTTTTAATGACATTTGAAATATTTCTGTCAGAGCCCCTGCTATTTCCACACTAACCTTCCTCAAGGTTCTCGGGAATATTTTGTCCGGACCCGGAGACTTATCCACTTTTATATTCCTTGAAAGCGCCAGTACTTCCTCTTCTTTAATCGTCATACTTTCCATAACTACCCTTCTTGTTTCCTTTACCTTACACAATTCAATATCCTTCTCCTTAGTGAATACTGAATAAAAGAAATTGTTCAAAATCTCCCCCATCTCTTTTGGCTCCACACATAGCCATCCACTCTGATTCTCTAAGGGACCAATTTTATCCTTCACTATCCTTTTGCTATTAACGTAACTGTAGAAACCCTTTGAATTTATTTTCACCTTACTTGCCAAAGCAGCCTCATATCTTCTTTTAGCTTTTCTAATTTCTTTCTTAAGATTCTTCTTAAATTCTTTATATTCCTTGAACACCTCATTAACTCTAAGCTACCTATATTTATTGAAGATACCTCTCTTTTTCTGAACCAAGTTTCTAATATCCCTTGAAAGCCATGGCTCTCTCAAACTTTTAACCTTTCCTTTCAACCTAACAGGAACATAAAGATCCTGTACCCTCAAAATTTCACCTTTAAATGATCTCCATTTCTCTATTACATCCTTCCCATAAAACAAATTGTCCCAATCCACTCCTTCTAAATCCTTTCACATCTCCTCAAAGTTAGCCTTTCTCCAATCAAAAATCTCAACACTGGGTCCAGACCTATCCTTCTCCATAATTATATTGAAACTAATGGTATTGTGATCACTGGACCCGAAGTGCTCCCCAACACATACCTCCGTCACCTGACCCATCTCATTCCCTAACAGGAGATCCAACACTGCCCCTTCTCTAGCTGGTACCTCTATGTATTGCTTCAAAAAACTATCATGCACACATTTGACAAACTCCAAACCATCCAGCCCTTTTACAGAATGGGCTTCCCAGTCTATGTGTGGAAAATTAAAATCTCCCACAATCACAACCTTGGGCTTACTACAAATATCTGCTACCTCCTTACAAATTTGCTCCTCCAGTTCATGGTCCCCATTAACTGGTCTATAATACACCCCTATAAGCATCACAACACATTTCCTATTCCTCAGTTCCACCCAAATAGCCTCCCTAGATGAGTCCTCTAATCTATCCTGCCAGAGCACCGCTGTTATATCTTCCCTGACAAGCAATGCAACACCTCTCCCTCTTGCCCCTCCTATTGTATCACACCTGAAGCAACGAAATCCTGGAATATTTAGTTGCCAATCACACCCCTCCTGCAACCACGTTTCACTAATAGCTACAACATCATACTTCTAGGTGTCAATCCATGTTCTAAGCTCATCCACCTTTCTTACAATGCTCCTAGCATTAAAATAGATGCATTAAAGAAACTCTCCACCTCCTACTCTCTGTTTATCCTTAATGGAGCAAACAACTTTGTTATCTTCTTCTTCCTTGTCCCTTCTTTGGTCTGAGTGCTCCTGATCTCTGTCCCCTGCCTATCCTCCCTCACACACTGTCTACTAGCTTTCTCTATTTGTGAACTAACCTCCTCTCTCCTGGTCTCTTTAATTTGATTCCCACTCCCCAACTATTCTAGTTTAAAGTCACCTCAGTAGCCCTCGCAAATCTCCGCGCTAGGATATTGATCCCCCTAGGATTCAAGTGTAACCCGTCCTTTTTATACAGGTCACGCCTGCGCAAGAGAGGTCCCAATGATCCAAAAACTTGAATCCCTGCCCCCTGCTCCAATCCCTCAGCCACGCATTTATCCTCCATATCATTGCATTCCTACTCTCACTGTCACGTGGCACAGGCAGTAATCCCGAGATTACTACCTTTGCGGTCCTTTTTCTCAACTCCCTTCCTGATTCCCTATCTTCTTCTTTCAGGACCTCTCCCCTTTTCCTACGTATGTCATTGGTACCTATATGTACCACGACCTCTGGCTCCTCTCCCTCCCACTTCAGGATATCTTGGACACGATCAGAACCACCCTGGACCCTGGCACCAGGGAGGCAAACTACCATCCAGGTCTCCGGACTGCGTCCACAGGATCCCCTACCTGACCCCCTAACTATCGAGTCCCCTATTACTACTGCCCTCTTCTTCCTTTCCCTACCCTTCTTAGCTACAGGGCTGGACTCTCTGCCGGTGTGACCACCTGCTTCCCCCAGGTAACCACTTGTCTGCCTCCCTTTGCCCCGGTGTGACCACCTGCCTGTAACTCCTCTCTATCAGCTCTTCACTCTCCCTGACCAGATGAAGGTCATCGAGCTGCAGCTCCAGTTCCCTAACGCGGTCTCTTAGGAGCTGCATCTCGACGCACCTGGCGCAGATGTGGACGTCCGGGTGGCTGGGAGACTCCACGACCTCCCACATCCGGCACTGAGAACAACAAGCTGCCCTCACACTCATACTTCCCCCTCTCCTCAAATAAGAGCAAAAAATGAATATCAAACCTTCCTTGCCTTGCCCGTTTCCACCTAAGCCCGTTGAGCCGAAGCCCTTAAGCCTTCACTCTGCTCCCGGTTCACTCCACAGCCCGCAAACTACACTGCCTGCTATATAAGGCTGTGTTCTTTTTAAATCTTGCGCTCTTCACTCCCCGATATCACACGCCTGCGCAGTCCCGCCTCTCTGAACGTCGATGAAAAAACCGAAAAATTCAAAAAAGGCTTCCTCCGCACTCCCGCTCCAATTCTCAGACTTCCTTCTCCGAATTAAAGATGTGATTTTGTCACATGGGTGACTTTGGGCCAAAAGGACCTAGCTGTATCTCAAAATAAATTTCCCAATGGAAGACACAGATCTGGCTTTTTTTGAAAAGGAATATACCTGTGATGGAGATGCAAGAGACTGCAGGTGCTGGAACCTGACGCAAGAGGGGGTTTCAACCTGAAAAGCTGACTGTCCATTTCTTTCCTCAGATACCGCCTGACCCTTTGAGTTACTCCAGGTTTGTGTTTGTTGCTACCACTGGCAATATCACATTCCATTTTGCCTCTGAAATTCAGTTCCATTAATTTGAGTAAAAGTGTGTTTTAGCAGCAAAGAGCATTTAGCTTAGAACGTGCACACACTGCCAACTCTGTGAGAACACCAGTCTCAGAGGTCAACTTGGAGGAACACGATCCAGAAAGGAGTGTTAAGTTCCAGCTGATACAAGGTGTTGTAATTCTAGTTAGTTCTAACTCTGCATGCCTGCCTGAGGAAATTGAAGAATAATTAGCTTCATCTCAGAAAAACGCCTGTCAGACAGACTCCCTCATGTTTATGAGGTAGGTTAAAACCAGGGCTGAGAACACAAACATCATCAGGAAGAGCTGAAAGTGGGAAATGTAATAAGGAAAATAAATAGGCCAACTGGTAAATACCACCAGAGGATGGAAAATTGAGGAAAGGAATGAAAGGAATTGTACCTAATGCATGGTGGATGAATTAACGACAATCGTGTTATAAGGGATGCAATCTAATAGACATTACAGAATGATTACAAAGGAAAGTGTGACTGTAATTTGAAAGAATTTTACATTAAAAATCAGAAGTGTATGTGGTTCAACCTGGAAGCAATGATTTCAACCTGAATAAAACAAATTGGACAGTAGCAATGGAGCAGGAACTGGCTTGTGCATGTTATTCCTACTTGGCCAACATCGATGTCAGTCTGTGGCAACATGAGTTAGTTATCGTATCCTGTTCCCATGAGTCTCAATGTCACTCAAGGTGCCCTCCACTCCCATCCTTCCCTTCCCTCCCTACGTTAACAATACGTTGGAAGAAATTGGAGATGCGGTTAAGTCAGTCTTTGACGCAAGACGATATATAGCATAGCCTTCAACTCCCCATAAAAATAGATAGTGCAGGTCAAGCCCAAGCCCTCATTGAGTACCTCTGGGTGATCGGCTGTATCAGTCCAGCAGAAACAGCACACCAGGTCCTTCTTTGTGATCAGAAGCTTCGTATCCACCTCTCTCTTGCTTTTTCCTGTGAGAATCAGTCAACAAGATTCAGAGGGACTCACTGGGAGAAACACATTCAGTCCCTAAAGCTCACGGTAAACAGAGAACAGAGCCGTAAGTAATTGTTCCCCATGAAAAAACAAATCAGCTACTTTGCCATAGAAAGGTGCAGATTTGGGAAGGTTTCTGAAGCAAGGCTTTATTTTTTTCAAACCTATAAAGGAGTTTTATCTTAATGGAAAGAACTTCATACAGATAATTTGTGCTTCACTTCTGTTATGGCAGTATGGCTTTAAATGGTACAGTGATGGAAAACATTAATTTTAATAAAATTGGTGTCTTATTGAACCAATATTGAAAGAAAACCAACTTTATTAAAACAATTTAACAATAGCCAGTCTGCTTCAACATGAGTGAATTAAAATAAACTTGCATTCTTCCATACAGAGTGACAATTCTGTCTCTGCTTGGCTTCATTAACAATGCCTTGGAATCAAAATAATCACATCTTTGCAGTACCAAATTAGCATGCAACCATCTATCTAGCTTCTTGTAGACCAATTAGTCGATCCCATTCACCCGCTTTCCTGTGTAACAGATGTTGATTTCTTTTCCCATTTGTACTTTTCAGTCTTGATTGATTGTTTCACCAATAGGCAGTGTGCTCCAGATCATAAACAGGCAAAAACTTTCCGATGCACCCGCGCCCCCCCCCGTGATTTTTACTGATTCTTTAAAGTTCCCAACTCCTTGCTCCTTCCACTAATGGGAATAGTTTCCCTCTTCTTACCCTGCCTAAACCAGGCCCTTTTTTGTACACTTCTGTCAAATCCCCTCTAAATCTGCCTCCACCCTTCAGGGAAATAGCCTCAGTCTGTTTCACCTTTGGAGGTGAAATCCTTCAACCATACATTTACTGCCCCTTGTCCAGGACGTAGAAAATATGGAGCATCAAAGTTATCCCGGCTGTGAAGGAAACATGATGGCAAATGCAGGACTTACACTCATTCCTGTCAGGACAGTGATGAGAAGTTATGCCAAGTGTGAATCTCCAGCACATTTCCTCACAAGTCTGGTGCAACTGCACACAATTCCAAAACAAATCAGCTCGGGTGACTATGAAACCCTATCTTGTTTCCATAAGCGGGGGTCATGTTTGGAGTCCACAGCCTGTTTCTCTGCTAATGGGTAACTGGCACAAAGTAGGACACACGGGTGCCATTCAGACCCGATGGATCGTGTCTCATTCCAAGATCATTCCTCCGAGGACGGGCATTTAGTTCAAAGGATGGAATTCCAAGCTTATTCATATTCAAACATGTGTCCAAAAAACAGATTTCTCTGTCAGCACGAGGCTCCTGGATAGCAACACATTATTTTTTTAACACATTCAGAGAGAGATTAAAGTTTTGTTATTCTGCCACAGGTGAAGAGTTGCTAGTATAGAATACACAAACCTGTCAGCAAGCTGATGATGAGCCCAAGAATCAAGACAATCATGGTTGCTATTGGGTTCAAGTAGAGGTAGGAGATTGAATACCACGTGCTTGCAATTTCTGGCCTGAAATCAAAGAAGTGAGTTGGATTTAACTACGACAAAGATTGCATTGGTTAATGTGGTTACAAATATAAGTAGGAAAGGGAAATACGGGAAGTAATTTTCCAAAATCTTCTCCCTACAATCCGAACATTGGTTCAAATCCAAGTCAAGCTGGTGGGTGTTTGGAAACACAATACAGTGCAGGATCTTGACCTGATATGTCCACAGTCTTGCCTCCACAGGTGCTGCTCAAACTGCTGGCAGCTTATTTTATTTATTAATTAGTCTTTCTCAGCCTAATATAAAATGTGTTGGTGCAATTTCACACCAAGGCATTGCTGTGACTGAACAAGCAGCTCTGGAGCTAATAATTCAGGCACATTAGCCTCTGGGAAGATGGAAGTGATAGAAGACTGCAATTGGAAAACAGCTTGTACTGGGCCAGTGCATTAGTGTACGGTTAACTAAGCAGGATCAACCCTGGTCTTGAATCTGAAACCTTGGGTTGGTCTGTGTGTAGGACATAAAACCAGATTTGTACATGGTCTAGCATCTGAAAGCAACACGTTCTGCCACCAGCCTATGTGTAGGATGTTAAACCAGCAGGTACTGGTGTCCATCCATGATCCAGGATCTTAAACTATGCACTGGGATGTGAACCAGTAGGCACTGGTTCACATCCAAGTCTGGCATCTAAAACCAGCAGATCTCAAAACAGCCTTGGCCAACTTGGGGAGGGGGGTCTACTGCTGGGGGTGAAAGACAGGTGGAGTTGATACTCACAGTGGAACAAGTTACTTTGGTATTGGTACTGGCTACCCACACCATCTGTAACTGTGTTAGTGAGAGGCAGCAATGCTCTCAGTGCTAGGCTTGAAATGCACAGGAAAGTGGGGTAATTCCCATATCCAATACACTTCTGCCTGGTAATTTCAGTGAAAGCAGGCTAATCTGTATCAACAGAATACAATTTTAACAGGAAGACAAACTGCATCACTTCTGAAATCCGAGTCACATGAGCTCCTGGCTTTGATCTATCCAAGTCCGACATTACCTGAAGTTCAGCTCTGGTTCATGAGTTGTCCCCCAGCTGCTCTCATTCATAGGTGGTGCAGGTGTGGTGATGTTGAACAGGCACCCCTCAACGCTGAGGGGCAGGGGTCGCGTTTTCTCAGGCAGTGGCGGGTAGACCTGTCCACCAATTCCAACCCATAATGTCAATGCGAGGCTGACAACCAGGCCAGATATTGCGCCCTGTTATAAAATGCAACATTAACAATTTCCATTTATATATCTCCTTTAATCATGTCAAAGTCTTTCCCAGGGGAAACAGGGGAGCTGTGTTTGCGGCAGGTTACCAAAGAGATAGGTTTTAAAGGATATCTTAAAAAGAAGAAATGAAAGTAGAGATAGCAAATTCTGGAAACTGAGGCCTTGACATCTGAAGCCATAAAAAGCAAAGGCTTTACGCAGTTCTCCAGATCTGGGATTTACTGCAAGTATACATTTATTATGCATCGCTAATTGCCCTTGAGACATTGATGATGAGATGCCTTCTTGAACCACTGTTCTCCTGATGAAGAAACTTCAATAGTCCAGAGAAGCAATGAGTTTAGTCAAAAAGAAAAAGGAAAAGTACGTAAAGCTTTGGATGTTTGGATCAAACGAAACTCATGGGGAGCCAGAAAAGAACTAAAGAAGGGAATTTGGAAAGCCAGGAGAAGCCATGACAAGTCCTTGGCAAGTAGGATTCAGGTGAATCCTAAGGCATTCTGTACATACATCAAGAGTAAGAGGATGACTCAGGAGAGGATGGGATCACTCAAGGATAAAGGGGGGTTGCTGGGCCGGAAGGGCCTACTCCGTACTGTATACCCCTAAGTAAATAAATAGACACAACTCTAGTTAGGCCGCACCTGGAGAATTGCATACAGTTCCTGTCGCCCCACTACGGGAGGAATATTGAAGCTTTGGAGAGGATGCAGAGGAGGTTTACCAGGATGCTGTCTGGATTAGAGAGCATGTGCTATAATGAGAGGTCGGACAAACTTGGGTTGTTTTCTCTGGAGCGCCGGAGACAGAGGGGAGATCTGATAGAGTTTTATAAGATTAAGAGGGGCGTAGATGGAGTAGACAGACAGTACCTTTTTCCCAGGGTTGAAATGTCTAATACCAGAGGGCTTGCATTTAAGCTGAGAGTGGGTAAATTCAAAGGCGATGTGAGAGGCAAGTTTTTACACAGAGAGTGGTGGGTGCTTGGAATACAATACCTGGGGTAGTGACAAAGTGTTCTAGAAGTGTTCTAGCACTTAGAAAGGCCCATTAAATATTGGCATTCCACAGGCCTACCTATTATTTTGTTGAGGCACACTGCTAGAAATGTTTGCTTTCCTTCGTTAGCAGGGCCAGGCAGTGGAAGCTCCAGATATTGATCAGAAGGATGTGAGGAACCAGGTACTGAGGGAATATCTATTGGTACTTTTGTCTGACATGCAAGGTGCTCGGCACAGAGGACAGATTTGCACTGAAGGTTTTGATGGGAATTTATATACTGGCCATCACTGCTTTCTAGCCATGGTCACAGATAAGATACACACTTTGAGAGAAGGTTTCCCTTGTGTCCATAACCATATCATGATGCACTGCAGATCCTCATGATACGTGTACCATCACTGGCTCTGTATGACTTAGAAAGTTTCCCTGCTTGCTGGCCCTGTCTGCTACTCAGCACCAAAGCAGAAAGGACGGGAACTCTGCTCTCCTTGAATAGAGGGCTCCTGTAACCTCACTTGAGCCAAGCATTGTGATAGCAACAGCCTGGCTCTATGAGGCATTACAATACTGTGAGCTATTACATTGATTGTTATGAGCAAAACATTCTGGCCTGTGTTGTATGAGATGCTTAGAAGAATGCAGCCATCACTTCCCCTCAGGATAGTTCTCCCAGAAAAGCCAGCTTTCTGCCCTGCCTCCTCCCACTCTTCCGGTATTTTACTGTCATTCTCCTCCCTCTAATACTGAAGGCCAGCAGGTATGACAAGCAAGCACTATTGTGGACGTGCGTGAGCCCAAGTGAAAGGAGCATACTTTCAAGTCTTTTGAAGGTCCAACGCCATTGGCCAGATCATTTTGCTGAAATGCCACAACATTATCCTAAAAGCAAATGATTCACACAGAGTTAAAGTGAATTGATACTGGGAAGAAGAGGCACCTTGGAACTGATAAGGTACTTACTTGGAACCTATGAGATACTTACAGTTGAATTGGCCCAGGGGAATATCATGCCTAACAAAAAGAATCCAAGCAGTGGACCTCCAATAATCCCAAAGATAGTGAGGGCTGCCTGCAAAATAGGAAAAGGTGTAGAGACGATTCATTGGTATGATTCATGTTGTAGGGGTCCACAGACCCCTCTGTTAATGGTAGGGGGTCTATGGCTTAAAACAGGTAGGAAACCCTCCTGCCTCAAAGAACCTAGTGAACAGATCCTGAGAGAAGATTCTTCTGCCTCTTTCCCAAAACTGAGAACTGTCTGTGGACAAATAACATCACCAAATACTGTAAATATTTCTATTTAGCTTTATTGTGAATGACAAATGCAGGGGCAGCCAGGAGTCAGAGAATTTTCAGGAAACTCCCAAATGATGGTTAACCAAATTTCATCCTCCTGGATTGTAATGAAATAATCCAGGATACTTGATGTTCTCCTAATTTCTTTATGGAAAGGAGAATCAGTTTTTAAAATACCTCTTTGACTATTTCCTTTCACAAGTATAGAAGTAGATGGGAATAAACCACAGGCTCCAGGCAGGTGTGATAAAATGTCACAGTTCCATATAGGATCTCATCTATTACCTACTGGATCATTCTGTGCTGATATACCTAAGTTCTACCTGAAACTTATCTTTAATGTTATCCCATTGTTCAGTACAGTTTCACCTGCCAATCTTTGGCTCCGCTTTGGTTTGACTAGGTCCTATCTCATCCCATTGAAGTTCGCTCTCTTCCAATGAGAAAGTTATACTTTGGCCTGCTTCTGGTTATTCCCCTTCCCCATTACTAATTTAAACCTCACGCATTGTCAGCTCAAAGCTGTCTATCAAACGAGGATTGTGTCCGTCCTAAAGGTTCCAAACATTTGGTGCTTGAGCTGACCAGCAAAACCTTACTCGTTACAGTTTTGCAACATTATGACCACTTGCATTAAAGTGGACTTTATTTCTGTGTTCTAATTGTGTTTGCTTGTAAAAATTGTGTATGATTAGTGTTCAATTTGTATTTTTCTTCTGAATGCTTCTGATTCGATGTTAAGTGTCCACGATGCTGCTGCGAGTCTGTTTTCATTGCACCTGTGCAGACATGTACTTGTGCAGATGACAATAAACTTGACTTTGACTTTGGTACCTCCATCCACTTACCATCCCAAATCTGTGGCTGTCGGAAAACTATCCTGAAGTTATGATGCAGGATGCCCTCACCCTTCCCAATGCTCACGGTACCTCAGTTATGCCTCAGGTTCAGACACTGATATCTAGAGAAACCTCCTACCCCATGAGGATCCAGAACAGATGGGATGGAAGCTTCCTAACTGCCACGTTGAAAGCTATTGGTTCCCTGTGCTTTTTTAATGGTGCCATTGGTACAGGTGCTGGCTCACAGCTCCAGTGACCCAGGTACAATCTTGTTCTCCAGTGCTGTCAGTGACCTTGTGGGGTTCCTTTGAGTTCTCCGATTTCCTCTAATGTCCCAAAGGGTTGGTAGGTTAATTACCTGCTATAAGTAGTTCCTAGTTCCTAGAGGTAGAATCTGGGCGGAGTGGGGGGTGGGTTGATAGGAATGTGGGGAGGAAAAATTGAGATTAAGGTTGATTTGTAAATATACTGTTAGTGGACAGTTGGTGATTGGTACCAACTCCCTGGGTTGAAGGGCCCTTTTCTGATGGATTACAGTTAATAATTTCATTCCCAGAGGTATAGAAATGGGTAGAATGAGTAATGGAAAAAGCAAATTGATGCAGTAGAGATTGTGGTAACCGAGGTATATTGTTCATGGGCCGAGAGATTGTTTGTCCTCAGCCTGACGCTGATATTGCATGCCTGAATGGAAAGAGTGGACTGCTCACCAGATCCAACAATGCTCATGATACTGAGCACCACATTTCATCAAGTGGGAAAGCATGAAACCCTTTGTAATGTAGGTGAATCCTACCTCGAGCACACTTCCCATCAAGGAAGATAAGGCAGCCATTCCAATGCAGATGAGTCCAAACATGAGACCTATAGAAGCACATAAACAACTAGTATAGAGTGTATCACATGGTAAAATCCAGCCTATCCAGGCTCATTTGTTCTTCACCACCCCTCCACTTCCCATTGTACCACAGGGTGCAAGGACAGCTTCTATCCTGCCGAACAATCTCCTAGTCCTGACCTCGCAATCTACCTTGTCAAGGGCTTGCACCTCACTGCGCTACGTCTGTAACAGGAAGACTTTATTTTACATGGTTATTGATTTCTCTTGAACTATGTCAATGCACTGGTGTAATGAAAGGATGTGTATGGATGTTACGGAAAACAAAGTTTTTTATTGTAGTTAGGTACATGTGACACTAATAAACTAATTTACCAATCAATTAATGCTCTTGGGAAAACAGGTGGCTCACAGCCCACTGTTTAGGATCATTGAATCAAAGGTAACAGACGTGGATTTTGAATTGAATGACTCCACTTCAATATCCTTGTGGACAGATTTACAGGAGCTGTTGGGAGTGATTTAAACTAATATGGCAGGGGGATAGGAACCAGGATGATAGAGCTGAGGATCAGCCAGCAGGTTTGCAAGTTGATGATGGGTGTAACGTGAAAGTAAGGAAGGACAAGCCAATGAGTGGGTACAAATGCAGACAGAGCAAAGAGTTAAATTTTACCACAGAGGCAAAATTCAAAAGGACGAAAAATGCTGAACTGAAGGTGCTGTATTTAGATGCGTGTAGCATTCAGAATAAGGTGGATGAACTCATGGCACAATTAGAGATTGGTCAGTATGATATTGTAGGCATCACTGAGTCATGGCTGAAAGAAGGCCATAGTTGGGAGCTTCACATCAAAGGATATACTTTGTACCAAAAGAGCAGGCAAAGAGGCATAGGTGGTGGTGTGGCTGTGCTGGTAAGAGATGGAATTGTATCTTTATAAAGAGGTGACATAGGGTCAGAGAATGTTGCAACTTTGTAGGTGGAGTTAAGAAACAGCAAGGGTAAAAAAACATCATGGGAATCATATATAGGCCAAATATTAGCCAAGATGTAGAGTTGAGATTGCAAAGGGAGCTGGAACAGGCATGTAATGAGGGTAATGACACAATTGTAATGGGGGACTTCAATATGCAAGAGGATTGAGAAAATCAGGTTGGTCTTGGATTGCAAGGGAGGGAATTTGTTGAATGCCCATGAGATGGCTTTTTAGAGCAGCTTGTGCCTGAGCCTACTCGGGGAAAGACTATCTTAGATTGGGTGCTGTGTAATTACCCAGATCTTATGAGGGAGATTAATGTAAAGGAACCCTTAGGAGACTGTAATCATAATATGATTGAATTCATACTCCAGTTTGATTGTGAGAAGCATAAATCACATGTATCAGTATCACAATGGGATGAAGAGAATTACAGAGGCATGAAAGAGGAGCTTAGCCAGGTGGATTGGATGAGGATACTGGCAGGGATGACAGCAGAGCAGAGATAGCTAAAGTTTCTGGGAATAGTTCACAAAGCACAAGATAAATATGTCCCCCAGAAGAAGTTCTGACATGGCAGGGGTAGGCAACCGTGGCTGACAAGGGAAATTAGGGACTACATAAAAGCCAAGGAAAGGGCATATAAGGTAGCAAAAGTGAATAGGAAGTTGAATGATTGGGGAGCTTTTAAAATCCAACAAAAGGAAACTAAAAGAGCTATAAGAAGGGAAAAGATGAAATATGAGGGCAAACTACCCAATAATATAGAGCAGGATACCAAAAGTTTTTTTTCAGTTATATAAAGAGTAAAGCGGCAGTGAGAGTTGATATAGGACAACTGGAAAATGATGCTGGTGAGGTAGTAATGGGGACAAAGAAATGACAGGTGAACTTAATGGGTACTTTGTGTCTGTCTTCACTGTGGAACACTAGCAGTGTGCCAGAGGTCCGTGAGTGTCAGGGAGCAGGAGTGAATGCCATTGCTATTACAAAGGAAAAAGCACTAGGTAAACTCAAAGGTCTTAAAATGGATAAATCACCTGGGCCAGATGGACTACATCCCCCAGTCCTGAGAGAGGTTGCTGAAGATATAACAGATGCATTGGTTATGATCTTTCAATAATCACTGGATTCTGGCATAGTCTCAGAGGACTGGAAGATTGCAAATGTCACTCCAGTCTTTAAGAAGAGAGGTGGCAAAAAAAGGCCTGTTAGTCTAACAGTGGTTGGGAAAGTGTTGGAGTCAATTATTAAGGATGAGGTTTCCGGGCACTTGGAGACTAATGATAAAATAAGTCAAAGTCAGCATGGTTTCTGTGAAGGGAAATCTTGTCTGACAAATCTGTTGGAGTTCTTTGAGGAAGAATGGTGTTACAGTAAAGATATTAGCATTGATAGAGGAATGGCTGACAGACAAGAGTCAGTGAGTGGGAATAAAGGGGGCCTTTTCTAGTTGGCTGCCAGTGACTAGTGGTGTTCTCAGAGGTCAGTATTGAGACCAATACTTTTCACATTGTTTGTCAATGATTTGGATAATGGAATTGATGACTTTGTGGCAAAGTTTGTGGATGATATGAAGATAGGTGGAGTGGTAGGTAGTACTGAGGAAGAAATGTGATTGCAGTAGGGCTTAGACAAGTTGAAAGAATGGGCAAAAAAGTGGCAGAGGGAATACAGTGTTGGGAAATGTATGATAATGCATTTT
The DNA here is from genome assembly GCF_963921235.1 of Mobula hypostoma. Classification (NCBI taxonomy): domain Eukaryota; kingdom Metazoa; phylum Chordata; class Chondrichthyes; order Myliobatiformes; family Myliobatidae; genus Mobula; species Mobula hypostoma. The sequence goes on along the minus strand of NC_086099.1, from coordinate 117,423,169 downwards.
GGTAAAAGGAACAATCGTGCAGATTATTAGTGCAGAGCTTTTGGCAGCTTTAGGACTGTATGCACTGGAATTTAGAAGAATGTATGAGGATCTCATTGAAACCTACCGAATGTTGAAAGGACTAGATAGAGTGGATGTTGAGAGGATGTTTCCTGTGGTGAGGGTATCCAGAATTAGAGAGCACAGCCTCAAAATTGAGGGGAGACCTCTTAGAACGGAGATAAGGAGGAGTTTTTTTAGCCAGAGAGTAGTCAATCTGTGGAATGCTCTGCCACAGACTGCAGTGGAGGCCAATCCGTGGGTATATTTAAGGCAGAAGTTGATCATTCCCTGATCGGTCAGGGCATCAAAGGATATGGCGAGAAGGCAGGAGTATGGGGTTGAGTTGGATCTGGGATCAGCCACGATGAAATGGTGGAGCAAACTCAATGGGCTGAATGGCCTAATTCTGCTCCTATGTCTTATGGTCTTATGTAGAGGTTGATATAGAAGGGACCTTTAAGACACTTTCAGATATGCAGATGGATGTGTAAGGGGTTTCTTCTTTTAGGTTACTGCATAGTCTAATTAAAATGCGTTCTTTATTATGTTATAATTGAAATGGCTTCTTCGTTATGTTAACTGCTGAAAAAGTCCTTCCGCTAGCAGTTTGTTTGGATCATGTTACTGATAAGAGGATGTTACGAACCAATTGGGATAGTTGTTATGCTTTCTGTGTGTCTGTAAGATATTGTGATGCACGGGTTTTTGGGGAGAAGGCGGAAGAGAGAGACAGAGGATGAACCAGGTGCTCTGAGTCCGCTAACGGGGTCAGACCCCAAGCAAGAGTCCGAGGTCCAGGGTGATCGGCGAGGAGAGGAGACGGAGACGTACTCGGGAGGAGCATCTGGTTGACCACCATTTTTGGTCCCAGGCGGCAGGTCGAGGTGGTCCGAAGGGATCGCAGGACGAAGAAGGAGGGTCCTGAGCTCCAACTGTTTGTGCACGGAAAGATTGAACTTTGATAAGTGTGGCACCTTTTACTTTCCTCTTATATTTTATTCTGTATTAGTTATATAGTTCCAGAAATATCTATAAACTGTACTTCACTTAATTGTATCTGGTGTATTGTCTGTTATTTGGGCGGGGTGGGTTACATCACACAGCATCCACACAAACTAATTACCCAGTTTGTCGGGGCCGAAGGCTGTTTCCCTAGACGGCAGCGAGGCGAGCGACCCTGAGGCTGGCCAGGGGGACTACGTTTGGGGGCTCGTCCGGGATTGGATCTGTACGCTGCGTGGTTGCCCTGTTTAAATCAGTAATGTGTGTCTCTGTGGGTTGTTTGCTGGTTATTGCTGCATGCGTGGTGGGTGAGGTCTTTGTTCGAGTTCAGACTAGCATTGACGAGTTGGTGGTGAGACTCGCGGCTGTCCATGCTGTTGAGAGAGAGAGGAAAGAGTGGTCTGATTTGGAGGTAGTGTCTGCGAATAAATGTTCTAGCTCTGGCAGGCTCCGCCTGGTGCTTGGGATAGTATCCACCCCAAGAGGGGCGGAGGCAGGTGAGACATGGGCGGAGCAGATCTCTCAGTTGTTAGATGAGTGGCAGTGCTCGGTTGAGGGAGAGTGACCGGGATTGGTTGAAAGTTTGAGTAGGCGGGCTGGTGATGGTGTTAGAGCTGCCAGTTTCAATTACACCGTAGTGACAGCTGTCAGTTATTTGAAAGGGGGGGGAAAGTTTTCAGTGTGTCTTCTCTGGCTAGGAGGGCAGCTAAATTGCTTGCAGTGCCAGGGGGATCATTTCAGGGGATCAACCCCTCCTTCAGTTGTTCAGCTGATCAGACAGGTGTCGGGAAACTTAGTGGAGGCCCAGTGGGGGAACAGCTTGGGGTCTCTGGGGAACGTACCAATGAACTTCCGAAAGCCAAAGACCCTATTCCTGAAGGCTTAGAGGGACCACGCCCCAGGGTGTTGTTACGGATAGAGGGAAGCGATGTTAAAGCCATCCTCGACCCTGGGGCGCAGGTCAAGTTGTTGTACAGTTCGTTTTACAACCGGTGTCTGAAGCATTTACCCTTGACAACCTCAAGATTTTGGGTATCAGTGCCAGTAATTATCCAGAAGACGATGATTGGTTAATGACGCTGGAGTTCATGGGGGCATTGTCTGGGCACCCAGTGTGTCGAGCTGCTTCTGAGGACGTTTGTAGCAGCCTTGAGACGGTACCAAATTTAAACGAGACCCAGCGGTGGTACGGCCTGGGGAAAGTATCTGAGGGTGAGACCCTCTTAGTAGCTGCTCCGAACTACCACGAGGGAGGGGAGTTGACCGCTGAAGACACCTCAGTGAGAGAGAGGTCACAGCAACTGGACCCTGATGCCGTGGAAGATGGAGGCAGCATGAGTGTGGATTATGCGACATAGTTTAATGTGTTGGATCTGAGGAGTGGATGTTGCCAGATCCAGAGGAGTGCGGCTGATGAGCAGAAAATGGGCGTTATTAGTTCCCTATGATTCTTCCGATCTGAAAAGAAGCCCAAGGGCATATCCGGAGCCCCTGCAACCTTCCCACGGGGCATGAGGAAGACCATGGGGGAAGTGAGGGTGTGTGGAATTTTTGGCTGGAGGAGTTTGGTGCAATGGGAGAAAAATGATCCGACATACCAGTTGAACTTCCTGGTGTTGGAACAGACGATGGTGGACCTGGGGATAGAAACCCAGGTTGTCAATCGGAATGAGACACAGGGGAGGAAGGGGATTTGCACCGCTGAACTGAATGCACAGAAATGCAGGCTGGAGACGGAGTGCCGCTCTTGCGGGACAACCATTGCAGACTTGGAATTCACGCTCGTCAACATGGAGAAGGACAAACGGAAACTGCAGTCACGTACTGATGAATTAATCCAGAAAAGAATGGAAGACTTATCAGCTGGGGAAGATCAAGGAAGTGTTCTGACTAAGGCCAACAGGAAACCGGGAGCCCAGGATGGGGAGTTTGACTACACTCCCAAGGAGGTGAAGCAATGGAGGACAGATCTCGGAAAAGGGAGGCCTACGCTTGAAAGGAACCTGAAGATGACTATCGTGAGTTTAAATGAACTGGAAAAACTGGAAGTTGACCTGGAAGAAGCTGGTGGGGTAACTGTGTCCCAGATTGAGATGGCCAAGAACCCTGAGTCAGAACTGCGGAGGCTGTGGTGAGAATTGAAGGAGTCCCCGAAGAAGCTGACGTCTCGACTGCAGGAGGATGAAGGGGTAGCCCCGGCTAAATGCTTCAGTTTGAAGAAACTCAAACAGCAGCTACCAAGCGAGGGAATGAGGAAGAATACGGATTTGAAGGATGATGTGCTGGGCATGTGGTACATGCTGCCTTTCGCTAACTTCCCTGTGATTGAGGAAGAGACCTTTGGCCCTTCTCCCACTGAGTCAGGTGTAGTGGGGAGGGCTAGCTGTGGGCAGTCTGAGTTGCAGCAGGACCAGGAAGGAAAAGAAGCAGGGCCCTGGACACAGGTCAAGGGGCTCTGAGTTGTAGTGGTGGCATGAGTGAGAGAGGAGTTGGCAACCAGGCTCGAGGTATCCCTAGTAGTGTCTGAGCCTTTAGGGTTTAGGTGAGGGGGTACGGAGGTCTCGGAGGATTAGGAAGCTCCCAGATAGGTTGGCCTATGTAGCGCCTGTGGACCGGCGGAAGGTCCACTGTTTGGGGAGCAATGTCACTGTATGTATTTGGATGGGTATTTGTGTCTGTAGGACTGGTTGGCGAGTTATTTAGAAGTCATGAGGACATGACTTTATTTGGTGGGGGGAGAGTGTAAGGGGTTTCTTCTTTTAGGTTACTGCGTAGTCTAATTAAAATAGTTTCTTTGTTATGTTATAATTGAAATGGCTTCTTTGTTATGTTAACTGCTGAAAAAGTCCTCCCGCTAGCAGTTTGTTTGGTTCATGTTACTGATAAGAGGATGTTACGAACCAATTGGGATAGTTGTTATGCTTTCTGTGCATCTGTAAGTTAGTGTGATGCGTGGGTTTTTGGGGAGAAGGCGGGAGAGAGAGACAGAGGATGGACAAGGTACTGTGAGTCCGCTAATGGGGTCGGACCCCGAGCAGGAGTTCGAGGTCCAGGGTGTTCGGCGAGGAGAGGAGACGGAGACAGACTCGGGTGGAGCGTCTGGTTGACCAACATTGTTGGTCCCAGGCGGCAGGTCGAGGAGGTCCGAGGGGTCGCAGGGCGAAGAAGGAGGGGCCTGAGCTCCAACTGTTTGTGCATGAAGAGATTGAACTTTGATAAGTGTGGCTCCTTTTAATTTCCTCTTATGTTTTATTCTCTATTAATTATATAGTTCCAGAAATATCTATAAACTGTAAATCATTTAATCGTATCTGGTGTACTGTCTGTTATCTGGGCGGGGTGGTGTACATTACACAGCATCCACACAAACTAATTACTCAGTTTGGTGGGGCCGAGGGTTGTTTCCCTGGACGACAGTGAGCTGAGCGACCCTAAGACTGGCCGGGGGGCTACAGATGTAAGAAAAATGGAGGGTTATGGGCTATACAAGAGAGAATGGTTAGAGTGATCAAGGAGTAAGTTTATATTGGTTAGCACAACATTGCTGATTAAATGGTTGGTACTGTGTTGTGCTGTCTATGTTCTAAAACTTAAGGCAGCATCTCCCAATAAAAGTAGAGTAGGTTCTACAGAAAAGTCTCTCTCTCTCTCCGTCTTATTTTACAGCGGTTGGCACCCAGCTTAGTGGTGCATTACCATCACCTTCTGCTCTGGAGTGTGCAATAGACTTACATTTTAAATCACACACCCACACATACCCTCACCTACACTTTATCCTCCCATCTCTGGCCATCCTAGTACTCTATTCCTGTTTATCTGTCATATCCTATAAAAAACCCCTGTACCCCTTAGGAAAGCTAGAAATACCCAACCTGTGCTCCCTCGCCCATGCCCAGCCTACAGAGAAGTGTGTCTCATAGAAAATAGTCATGCATAAGTGTGTGCTGAAAATCAGCCTCCATCACTTATGTCATCACTCGGCTTGACTGGCAATTGAAATAGCCAATCACCTCTCTCTCTCTCTCTCTCTCTGGGATTACCATTGGCACCATATGCACCCTTTCCAGATAGGGACAAATAATTGAATGGTTTAAGATGATGCAAGTACAAACTAAATAAGCAATCAGTATTAATTAACACTATTTCTGAGTCTTGAGTCCTTGCAGGGTCACTCTTAATTAATCAAGTGTGATCAATAGGTGAGTTAAGGAAGAAAGAAAGCACAAATCTACATTTAGAAAATCCTAATGTCTTCCATGGCTGATTAACTTATTGAAAATGGAGTCACTGTCATCACATTGGAATACTGCTTGCAACGGTTAGGTTGTAGGTTTGCAGATGACACAAAAATTTGTGATAGAGGGAGTAAGGAAGTCTGTCTCAGGTCACAGATCAGGTCGAAATGTGGATCTGAAATGTTAGGTGGCGTTCAATCAGGACAAATATGAGCTGCTGCACTTCGGGAGGTCACGTGCATGGCGAAAGTACCGTAAACGTGCTGACATTAAGAAAGCAAATGTGCTGGATCTTTTGAAAAACATTAGGATAGGTAAGCTCCCAGAGTGAGAGGGGATGACTCCAGGTTACTACTGGAAATGAAAGAAGAGTTCACTGCACCTTTGGTGATGATCTTTGTGCCCTCACTGGCCACAGGAGTATTATCAGAAGTTTGGAAAGTGGAAATATTATTCCCTTATTCAAAAAGGAAGTAAGGATAATCCTGGGAATTATAGACCAATGAGTTTATGTCAGTGGTGGGCAAACTACTAGACAGGGTTCTTAGAGACGAGATTTACAAGCATTTGGGGAGGCATTTGCTGATTAGGATTAGTTAGCATGGCTTTATGAGGAGTAGGCTTGCCTTTTGAGCCTGCTTAAATTTTTCAAGGAATTAACAAAACAAATTTATTAAGGCAGAGCAGTGGAAGTGGTGTTTTTGGAGTTTAGTAAAGCTTTTGACAAGGGCTCATTCAGAGAGTCAGGACACATGGGATCCAGTGTAACCTGGCTGTGCGGCTGGCCCACAAAAGGCCGTGTGTGGTTGGAGATGAAGAGTATTCTGCTTGGAACTTGGTAACCAATGGAATCCCACAGGGATCTGCTCTGGGACTTGGAGTACTGTGTTCAGTTCTGGTCACCCCATTATAAGAAGGATGTGGAAGCTTTAGAGGGGGTGCAGAGGATATTTACCTGGATGCTGCCTGGTTGAGTGAACTAGATGCTGAAATACTTCTATTTGCAGCGAAGGAGCATGAAAGAGGTATATAAGGTGTTCAGAGGCATTGATAGGGTGGACAGCCTGCGCCTACTTCCCAGAGCGAAAATGGCTAATGCAAGGCAGCATAGTTTCAAAGTGATTGGAGAGGAGGTCAGAAGTATGTTTTTTTTTCCCACACACAGTGATGGGTGAATGGAATGTGCTGTCTGGGGTGGTGTTTAAGAGATTCTTAGAGAGGCTCATGGATGAAAGAAAAATGGGGGGGCTGTGAGGAAGGGAATTGTTAGGCTGATCTTGGAGTAGTTTAAAATGTCAGCACTGCATCATGGGCTGAAGGGTCTGTACTGTTCTCTGTTCTATGTTTTTAAATGGCAGGAGCCTTAGGAGCAGTGATGTGCAGATTTAATATTTGATAAGTTCCCATGAATTGCAGTGGGATAATAAGGTCCAACAACCTCAAAATCACAGAGACCAGCCTGGACTGAAATGGTCATAAACACAGTGGGAGAAAAGTTTTGTGCACCATATTAGGGATTGAAAAAAAACAATTTCATATGATCTGTTCCCAGCCTCATTTCACATAAATGTAATGCATCAACTTGTGATCATTTTCACATAAACGTAACGCAAAAGCATTACGGTTAATTGGGCAATTGGTTCAACAGGGCAGCCGCTTATTTGGGACAACTCTTAAAGAACAAAAACTAATCAGGAAAATAGCTGGGATTCCCTTTGGTTATTTAGGACTCTATGCCACTTAATTGGGGCAGACATCTTTTGCCAAACAGTTTCTAACCAGTGTCAGTTGTGTGCACTTGTGTGGCCATTAGATACCACATTGTGCTTTGTGCGAACAGTTTTTAAATAGCATCAGCTGTGGGCATTTGTCTTCAAAATGCAGTGATTTTTCTCATTGATAGTTGGTGAGAAGTAAGCAGTAAGATAACTCAGAACTGTTTTGCTCACTGCGGTTTCAAGCATTCAGGCTTGGAGATACCAAGAACAGCTTGGAGTGAAAATGAAATGATTTCACTAGTTCTACAAGTTAGGAACTACAAAGAATTCGAAGGTATTGGCAATCTTGAATGTTACAATGAAAATAAAGATTTGGGGGATGCAATCGTCGAAAGCATTTTATGAAGGCAGTCCATTAGGCATCTACACAGTTTTATACTAGTGTTCTAATTTGTTCTGTATTTAATTTAAATATGTAATTCATATTCAACATGTCTTGTTTATACTTCTTTAACTATTTCCATGAAAATTCAGCCAATTGGGGCAGTCACTTAATTGTGCCAAAACGTACTGGTCCCAACATGTCCTAATTACTGGAATCCAGTGTACTTATAACTGCACAGATGGAGGCTATTCAGCCCATTGGAACTATGCCAGCTCCCAACAGAGTAACACCATCAGTCCCATTCCCCCTCTCCTTGTTTCCTTGCAACTGATTTTCTGAACTGGGGCCACTGGAGCTGCAGTCTGCAGTTTTCCTTGTGCAGGGGGGAGGGGAGGATGCAGTGTCAACAGTGCCATATTTTGAATGCAAAGTAATTTTAATTTTGCTCTTTTGGGTGGCTGGACAAAATGTGATGGAAAAGCAAAGATGTTATCACCCATATCCTGGACAACTTGTGATACTTAGTCATCCTCACTGTTAAACAGATTATCTGGTTAATTATACATTGCTGTTTGTGGGCCTTGCTGTGCATACATCATCTGCTCTGTTTCCTATATGACAGCAGTGTATAAACTCATAAAATTATACAGAGTGGAAACAAACTCTTTGGCCCAACAAAACCACTCCATCAATCAAGCATCAAAACCATGCTGCTTTCCACACATTACCATCACCTCATTTGCATTCTATTTATCATCTATGCACCAGGGATAACTTACAGTGGCCAATTAACCTACAGACTGGCCTGGCTTTGGGATGTGGGAGGAAACTGGAGCACCTGGTGGAAACCTCACAGGGAGAACATGCAAACCCCAACAGGGTAGATCACATCAAAAGCAAAGAGTGTAATTATGATAATTGGGAAATAATCCAATGATGAGTTTATGAGTAACATTCTTAAAATAGAGGGAGGTAAGATGTTCTTGGTTAAGAAAATTGACAAGTGTTTATTTTTCACATTACACACTGTATATTAACATCGCTAATAGCTCACTTACTGATTCCTTTTGTGATCCAAGCCATTTTCTTCTCTGAAAAGTTGAGATGAGGCTTGAGGACATCCTCCATTGTGACAGCTGTCAGTGCATTAATGCTGGAGGAGACTGTACTGGATTGGTCAATGGGGAGGAATCAATGTGTTATTACGGGAGAAGTCAGGACATTGAAATTGAATACTGTTTGACGGAGAGAGGCGTACCTCAAAGTCCCACTGTATGCAGCTGCAACAAAGAGTCCAGGCACACCCGGATAATCTCCCAGGAAATCCATTACCAGATACGGGAGCAACTAAAACAGGAGAACATATCACAATTGGAAAAATGCATCTTCAGGAGGCTCTGCTTGTCCTTGCTGGAACTAATATCATGGGAGATATTGTCTACCCTGTTTGAGGGAAAAACTTTTTCACCCAGAGAGTTGTGGATATATGGAATGCTCTGCCCCAGAAGGCTGTGGAGGCCAAGTCTCTGGATGCTTTCAAGAAAGAGATGGATAGAGCCCTTAAAGATAGTGGAATCAAAGGTTATGGGGATAAGGCAGGAACTGAATACTGATTGTGGATGATCAGCCATGATCACAGTGGATGGCGGTGCTGGCTTGAAGGGCCAAATGGCCTACTCCTGCTCCTATTGTCTATTGTCTACATAGAATTCCATTGTCTCTGAAACTTCCTTGGCTCACATGTACATTCTAGATTGGGAAAAGTTGGAGGTGAAGCAGGATGGTGGGGACAAATTTGGGGCAGGGAACAAGCTCTTGCTGGGACAAAGTTTGGTCAACCTATGACTCTTCAAGTGCCATGAAGAAAAACAGATGTGATCCTGGGACCAATTGGGTGTTGGAAGCAAGATTGTTCCACACAGTGGCTGGAGGGAATATGGAATGAGCTGCAAGAGGGGGTGGTAGAGGTGGGTACGACTGCAATGTTTAAATGACATTTAGACAAGAACATGGATAGGAAAGGTTGAGCGGGATATGGGCTAAACTTGGGGAAGTGGCAGACAATGGATTATTGGGCTGAAAGGCCTGTATTCCCTGCTGTATGACTCCAGCACTCAGTTCAGCTGAGGGATTCTGCCCAGTGAAGGATGGATTTGGACCCAGTCCTGATTTGCATGAAGAAGGTGGATGTTTTGGATTTTAGAAATTAGTCTGTTTCCAATTTTGGCATCAATATTTCTATGGAGGGTGATTGCAAAACAAATTTGTTCCTTCCCACGGTCTTTTTATCTAAGAATTGGTGTAAGTGATTCTGATTTCTCAGGGCAGTGGGGATAAACTGGCTCAGCCTCATTCCTGTGGACTTACCTGGTCGAGTGCTTGGACTTGCTTTGCTGTCAATGGGTCACACTGGTAGTAAATAGAATACATAATCAGTCCACTCAGCACTGCACACAAAGCAGTCATCCAAAGGCCAACCATGTTCAGGTAGAGTGACCTGTAAGAATTCAAACAACTTGCCTGAGAAATGAGTCAATTTCTCACAAATGCTGGACATACGAGGGGTGATTGATACGTTCATGGCCTAAGGTAGAAAGAGTCAATTTTAGAAAACCTAGCACATTTATTTTTCAACATAGTCCCCTCCTACATGTACACACTTAGTCCAGTGGTCGTGGAGCATAATACGGATCACTTCTTTGTTGAAGTGGTCCACAGCAGGGAGATGAGTTATTAACTTCAAACTTTCTGCATTATCACTCAACTGCACGTGCATGTAATGAGAGTGTCTTGGACCTCCAGGTGGTCCACAGCAGGCATGATGTTATCCATGTTCGTGGCCTAAGGTAGAAGGAGATGAGTTATACAGTTCTTGCTACATGTACATGCAGTTCAACTCCTAGAGTGAAAATGCAGAATGTTTGAAGTTTCTCTTCATCTCGTTCTTCTTTAGGCCACAAACTTAGCAATCACCCCTGCTGTGGACCACCTTCTGGAGGTCCAAGATGCCGACTTCCACAAAGAAGGGATCCATATGCTCCACGACCACTGGACTAAGACTGTAAATGTAGGAAAAATAAATGTGCTAGGTTTTCTAAAATTGACTCCTTCTACCCTAGGCCATGAACTTATCAACCATCCATCATATGTTGCTCATTCAGACTTACTGAGGGATTCTGAGAACACCTTGTGCAATTCATATTCAGGCCTGAAGACATCAATTTCTGAACTCAAACTGCCATTTCTCAGAGAAAATCCAGCCTTTCACCTACCTCTCTGTCATTCACCTCTTGACGTGTGCACTACAAAAGGGTCATGTATGGAGAAACATTTCTAAACAAGTCCTGTAATGGGAGAAACAAAGACCAGAGCACAGCACAGATGGAGAACTGATGAAAAATTCCCCTTTGCTGATTTACTGCTAGCAAAGGTTCAATCCGAGAATAATTTTAATGTGCTTTATGATCTACAAATTTATTTAGTTGTTTATTAATTTATTGAAATACAGTCCTTCCAGCCCTTTGGTTCACACCATCCAGCAACCCCCAATTTAACCCTAGTCCAATCACAGGACAATTTACAATGACTAATTAACCTACCAACTGGTACATCGTTGAACTGTGGGAGGAAACTGGAGCACCTAGAGGAAACCCACGCAGTCACAGGGAGAATATACAAATTCCTTAGAGACAGGGCGTGAATTAAACCCAGGTTGCTGGTATTGTAAAGCGCTGTGTTAACCACAATGTCACCTTGCCACCCTCTGTATAGTTGGATCAACCACAATAGTAAACCCTGACCTATCCCCAACTCCTTAAGAAAGTAATACAGAGGAATTCAGTTAATGGGGTGAAATTTCGCACATGGTGGTTTGAGGATGGGAATGCTTTTACGGATATATATAGGGGACAGAGATGGTTCAGAATTGGTGCTGGTGGCCTGTTCTTTTGTGGGGTATGTAGTGACTGTGATTACTATTCATTACTTTTATATCACACTCTGCCTGAGGGCCTCTCACATATCCAGTGTTATGTGTTGTGTTCTTATTGCTTTCACTAACAGCAACAACAGAACAACACAAACAGCAACAACAACAGAACAACATAAACAGCAACAACAGAACAACACAAACAGCAACAACAACAGAACAACACAAACAGCAACAACAGAACAACACAAACAGCAACAACAACAACCCAAACAGCAACAACAACAGAACAACACAAACAGCAACAACAACAGAACAACACAAACAGCAACAGAACAACACAAACAGCAACAACAACAACACAAACAGCAACAACAGAACAACACAAACAGCAACAACAACAGAACAACATAAACAGCAACAACAGAACAACACAAACAGCAACAACAGAACAACACAAACAGCAACAACAACAGAACAACACAAACAGCAACAACAGAACAACACAAACAGCAACAACAGAACAACACAAACAGCAACAACAACAGAACAACACAAACAGCAACAACAGAACAACACAAACAGCAACAACAGAACAACACAAACAGCAACAACAACAGAACAACACAAACAGCAACAACAGAACAACACAAACAGCAACAACAACAGAACAACACTATTAGCAAAAACAACAGAACAACACAAACAGTAACAACAACAGGACAACACAAACAGTAACAACAACAGAACAACACAAACAGCAACAACAACAGAACAACATAAACAGCAACAACAGAACAACACAAACAGTAACAACAACAGGACAACACAAACAGCAACAACAGAACAACACAAACAGTAACAACAACAGGACAACACAAACAGTAACAACAACAGAACAACACAAACAGCAACAACAACAGAACAACATAAACAGCAACAACAGAACAACACAAACAGTAACAACAACAGGACAACACAAACAGCAACAACAGAACAACACAAACAGTAACAACAACAGGACAACACAAACAGCAACAACAACAGAACAACATAAACAACAACAACAGAACAACACAAACAGCAACAACAACTGAACAACAACGACCGAGCGTACAAAAAAGAATAACACAAGTGGCAGGAGCAACAACAGAACAAAGCAATAGAAACCCCTCACACACACAGGCCTCTAACCCCATGACAGGCTGTCTCCGGTCCTCCAGTCCTTCGCCCTGGACTCTCAAACTTGGAAACTCCTCCAGTTTCTGGCCTGGACTTGCCTTTCATTTCCAGACCTGACCTTGCTCTGGGCTTTGACCTTCAGCTTTGCCCTTTGGACTTTGCTGATCTCTGAATATCGATACCAGGACTTGCTGATGATGAGTTTGTCCTCCTGGCCTTGACCCCACCACTTGCTGATCATGAGTTTGACCTGCTGGCCTTGACCCCACCACTCGCTGATGATGTCTGACTTTTGGGCCTTGACCAACCCAACTGCCGGGATTGTTGACCTTGACTGTGGAGTGCCTCAGGCCCCAACCTCTGGACTAGCAGGGCTCTCTGATCCTGGTGGCCTGGGAGGGATCACCAGACCTCATGACTCCTAGCCATATGGACCTCCAAATCAGGATTCAGTGGCCTGGGGATTACTGGTCCCATCCGTGGCAGTCAATCCAACCTGGCCTCTGGATCACTGATCTTCAACCTTGGAATGTTCCAATATTGGCTCCAAATATAGGCTCCTGCCCCTGAACCCTGGCCTGACCCCTAATCCTAACTTGTTCCCCCAAACCATTACTATAATTAGGTCCCCATCATGCTCGGTGTCATCTTGACTGTAAGCTTATAGCATAACCAATATTTCAGCTGGATCCCGGCAAGTGTGGAGCTGCTACTTACAGTTTAGCTTCACATATAGATTTGCAGGAGATGTACCGCTGCACCTGAGATTGGTTGATACCATAGATGGCTGTCCACATAAAACTCCCTCCAACCACAATTGTCCAGAAAGTGTGGCGTCTCAATGGGTCTGGGTCAAAGCTGTGGAGGGACAAGGTTACTGTGGTGAGAAGCTATTATTTGGGTTTGTTTTAGACAAGAGATGCTCAAATCTGGCTCATGTTGGGGGTCATAGAGTCAAAAAGGACTACATTGACTATCATACATCAATTTATGCTAATACAGCATCAATCCCATCTTTTACTTCCTCCATTTTGTTCTTAAATGCCCCTAGAACCCAGCATGCACCTGAAGGAGGGCCAATTGAATGCATAAACAGCTGACAAACATACCAACCTACATGTTGGGATGTGCGTACGAGCCAGAACACACAGCAGAAACCAACATGGTCACAGTATGAAAGTGCAGACAACAGATAGCACGGTTGCATAGTGGTGAGCACAGGACCAGCACCAACTGACCTGGGTTCAATTCCCGCCACTGTCTGTATGTTCTCCCCGAGACCAAGTAGATTTCCTCCAGGGACTCTAGTCTCCTCCCACAGTCCAAAGGCATACCAGTTGGTAGGTTAATTGGACATTAAGCCTGAGATTAGGCCGGAATGAAAATTGGGGAATTGTTACTGGCATGGCTTGAAGGGCATATCCTGTGCTGTGTTGCAATAAATGAATAAATGAATGTATAAATAAATGGATAAAACACTGGAGGGCAGGATTTAACCCAGGTCACTGGAGCTGTGTGTAATTTGTTCTACTTGCTGCACCACTGGCCAGCCCAGGGAGCCTTTCAGACTGAAATCATTGCCACCACTTCCATCTTCTTAAGAGATCGCTTACCATGAACTCTGTCTGTGAAATGCTAATGTCCTCACCACTGTCTTCACCCGACCCAGGTCTCAAAGCCCTCTTTGACCATTCAACCACAGGATTCTATCAGTGCTCCCTCCAGGGTTTTACAACATAGAACATAGAACATACAGCACAGTACAGGTCCTTCGGCCCACAATGTTGTGCCGACCCTCAAACCCTGCCTCCCATATAAGCCCCCACCTTAGATTCCTCCATATACCTGTCTAGTAGTCTCTTAAACTTCACTAGTGTATCTGCCTCCACCACTGACTCAGGCAGTGCATTCTACGCACCAACCACTCTCTGAGTAAAAAATCTTCCTCTAATATCCCCCTTGAACTTCCCACCCCTTACCTTAAAGCCGTGTCCTCTTGTATTGAGCAGTGGTGCCCCAGGGAAGAGGCGCTGGCTATCCACTCTATCTATTCCTCTTATTATCTTGTACACCTCTATCATGTCTCCTCTCATCCTCCATCTCTCCAAAGAGTAAAGCCCTAGCTCCCTTAATCTCTGATCATAATCCATACTCTCTAAACCAGGCAGCATTCTCATAAATCTCCTCTGTACCCTTTCCAATGCTTCCACATCCTTCCTATAGTGAGGCGACCAGAACTGGACACAGTACTCCAAGTGTGGCCTAACCAGAGTTTTATAGAACTACATCATTACATCGTGACTCTTAAACTCTATCCCTCGACTTATGAAAGCTAACACCCCATAAGCTTTCTTAACTATCCTATCCACTTGTGAGGCAACTTTCAGGGATCTATGGACATGTATCCCCAGATCCCTCTGCTCCTCCACACTGCCAAGTATCCTGCCATTTACTTTGTACTCTGCCTTGGAGTTTGTCCTTCCAAAGTGTACCACCTCACACTTCTCCGGGTTGAACTCCATCTGCCACTTCTCAGCCCACTTCTGCATCCTATCAATGTCTCTCTGCAATCTTTGACAATCCTCTACACTATCTACAACACCATCAACCTTTGTGTCATCTGCAAACTTGCCAACCCACCCTTCTACCCCCACATCCAGGTCGTTAATAAAAATCATGAAAAGTAGAGGTCCCAGAACAGATCCTTGTGGGACACCACCAGTCACAACCCTCCAATCTGAATGTACTCCCTCCACCACCACCCTCTGCCTTCTGCAGGCAAGCCAATTCTGAATCCACCAGGCCAAACTACCCTGGATCCCATGCCTTCTGACTTTCTGAATAAGCCTACCATGTGGAACCTTGTCAAAAGCCTTACTAAAATCTATATAGGTCACATCCACTGCACTACCCTCATCTATGTGCCTGGTCACCTCCTCAAAGAACTCTATCAGGCTTGTTAGACACGATCTGCTCTTTACAAAGCCATGCTGACTGTCCTTGATCAGACCATGATTCTCTAAATGCCCAGAGATCCTCTCTGGTTTTCTCTCTGATCCATCTGCATCTTCAAGGTTTCAATCAACCTCCCCTCCAGGACTTCAACTAACCCCTCCCTCTTTGAAAATACTCTTGTTGATTAAGGTGGTGATTTAGTTCCAGTAAGCACCCTGTCCCTCGCTCAGTGAACTGACTCCCAAGTGAACAAAATGCCTGAGTTAATCTTTGTAAATTTTCTGGCCCTCTCCCTTGATTTTCTGGTTCAGGAACCTACATTCCCATTTTTGGGAAATGTGTGCCTGTACTTCAGCCCCTCGTACATCTGAGGAATGTAGGTGAGGGCATTGTGTATCCCCAACTCTTTCACACCCACGTGGATCAAGGTTACAGAATTTTTCTCTCTCCTTCAAGGCAAGTGGAGCCATGCATCTATTTTCTGTCTGTCTGTATTGTTTGTGTTGTGTGCTTTATTATGGGTTACGGTAATTGGGGTGTTGTAGAAGCAAGTGAGTATAATTACATATTCACACTTTGTCCTAGTTAGTTAGCTTGCTTTAGTTGATATGGAGTGAGCCGGGATTGTTATGTTTCTATTGACCGCTAATTACTCTTATTTTGATTATTTTATTTTGATAGTTTTTTTATCATTACAAGATCGTTCCTCTTCACTGGTTTCATAATAGACGATTGAACGTACTTTCCTTTGACTAGGAACTCAGTTACTTGAAAGGATGTCATACAGTGTTGAGTTCCTCACTCAGTCTCTAAGCAGTTTTGATTTGCTTTTCAACAGCAAGTCAAAACTATTCCAAAGATCCCTCCTTTCCTGCTGTCTTATTCCTCAACTCCCAAAGATAAATAGTAGGGCCTTACTCCCAGAAGTTGAGTCTCCCTCCATGATATGAGATATTCCAGATACGTCCAAATCCTCCTTGGGGAACCAAACCTCGGATTATTACAGCCATGAAGCCAGCAAACATGATCAACATCTGGAACACATCAGTCCAAACCACAGCTTTCAGGCCACCCTGTTAACACAAGATATAGTCAGTATCTGCTGAATCAGGAAGCTGAGAAAAGAGGACATGTCGGTCTACTAATTACAAGTATAAAGCGCACAGTCAGTTTGTATCTCTACAGAGAAACACTTACATTTCATTGCATGTCCATGTTCCTTTAATATCCATGGCTTATTACAATAGCACGGCTTTCCTATTCCTGTAACTTTCCATCCAAACCAAAGAAAATAAATTGTGGATGGTGTGATTTAGCCAGAGGTGAAGTTTTGCCGAGTGAATTGTACATCACACCCATGCAGGAGCGTGGTAGAATCTGGGGCAGGAAGAGGTTTTTATGTTTATTTGTTTTTTAATTGAGTTAGAGAGTGGAACAGGCTCTTCCAGCCCTTCGAGCGTGCTGCCTAGCAACCCCCGATTTAATCCTAGCCTAGTCAAGGGACAATTTACCTTGACCCATTAACCTACTAACTGGTCAGCTTTGGACTGTGGGAGGAAAGCAGAGTGATCTGGAGGAAACTCACGCGATCACAGGGAGAACATACAAGCTCTTTACAGTCAGTGGCAGGAATTGAACCCGGGTCACTGGTACTGTAAAGCATTGTGTGACCACTGTGCTACCATGTCAGTGATGGGAACGTGGGGAGAATTAAATGGATTTGGGTAGGATTAGTGTAAAATGTTGTTTAACGTTTAGAAGGGGATGAATATCTGGAATTCCCTGCCCCAGTGAGTGATGGGGAATTAACTTATGAAATGCAGTAAATGTGAATGACGGGATGAGCACCATGAATCGGACACAGAGGGGCAGGTGAGGGCTGGGCAGAGCAGCTATAATCCTATTGAATGTTGCAGCAAGTTTGAAGGGCCGAGTGGCCTGCTTGTAATTTCTAACTGATGCATGATGGAAAATATCCTGACTGGGTGCATAATGCCTCAGTATGGTAACTGATCTGAGTGTGACTGCAGGAAAAACAGAGATGTGGACACAGGTCAGCTCATCATGTAAACCGTCCACGGACTCTGTCTACACATCTTGCTCCCTGGCATAGCAACCGACATAATCAAAGACTCCCCACGTTCTCTCTGCTCCCTGCTCTCATCGTGCAGGAGATACAAATGCCTGATAGCATATACTGTACCACCAAGCTAACAAAATTTCTACCTCATTGTTAAAGGACCATTAAATGGTTTCCCAGAATGGTGAAATGAACTCCTGACCTCCCAGTCTCTCTCGTTATGATCTTGCTTTCATTGTTTACTGTACTTTCTCTGTAGCGCCTAAACTTTATTCCACATTGTTATTGTTTTACCTTGTTCTACCAGAATGCACTGTGCAATGTTTTGATCTGCACGCAAGGCAAACTTATCTCTGTATCTCGCTACTTGTGGAATCATAAGCCAATGTCAATTCTTTTGATCTTGGGGTGCGGACCTGGTGGATATGTATCCCTCAGACACTGCACTGCATGATGAACCTGCCCTGACTCACACCGTACTGCAGGCTCACATGTTAAATGTGGTCCCAGTTAAAATACTGATTACATTTTGAGTGCACTCTTCCTGGTGCTTTATCACTTTTGATGTATAACCCTGCTGAACCATTCAAGTGCTAATCAGACAGAAGTCCAGGACACCCAACTTCGGAACTAAAGCAGTCTGGGCGAACTTTAGGAGAAGAAGCATGCTGTCTGCTTTATTGACAAGGCAGGTAATTTACTATTGGATGAGTGTGGGTTTGACTTCATGATCCCTGTACGGGACGGCAGGGAAAACATATACTTTATACTTCATTGTCGCTAAACAATTGATACTAGAACGTACAATCATCACAGTGATATTTGATTCTGCACTTCCCGCTCCCTGGATTACAAATCGATAGTAAATATTAAAAATTTAAATTATAAATCATAAATAGAAAAAATAAAAATGGAAAGTAAGGTAGCGCAAAAAAACCGAGAGGCAGGTCCGGATATTTGGAGGGTATGGCCCAGATCCGGGTCAGGATCCATTCAGCAGTCTTATCACAGTTGGAAAGAAGCTGTTCCCAAATCTGGCTGTACGAGTCTTCAAGCTCCTGAGCCTTCTCCCGGAGGGAAGAGGGACGAAAAGTGTGTTGGCTGGGTGGGTCGTGTCCTTGATTATCCTGGCAGCACTGCTCCGACAGCGTGCGGTGTAAAGTGAGTCCACGGACGGAAGATTGGTTTGTGTGATGTGTTGCGCCGTGTTCACGATCTTCTGCAGCTTCTTTCGGTCTTGGACAGGACAACTTCCATACCAGGTTGTGATGCACCCTAGAAGAATGCTTTTTACGGTGCATCTATAAAAATTCGTGAGGGTTTTAGGAGACAGGCTAAATATCTTTAGTTTTCTCATATCGGAGATGAACAGCTATGAACACCATCTCACTACTCCTCATGATCCCTGCACGGAAGGGCAGGGAAGACATATTGGAGGTGAACGGCCATGAACACTATCTCACTACCCCTCTTTTGCTCTACTTATTTAGTTATTGTAACTTCGAGTAATTTTGATATCTTGAACTGTACAACAAACATCATGACATGTCAGGGATTGTAAACCTGATGTGAATTCTAACTAATGACAATCCCCACATCTGAATGAAGAGGTGACAAGAGAAATCACCTTTAGAAGTAAAGTTGCCTTCAGCCCCATCCCAAATTTGGAAACAGTACGGGAAGAAATTCCTGACCTCAGTCTCCCTGTAACTACTGCGACCTGTCAAACAATACCAGAAGTAAACTAATACAGCCTTTAAAACCAATACAGCCTGACCTCAGTCTTCCTGTAACTACTGCGACCTGTCAAGCAGTGCCAAAAGAAAACTAATACAGCCTTTGAGCAAATGTAGTTGAGAGCTTCTGATGTATTTACCAATACACAATGGAGACATACTCATCAAACACACCTCAAACATTAATCCAAAGTAATCCACACCCTACATCTATACCACAAGCAACACACACAGAAAATGCTGGTGTACACAGCAGGCCAGGCAGCATCTATAGGAAGAGGTACAGTCGACGTCTCGGGCCAAGACATTTCGTCAGGACTGACAATACACAAACACAAACAGGCCTCACAAATGTCGTCTGTAACCAAAGTACACAGTTCAATCACCAGATTGCAATACCAATAAAACCATCTTCAGATACGTCAAGGACAACAGCTTGGATAAGCTTGGCTGGTCTTTGGCACTGAAAGGGCCACCACCTGTTTGCTGGTTTGTTATTAACTATCTATCGACCTGACACTTTAAAGACTTTGCCTTTGAGGAAGAGGGTTCCAAGCACCCTCAACCTTTGGAAAGAGAAAAAAACCTCTCGATTCCTTTGTTCAATGGGAGCTCTGATAATGAACCTTAGCTTTGGATTCTCCCACAATAGGAAGCATTTTCACCACATTTATTTTGTGATGACATTTGTGAGGCCTGTTTGTACCTCTTCCTATAGATGCTGCCTAGCCTGCTGCATTCATCAGCATTTTTTGTGTGTGTTGCTTGAATTTCTAGCATCTGCAGATTTCCTCGTGTTTGCATCTGTATCACAAGCCTAGCTAAGACAACCTTCATTCCCTCAGCCTCTATCAGCACTTCTTAACAATGCAAGAAATTCACTGTATACTTAGTCATAGCAATTGACTGGCAATCAAGTAGTTACAGCACTTCAGTATTAAATTTCCCTTTTGTCCACTTGGATGATATCAGCTGGAACAGTTGTCTTTGCAAACAGGTGGTGGCCCCTTCAGTGCCAAAGACCAGCCAAGCTATTCCAAGCTGTTGTACTTGACGTATCTGAAGATGGTTTTATTGGTATTGCAATCTGGTGATTGAACTGTATGTACTTTGGTTAGTAGGACATTTATGAGGCCTGTTTGTGTATTGTAAACAGTATTGGTTTTATTAAAGGAAAGATATTAACATGTTGTAAAGGGTTCTTGAGATTAATACCTGGAATGTGCTGGTTCTCTGTGAGAAAGGATTCGACAAGCCAGCGGTTCAAAACAGTGAGCGGAAGCTTGATTGAAACATGTGAGCTTCAGAGGTGTCTTGACAAAATAAATGTGGTGAAAATGCTTCCTCTCGTGCTGAGGTTCATTAGCAGAGCTCCCATTGAACAAAGGGATAGAGAGTTTTTTTTTTCTCTTTCCAAAGGTTGAGGGTGTTTGGAACCCTCTTCCTCAAAGGGTGGTGGAAGCAAAGTCTTTACAGTGTCAGGTGGATAGATAGTTAATAAGTAATCAGCTTATCCTGGATAGGTTTGTCAGATCAACCATGGTCCTATTGAATTTTGATATCAATTAGAAGGGCTGCGGGTACTCTGGGCCTAATTCACATGTTTGCACACTTTCAGGTCCTTGGCTGAGAAGCTAATTCTAGTGCTTACAGATGCCCTGCAGGAAGATCTGATTGCATCAGGGATTGTGGACTATTGCCACCTCTAAAGGTGGAAGTTGGAAGAGTATTGGCTGATTGGAGGATTCGACAGGCTCGGGCATTGAAAACTCCCAGTGGACCCTTGGTTATATTTCAGTAACTTTTTCTTGAAGTTTTTCTGTAAAACTATAGCCGTTTTTGGTTTTACCAGCAGATGCAAGGTAAAAACAGTTTTAATCACCATTGCTAAAAGAGAGAAGAAAATGTAATGAGACTCAGAAATGCCCACAGCATTCACTGTAATGTTCGTTTGCTGTGTATGTGTGGGTATGCACATAACTTTGTAGGTTACTGATTTATAATCAAATGCAATAGTTTTAAAGTTTTTTGTTGTAATAATGCTAAATGCAATTAATGAGTTTACTGAACCTTGTTCTTATTCATGAATGCAAGATTTTTCCCCACTTCTCGTGCTGTTCAGAGAGCCTCCACGGGCTCGATGGACCAAAGGGCTTCCTTTGATATCGTTAGAGGTTAGAGTGCATGAGAAATATTCAAAGGTAGCCGTTTTGTCTTCACTGTCTCAGGTGCATTCTAGTCATTCTCTTCTGGCACAAGGTCTTCTGTTTTGATGTTCTGGAGTCTGCCAGGTCTGTAACTGCATATTCATTATAAGCCAACGGTATTTGAGGTTGGTTAACTGTAATCATTGGATGGAAAACAATCATATTCCTGAGGACATTCTGTACAGTGGGTTGGTTCCCAGGTCACAACAAGCTGAACGACATGGAAGATGGCATGTTTCAATATAGTCATGTTGGGGACAGCTGCTGCTGGTTGGGACTTCTAGAGGCTGATTGTTTGGGATAACATGGGAAGAAGTGAGGAGAAGCAGAATGCTCTGTTGATGCCGTATGACGATCCAAAGAGGCCAACAAAATTCATACCATCTCAAGAGAGGCATAGAGTTCCTGACATACCCAGAAGATGCTTAACAGCAGACGGTGAAAAAGGCGAATGGTATGCTGGCATTTATAGCGAGAGGATTCGAGTACAGGAGCAGGGAGGTACTACTGCAGTTGTACAAGGCCTTGGTGAGACCACACCTGGAGTATTGTGTGCAGTTTTGGTCCCCTAATCTGAAGAAAGACATCCTTGCCATAGAGGGAGTACAAAGAAGGTTCACCAGATTGATTCCTGGGATGGCAGGACTTTCATATGAAGAAAGACTGGATGAACTGGGCTTGTACTCGTTGGAATTTAGAAGATTGAGGGGGGATCTGATTGAAACGTATAAAATCCTAAAGGGATTGGACAGGCTAGATGCAGGAAGATTGTTCCCGATGTTGGGGAAGTCCAGAACGAGGGGCCACAGTTTGAGGATAGAGGGGAAGCCTTTTAGGACCGAGATTAGGAAAAACTTCTTCACACAGAGAGTGGTGAATCTGTAGAATTCTCTGCCACAGGAAACAGTTGAGGCCAGTTCATTGGCTATATTTAAGAGGGAGTTAGATATGGCCCTTGTGGCTACGGGGGTCAGGGGGTATGGAGGGAAGGCTGGGGCGGGGTTCTGAGTTGGATGATCAGCCATGATCATAATAAATGGCGGTGCAGGCTCGAAGGGCCGAATGGCCTACTCCTGCACCTATTTTCTATGTTTCTATGTTTCTATCTGGGAGAAACATCTGTTAACATTTAAGCATCATTTACCTAGCTTCAACCAGCAGGGTTCTATCATTTACCAAGAAAATAGAAAACAAGGCAACAATCAGATAAGGGAGAGTCAAGAACAATTTTCAAACTGACAAAAATCAATGATAAAGCTACATGCAAAATTTCATTCACTGGGGAACAAAGATAAAGAAAATTTGATGTAATGTGACTGGACACAGTTTCCCAAATATTGAATCATATAACATTGACAGCAACTGGGGAATTACTGCAAAGATTGCAGATCTTAGGATGTTGGTTCTGGGATGTTCAAATGCTCAAAATTCAAAGTAAATTTATTTTCAAAGTACATTTATGTGACCTTATATAATGATGAAGTTTGTTTTCTTGTGGGCATAGTTAGTAAATCCAAAAACCATGCCGTAAGAGGGTCCAGAGAGGCCAACAAAATTCAAATAAAGACAACACCCAACAGGGCGAATAAAAAATAATGATGTACAAAAGACAACAAATTTTGCAAATACAAAAGAAAAAAGAAATAATAATGATAATAAATAAATAATCAATAAATATTGAGAACGTAAGATGAAAAGACCT
The DNA here is from genome assembly GCF_963921235.1 of Mobula hypostoma. Taxonomy (NCBI): domain Eukaryota; kingdom Metazoa; phylum Chordata; class Chondrichthyes; order Myliobatiformes; family Myliobatidae; genus Mobula; species Mobula hypostoma. Next base: position 117,399,997 of record NC_086099.1, on the reverse strand, counting down.
TGAAAGTGAGTCCATAGCTTGCGGAAACAGTTCAATGATATGACAAGTGAAGCTGAGTGAAGTTATCCCCTTTGGTTCACGAGCCTGATGGTTGAGGGGTAATAACTGTTCCTGTACCATCTTCCTGATGGCAGCAGCAAGAAGAGAGCATGACCTGGATGGTGGGGGTTCCTGAAGATGGTGCTCTGAAACACCAGAATGGTAATCCATGTGTTGAACCAGAACAGATGAGGGAGATCTTAAATAATTTTTTGGCATCCTTTCAATCTCCTCACTCAGCAGATGAACACAGAGTCTAGGCAGAGTGAGGCAAAGTGGCATCAACTTCATTGTCCCTGTGCAGATTACAGAGGAGGAGGTGTTTGCTACCCTGAGGCAAATCAGGGTGGATAAATCCCCAGGGCTTGATAAGGTGTTCCCTCGGACCTTACAGGAGGCAAATGCAGAAATTTCTGGGACCTAAATTATCCTTAGTGACAGAAGAGGTACCAGAGGATTGGAGAACAGTCAATGTTGTTCTGCTGTTTAAAAAAGGCTCCAAACATAAACCAGGAAATTATAGGCCAGTGAATCTGCCATCATTTCTGGGACAGTTACCAGAACGTGTCCTAAGGGACTGGTTATATAAGTATTTTGATAGACATGGACTGATTTAAGGATAGTCAGCATGGGTTCATGCATGGTAGACCATGTCTAACAAATCTTTCGAGTTTTTCCAGAGAGTTACCAGGAATGTGGGTGAAGGCAAGGCAGTGGATGTTGACTACGTGGACTTTAGCAAGGCTATTGACAAGGTCCCACATTGGAAGGTTCAATGGCTCAGCATTCAAGATGAAGTAGTAAATTGGTTTTGACATTGGCTTGATGGGAGAAGCCAGAGGGTGCTAGTAGATGATTGCCTCTCTGACTGGAAGCCTGTGACTAGTGGAGTGCCACAGGGATCAGTGCCACGTCTGTTGTTGGTTATCACCTCTATCAACAATCTGGATGATAATGTCGTTAACTAGATCAGCAAATTTGTGGATGCATTAAGATTGGGGGTGTAGTGGATAGCAAGACAGGCTATCATGGCTTGCAGAGGGATCTGCATCAGCTGGAAAAAATGGGCTGAAAATGGCAGATGGAATTTAATGCAGACAAGTGTGAGGAGGACCTGAATCATAAGGAAGAATTGAAGAGGTTAGAACATAGAAGACGGGAGGAAATTTGATAGTGGTATACAAAATTATGAGGGTTATAGATAGGGTTAATGTAAGCAGGCTTTTTGCACTGAGGTTGGGTGGGACTACAACCAGAGGTCATGGGTTAAGGGTGAAAGGTGAAAAGTGTAAGGGGAACATAAGGGGGAACTTCTTCACTCAGAGGATTGTTAGAGTATGGAATGAGCTGCCAGAACAAGTGGTGCATGTGACCTTGATTTCAAAGTTTAAGAGAAGTTTAGATAGGTACATGGATTTCGGATTATGGAGAGCTAAGGTCCTGGTGCAAATCGATGGGAGCAGGTGGTTTAAATGGTTTCAGCGTGGTATAGATTGGCCAAAACATCTTTTCCTGTGCTTTACTCTTCATGACTCTGAAAGGAAGTGCAATGTACAGACCTCAAAGATATGCAGTGATATCCTGTTACCTGCCACACACATCTGTATGACAGCTATGAGCGGCTGGCACAGTGAATTTGCGTAGGCAGGTTATCTTTACACAGTTTGAGTATATCCATCTCTCTCTACTGCTCCTGTCTCCAAAAAGTATCTGATAGTCCTCTCCCTGCCCTTGAAAATCTTCGCAAACGCTGACCACAGATCTTGCGTGAAGATTGCAATCCCGTTCAATCAATGATTGGTTTCACTTTCATAAGACAGCGGAACATTGGTATCATTTATTTCCCTACACTCCCCAGTTCAAATTGGCAAGTACCTCGTTCAGTATGTTCACAGGACTGGGGCTTCAATAAGCAGCTGCTCAGACCTGCTAAACCCCAGCGATATGCACGTGGCTGCATCACTGATCTGTAAGGAATTTAAATCAATCGTATTACCCACCCTAATCTCTCCAACACATTCTCAATTTACAGCCAAACCAATGCCTATCCCATCAGTACACTCCGGACACCTCTCCACTGTTACCAGTACAGATGTTAACACGCACTCATACACTGCCACTAACTCGCCCTCAATAACACATCGATCAACATTCCACCAACAGAAAGATTCACTAAATATGCACATGACAAAAACATATCCACACCAATAGCCACTTAGAAACCTCACAAAAACTTACCCACACCAATACACACTTAGAAACATCACAAAAACATATCCATACCAATACACACTTAGAAACATCACAAAAACAGACCCACACCAATACACACTTAGAAACATCACAAAAACATACTCAGACCAATACACACTTAGAAACATCACGAAAACATATCCACACCAACACACATTTAGAAACATCCCTTCGGCACTGGTTTTCATCCTTATAGATCCATGACGGATTTCAACCAAAGCAAACAGAGACGCATTTACACTTTTATATCAATATTTCTCCACAAACTCACATGCAGTATATCCTCACAAACGTGACATCATTAACATACCTACCCTTTCTACAAACACACACCTCTACTAATTCAATATACTTTTAAATTTCCACCAGCATACCAGCTCTAATCCACCGGTATTAACACACTTGCGTCACAAAAGACAACCTTTTTTTTGTTCAAAAGATTATTCAAATACTTGCACAACAATAGCAAGGGAAGTCAACTCATGGCATTACATACAACGATTGCCCATGGACACAAAAAAAACACGTGTATCCCCCCACCCTTCTTCTCCAGCTTCATATGTCTAGGATGTATATAATTTTGGTCCCGCCAACTCTGTGAGGTTGGGGTGCATCACCCACCCAAACCCCGGTTTGTATGAATAATGTTGTGTGATTTACTGCCCCCTGCAAGAAATAACAGATCGTTCACTGCAAACAATTAAAAAGTATATTTAAGAATGTTAATTTAAGCAAAAAGAGAAAAAAACACACACAAAAAGGGCCCAGTATTCTTAAAGCGTCAAATGTGCACTTAAGTTAGAGCTCATCTTGAACTTGTTTGTCACTCACGCGTTGGACTCTCAGTGTTGGGGAGGTCCAGATCGAGGGGTCACAGTTTGAGGATAGAGGGGAAGCCTTTTAGGACCGAGATTAGGAAAAACTTCTTCACACAGAGAGTGGTGAATCTGTGGAATTCTCTGCCACAGCAAACTGTTGAGGCCAGTTCATTAGCTATGTTTAAAAGGAAGTTAGATATGGCCCTTGTGGCTACAGGGGTCAGGGGGTATGGAGGGAAGGCTGGGTTCTGAGTTGGATGATCAGCCATGATCATAATAAATGGCGGTGCAGGCTCGAAGGGCCGAATGGCCTACTCCTGTACCTATTTTCTACGTTTCTATGTATATTCCAAATGTCACTTGAAATCCATCTCGAACAAACGGGTCTCCCATGGGAGTATTGGTTCTTACTTCCTTCCTGAAGCCATTTATCTGCTCCAATCACCTTGTGCAACTGGGACGGCATCCTCAGCCATCTTTTCCCCCTCTCTCCTTCCAGCTCCCACCAACTAAGACAAAAACCCAGCATTCTCCAGAATCTTCTCCCAATTCCATCATCAGTTCAACCCCAAACAAGCTGAAAGCAGAATAGACTGCTCTTACAAAACTGCTAAAATGAAATACTTACATTACACATGCTTAATCTAGCAGGATTTAAACTTACCAAAGTACAGTAAAAGGTGCAGACAAGCCCAGTTGCAACGAGAACTCCCCAGAGATCCAATCCAGTTACTGATGAAAAGAAGAGGTGTTCCAATTTAGAGCAAGGAATGAATCTCTTTTTCTACAGTAATCTTTTCACTTTGCAAAATAGGTTAGAATGACCATAACCCCAAGAGCAAACGGTAACATTGGAGACAATGAAAGAAATATCGGAGAGGAAGCAAGCAGAAGAATGGGGAAAGAAAGAATCGAATCTCAGAGATTTTCAGGGATAGATGGAGACACACAGGCAAAGAGAAAGGTGGAGAGACATTCAGTAATGAGGAGCAGAATGAAGGAGAGAGGCAGGCTGAACATTAGAGCAAGATACACCCAGAGCTTAGAACTATGTCTGATGGAAGGCAATCAAAATAGTAACTGTTTCTGCCTTCACCAATGCTGTTTGTATTGCTCTTACTGTTTTCATTTCCAGTTTCAGAATCCACAATACTTCCCTGTCATAAGAATATAAATATAGATTTTCATGTTATTAGTTAATACAGTTCAGACACCATTGTGGGCTGAACTGCCTTAAAGTGGACACGTGCAGAACTCATGTCAATGACAAGGAAAGCAAGGACTACAGAGACCTGGGGACTGAAGGCATAGAATTGTGCAAGATCAAGCACATGTTAGTTACTCAAAAAGATAAGCACATTGAAGTTAGAATTTAATAACTGGAGATAAAATTAAACATAAAAACTGGTCATGGCAGAGGGAGAGTAGAGAAGGAACACGCATTGGAGACGGGGTAAGTTTGAGAACAGTAAGGCAATAATTTGCATTTATAAAACATACGAAACGTATCAAAACCACTTCACAAGAGCATAACCAAATAAAAGATACCAACAAAAAGTAACATTTTAGTTCCAGTTACAGCAGTGGAATTTGGTAGATCATAAACTGTTAGGGCATATGTCACAAATAACAAGATGACTGAGTATACTCACCTACATTTCCTCCACAGAACTGCTGAAGCAGGTAAATGGCTAAGTAGGAACTGTAGCTAACTTCACAGTGGATGGGTCTGAGATGCCAATCTAACATGTAACCAGTTAATGTCACGTAAGGCTAACTGTCCTAAAAATAACGTATGGAAATAGTAACCAAGTGGTTAATTGTGAGTGATGCTTTTACGTCTGTTATGAAGGGGGGGGGTGGGCAGGATTATCCACTAAAGCACACATGTGGTATATCTGGCTCAGAAACAACACAAATACCACGAGGAATGGGCAGGGTTGCAATGTACTTCAGAGTCGCATTAATGCCCAATTACTAGGGTAACTGGAACCGCCTGCCCTCGCTTCCAAGCAGTGACTGGCAGATTGGCCAGCATCCGATTGCCTGCTTGCCATTCACCAACACCAGCGCAGCACCACTCCCACTGCTACTGGGAGCTGTAATTTCCCGGCCTTTGGCCTGTGAACCACACAGCTCCAGCAAGAAAGGGTAGTGATGTTTCTGGTTGAGTGAAGTGCCAGCTTTTACGTGGATCCCCTGCTCCATCTGGAACCCACGGTGTAGCGTTAGAAGTGAACCTGATTAACTTTGCCTGTATCACTGGCTAACAGCCCAAAAGATGTAAGTACAAGGTTTGTTTTATATTCGATATTAATTTTTTCCCACTTCCTCCCAGGCCAGAGAGAGGGAATTCCCCGATGTTATTTAGCTTTGCCCTTTCTTGCATGATGTGTGATGTGAGACCATGCCCATTTGCAGAAGAGAACCATCACCACTCATTTCCATCAATCACTGGTGAAGACAATGACATCATCAGCTCGAGTGATGGACCTGGTCATATGACCTTCCATAGATGATGAATGTCACGTGACCAGCTGGACTGCGGGAAGGCATTGCTTAGGCCCTGGAATTCTTACCTGCAATAACAATAAGTTTATACTTACTCTGATTCAATGCTAATGCCGGGGCATAAATGACAATCCCAGTGTATAGTACCTGCAAAAAGACATCTGGGTATCATTATTCGATTCTTTCTCCAATAATTATTTTATATTAAATCAGTAGTTTTATCCACTTCACTAAGTTTGTAAGTTCTCACCAGATTTTCAACTTGAAGATGGAAGATCTGAATTTAATGTGAGTTGCCTCTTTGGAAGCCAACCACTCTTCTTACCTCTTATTTTCTTGCCCGAGCGCCTGCTCCTTTTGAATGAGCATGATCTATTGAGTGTGAGATGCAGCATTGGTACACTGACTGGCATTCATTCCACCATCCTATCCAGAGGAAGAATAAATGCAGGGACTCCACAGTAAAGTCACGGGGATGACTTTGTTGCAGAGATGGACCTTGCAAAATCGTCCCCACAAGCATCTGTGCACCGATGTCTATAACAGCTGATGCCACATAGGTTAAACAAGCAGCAGCCTGATACAGTTGTACCTCCAGTGGCAGGACCACAATGTTGGGAGGCATTAGCCCTGGGAGTTCGTAACATAGTTTCCAGATGCCTTCATGGCATCAGATCAAATGAGGGCAAGGCAATTTCCTCTTAATTATCACCCGCGATGCTCCCTCACTTGGGCGAAGGATTGAGGGTACGCAGAGAGTGGTGAGTGCATGGAATGGGCTGCTGGTGATGGTGGTGGCACAGCTTTGTGGGCCGAAGAGCCTGTATCGTGCTGTAGGTTTTCTATGTTTCTATGTATCAGGAACATGCGGTGCAGTTGACCTGGTAGACCTCAGTATCCATCACCTAGACCATGGACGTAGCAGCTTTGCTGTTGACTCCAGAAGGACATGAACTCCAAACCAGATCTCTGTCAGGTAGTGAGTAAACATACCTAACCCTGTCCAAGTATAACAAGGTAGTGTAGCAGTTAGCATAACACTATTATAGTACCAGTGACCCTGGTTCAATTCACACGGCTGTCTGTGTTCCCCCTGTGATCGTGTGTGTTTCCTCCGGGTGCTTGATTTCCCAAAGACATACGGGTTAGTAGGTGAATTGGTTACATGTATCTCTAAATAAACAAAATAATGTAAAATAACGTACAAATCTATCTGTGGCCCATGCATATGACCATGATAACATTGCTAGAGTGACTATCCTACTGTCCTAGTGGAGACAAAATCTCATCTCCAACCTGAGGACACACTCCATCATGTTGTGTGACACCAGAATCATGCTCAATAGGATGGATTCAGAACAACCTGGCAGCTCACATCTGAACACTTCCAGCAGCAAAAATGTATTTCACTGCAACCTCATGGTCTGACATATTCTACCATTACTATCTCCCTTATTTCAGAGTGCTCAAGAGCATGATAGAATATTAGGCATACCTAAACCGAGGTGTCAGCCTAGCAGAGCTACAAATTAAGGTTACGTGCATGCTAAGATACATAAACAGTATTGAGACCAAACAAGGCAAACTCAGCGCAACCTTACTGAGTCAGGAAGGATCATGGACAGTTAATGGACAGAAGGAGAAGGCTCCAAGGTACAACCAGATGGGACTTACCATGTGAGTGTTACCAAGCATTCACAATCACGTTCTGTCAGAAGTGGTATATGCATAGCCACTCTTGGCTTCTTCCACCATCACAAAGGGCAGTCTTGAGCCCACTCAGTTCACTCTATGAGTTATCAGGAAATGGCTGAGGGCTCTAGATACAGTGAAGATTGAGATCAGACTAGTTTTAGTGGAAACCTGCGATCCAGAACTAGCCATGACTCTATCTAAGTAGTTCCAGAGTTCCAATACAGTTCTAACACTGACACTTTCCTGATGATATGGATTTTTATAAACTAACCAAAATAAACTTTATTCATAATAAAAACTATTAGAAGCATTAACCATGTAACACTTTCCATTCTCATATTCTCAGGCAATACATTTAATGTTAAATTACATTTGTTTAAACTAATGTCACCTTTTCCACTCATGTTGCCCCTTGGGATGGTACTTTACTACAATAAATGATGGGCTTCCTTACCCAATCCAACCCTTGAAAAATTGCCCAGGTATATCCTGTTCACAAAAAACAGGGCGATCCAGTATGGCCAGTTACCTTCCAATAAGTTTATTTTCATGAGCCACTTTCATGGTGAGGGTGACAACTTGTAACGTCAAGATAGCACGTGACCTGGTATGGTACCAAGGTGTCCTGGAGAAACTAAAGTTAATGGGTATTGAGGGAAATAAACACTCAATGGTTGGAGTCATACCACGCACAAAGGAATATGGTTGTGGTCGTTGGACGTCAAGTTATCCCAGGTCCAATGTATGTCTGGCTCAGGGCAATATCCAAGGTTCAACGATTTTCTGCTACTTCATCAATGATCTCCTTTCCATTCACAGTGTCAGAGAGGGGATTGTCACAGTGATTAGCTCTATTCACATCTCAGCAAATGAAGCAGCCTGTCCCTGTATTTAGGCAATGTTCAGGCATGGACTGAGCAGTGGCAAGTTCTGCTGAAATAGCACGTGGCAGATACGTCAGACAAGTGCCATTTCAACAAGAGAAAATCTACCTATCCCGCAGGTAGTGAGATCCTCACTATCAACTTCCTTACTAGAACCACAGCAGAAGCCTCCACAAACATGATGACCAGGAGCAGGTCAAAGGCTGGGTACCCTGTGATGAATGACTGATACCCTGACAGCCCGAGGCTTCTGAACCATGTACAAGACCCAGGAATGTGACAGAATACTTCGTAGTTGCTATTTGATTGGCTCACCACCAACCAGCCTAAGTCTGTTTCCTTCGCTAATGGTGGACAATGCCTGCAGTGTACCCCATCTACAAAATACACTCCAGTTCTCAGCACCTCCTACACCTGCTCCTTCCACCTCCAAAGGCAAGGATAGTTGGTGCTTCAGGACACTGCCGACAGGTTCTTCCAAACCATACACCAATCTGACTTGCAAATATATCCCAGGACCTTTTTCGCAGTTGGTTGAAACTTAGGTTGCTCCTCACTTCATTTCACTCGAACGTCTGCTGCAGTTCAAGAAGCCGGCTCACCACACTTTCTCAGCGGATTTAACACTGGTCTTACTAGCAGTGTCATGATCCCAAGAAAAATCAACAGCAAAAAAAGAAATCACGTGCCTTGCAAGTAAATGGGCAGGAGTGTAGTGGAAGCTCAGACATGGTACTCACTGTTAGAACGACGTAGAGAAAGGTCCCAATGTATCGGGCCGTTTTGTTGAATCTCATCCCTAGATACTGAAGATAAAAAAAAACACATTTAGTGAGCTACATTTGATCGACACATGTGTATTACAGCAAATGATTAACCTTGACTGTCACGCCAGCTACTTTGCCTGATTGACCCATTGTGTGAATGCAGTTTTACATCATGCTAGCCATACTCAAGAGGATTGCAAACCAAGTGCTGGGACATGGGATCAGTAGTGATTGAACCTTGCTGACCGGCATATACACAGTGGGGCAGAGGTCACACCCAGCAGGTCAAACAAGTAACAAGTACAGTGTAGGTAAGTGCTTACCAGAATATAACATCCAATGGTGCCATGACCTTGGACAAACCATCTCTAAAACCTGCTGCAGACAGAACTCAAAAGGTGAATGCATCTCCAGTTTGGGTCTCTTGATTTTAATTGCTTCACAATTCACAGCTCCTTCCACGTTCCCTATTTCTTTGTGGCTCTTTATCCTTCTGACTAAGATGTTGGCCACATTCTCATTATTGGGGTCAACTTTGGAATGACAAACCTTTTCTAAGGGGAGGTTTTTAAACCATGCTTATTTATTATCTGAAAGGATATGGTTACTGTTTTGATCTTTCTTAGCTGCCAGAGAAAATGGACCCTTTGGCCCATCTGGCCTACTGTACACTGACAGCCAAACGCCCATCTGCAATGATCCTAATGCCATTTTTCTCCTCATATTCCCAGTAATTTTCTTCCCTCCCAATGATCCTACCACCTACCTAACGAATGCATCATTGGTATTTGAGAGGCACTGAAGCAGTGAGGGGAAACTCACACAGTCACTGAGAGAATGTGTCTGCTGCATACATACAGCACCCAAAGACAAGATGAAACCTATGTGTCTGGAGGTGTGCGACACCCTTGGACAAGTGGCGAGTGAGCCAGGTTCTGCTGTAGCTGCTCCTGTAGTGCTAGGACTGTTTCAGAATGTGAAATGGTGAGTCAAGAGTCACGCTACCAAATCAGCATGGTGCTTGACTCGGAGAGGTTGAAAGATGTTGATCAGGAAGGATCAGGATGTTCTTGTGCACAAGTCGCTTAAAGTTAGCAAGCAACTAGGCAGGCAAATAGCATGTTGGCCTTCATGAGAAGGGGGTTTGAGTACCTGAGGCGAGATGGGCCAGCACAGTAGTGCGGTAGTTAGCACAACATCTACTACCAGAGGGCATGCATTGGAGGTGAGAGGGGGTAGGTTCAAAGGGGATGTGAGGGGTAAGTTTTTTACTCAGAAACTGGTGGATGCCTGGA